>NC_138552.1:298383604-298878604 GCF_964273705.1 Natrix helvetica
CTTTCCTCCTCCTCCTCTTTGTCTTTCTCCTTCTCTTCCTCCTCCTTCTTTCTCTTCCTCTCCCTTTTCTCCTCCTCCTCTTCGTCTTTCTCCTTCTCTTCCTCCTTCTTTTCCTCCTCCTTCTTTCTCTTCCTCTCCCTTTCCTCCTCCTCCTCTTCGTCTTCCTCCTTCTTTTCCTCCTCCTTCTTTCTCTTCCTCTCCCTTTCCTCCTCCTCCTCTTCGTCTTTCTCCTTCTCTCCTCCTTCTTTCCTCCTCCTTTCTCTTCCCTCTCCCTTTCCTCCTCCTCCTCTTTGTCTTTCTCCTTCTCTTCCTCCTTCTTTTCCTCCTTCTTTCTCTTCCTCTCCCTTTTCTCCTCTTCCACTTCGTCTTCTTGCTGGAAGAGACCAGCCTGAGCAGGCAGACATGGGCTGCTTTTGGGGGGGGGGGAGGTGCCGCCATGGCCAGATTAGGGAATGCCCGTCGGCCCGTGGAGGGAGCCTGTGCTGGAGCCTCTTGGCAGGCAGCAGAAGGCAGGAAGGCTGCTCCTCTCCGGCCCCGGGAGCCTTCAGCCCCCTCTGCTCTGCCCAGGCTGGAGGCTCCATTGGGGAGGGGGAGGCAGACAGGGGGCCCCTGCTCCCCTTTCTGGGCGATGGGCCTCATGACGTGCCTGGATCAGGGCCGGCTTGGCACCCTTGGGCACCACCAGCCTCCCTCCCTCCCTCCCTCCCTGGGAAGGGCCTGGCCGCAGTGGCCCGAGGGACGTCCTCTGACCGAAACCCGGCCCTCCTGCCGACAGTGTCATCCCCCGCCCTGTGCAGGATCCAGCTGTTTCCATGAAGCCGGGGGGGGGGGCAGGATCCTCCAGGACTGGCACCTCAGAATGGCGTAGGGCTGGACTAGATGACCTACAAGGTCCCTTCCGGCTCTGTCCATCTGCTCAGAGCGAGGCTCCTTCCTTTGCACCACGTCGGCCCCGGCCCTTGGAGTTGGTCCCTGGGGCAGCCCTTCTGCCAGGGCCCCCTGGCCGCCGCCCCCCCAGCCCAATCGAGGAGGTGGGCCTGTGGGGAAAAGGCCGGTTTGCCAGGTGCCCCCAGGCTTCAGCCAGGCTTCAGGGGCAAACTCCTTGCGGACGAAGGGGTGCAACCGCCCCCCCCTAGAGCCGCTTTCCATCCCAGACCCCTTGGGAGCCCCTTGGGGTCTCTGGCCTGCCCGCCCCCCTCCCTCCACAAGGACCCCCGGGGAGTCTGGCCGGGGGGGGGGGGGGAATGGTTTGCTTTTCATCTGAGCCAGGCGCTGCCCCTCTTCGGGCTCTCGTAGGCCCCTGATCTCATCACACACACACACACACACACACACACACAGAGGAGCTGCCCCTCTTGCTGCTGTGGGGCGTCCTGGGGCCGTTGTGGAAGCGGCCTTGAGAACTGAAAGGCAACAGGAAACGGGCCAAGTATAAATAGCTCCCCTGCGCCCAGCCTTGCGAGGCAGGCCGGCCCCTGCAAAGGGGGGGGGAGGTATATTTGTGTGCACAAGTCACAGACACAATGGGGGGGGGGAGCCTCCCCTTGCTTCCTGCAGGAGCCCGGAGGGAGGGGCCGCCTAGGTGACAGTGGTGGTCAACTGGGCTCACTAGGCCTCCCCGCCCCCCCCCTGCTTCGCTGCTCCTGGCCCCTGGGAGGGAGGGAGGGAGGGGCAGCCCCCAGGGAGACTCTGGGTGGGCTTCCCCTTGGTCCCTCTGCTCCTCTGCTGCTGCTGGGGGGGGAGGGGGCCCAGCGTCCAGGGGGGGCTAGAGGGGATCTGCAGCCCCCACCTGGGGACGCTCAGCAGCCTCAGAGCACTTTGTGGCAGGCAGTGCTCACCTTACGACGATTTGTTTAGTAGCCATTCGATATTTCAGCAGCCCTGAAAAAGTGACTGAGGTCTGTTGACTGACGACCGTCCCACGGTCCTCGCGTCACAAGAACAACTGTGGGCAACTGACTCGCATTTATGACGGTCGTGGTGTCCCGGGATCACGTGACCCCCTTTTATGACTCTCTGGCAAGCAAAGTCAGTGGGGGGGAGCCAGATTCACTTAACAACCGTGTGACTCACTTAAAGACTGCAGTGACCCCCTTAACAACTGTGGCAGGAAAGGACCTAAAATGAGGCCAAACTCACTTCAGCACCCTCTCTCTCTTAGCAACGGACATTTGGGGCTCCCTGTGCCGTAGGGAGCGCCTAAGCCCCCTCTGGAGGAAATTGGGGAGGGGGCTGGAGGGCGCTCAGACCTGGGGGAGGGGACGTGGAAGGCCTGAGGTGGGGGAGGTGGGGGGGGCTTTTCTGAGGAAGGGGGGGCAGGGTGCTGCAGAAAAAGAGGGGGGGCTCCCTTCCATGCGCCTTGGTGCCCTCCAGAATCCGAAGGTCCTGGGGGGGAAAGGAGGGGGGCAAGGATGGGCCAATCCATCCCCCCAGCCCTGTGCCAACCATCCTTTTGGGCTGAGGGGGAGGGCCTCTCTTTCCACAGATGCCTCCTGTTCCTGGGGGAGAACAGGTGGGACACCTAGTGCTCCCCCTCCCCCCCCCCCCGACAGACCCTCCACCCCCCAGATAGGACGATCCGTTGGGGGTCTCCCAAAAGACTCACAGGGTCTTTTGCCAGAAAGAGGGTCTCTGAGCTGGGCGGGGGCTCCTTCCCAGTCCCAGGGCTCCAGTCTTGAGGGTGGGAGATGGGTGGGGTGGGGGGCTCCCTCCCTGTCCCTGGGGGTGGGCTCCATTGGCAGTCTTAGGGAGAAGGGGGCTTCCCGGGGCCTCTGGGCTGGCCACGGAGGAGTGTTGTGGTCCCAAAGTGGGAGGAGCGCAGGGGGGCGTTGGAGGGGGGTCTCCACAGCAGCCTTGAGGTGCTCTAACTGGGGGGGGACATTGTCTCTCCCACACCTCCCTTCCTCTTCTTCTCTCCTCTCTTTCCTTTCTTCCATCCCTCCTTCCTTCCTCCTTGCCTCTTTTTCCTTTCCTTTCTTCTTCTCTTTGCTCCCTCCTTCTACCCTTTCTTCTTTCACTTCCTTTCTTTTTCCTTCCCTTCTCTTCTTTCTCCCCTTCCTTTCTTCCTTTCCTTCTCTTCTCTTGCCTTTCCTCCTTGTCTCCTCTCCCCCTCCCTTTTCTTCCTTCTTCTCCTTCCTCCTCTTCTTCCTTTCTCCTCCTCTCCTCTTCCCCCCCCTGCCCTCCCGCTCCCCCCCCTCCTCCGCAGGTCATTGCGGCCGACTGCAAGCGGGTGACGGTGCTGAAGTATTTCCTGGAAGCCCTCTGTGGGCAGGAGGAGCCCTTGCTGGCATTCAAGGGTGGAAAATACGTGTCCGTGGCCCCCGGCCCAGACGCCATGGGAAAGGAAGCGGCCGCCAGCCAGCAGGGAAAACAACTGCAGGAGGATCAGGTAGTGGGCAGGAAGGGGGGGCACACAGCATGCACTGCCCCCACTCTTTGTAGGGGGGGGGGGGGCTCTGCATGGTGTCCCCCGAGTGCCAGTGCCCTTTCCTGCCAGTCCCACCCAAACGCTCCTCTTGGGAGCCGCGATGAGTTCCAGATGCTCTCTGCAAATAGAGGGGGGGGGGTTGGGGAGGGCAGAGTTTTAATAATGTGCAGCTCGGGCCCAGCAGGAAGGGGGGGTGGGGGGGGGTTAGGGTTCAGGCTCAGGGTGGAGTGTAGGGGGGAGCCGCAGAGCAGGGCACACGTACAGGAAGAGGGGCGGATGGGGCAGTTGGGGGGGGCTCACTCTCCCCCCTGCGCCCCCCCCCCCCCCGCCTCTCTCACATCCTGATGTGATTAAGGAATCTCGCCTCTTGTTTTTCTGCCCCAGCTTCTTCCTGCAGCCCGGGGTTCTCGGCAGGCCACGCAGGAGTGTGCGGGAGAGGAGGAGGAGGAGGAGGAGGAGGAGGAGGAAGGCTCTGCTCCTCCCCCTCCCTCTCCCTGCCAGCCAGCTGCACGTGGCAAGGCCCAGCCGGCCTTCAGGGTGGGGGCAGAGGGGGGATTGTGCAGGGTCCCTGGTCCCCCTCTCCAGCCTTCTTCCGTCTGGGTGCCTGAGGCCGGGGTCTCTGCCCTTTGCAGTCCAGGGAGGAGCTGGGGGCACAGAGACCCCGCCCTCCGTTTAGGGGCACCCCAGAATCTCTCAGCGGTTGTGCAACCCGCAGCCAGTCCCCCCCCTCTCCCCCTTGTGGGAGGGGCTGGGCGGGAGATTCGTTTTCTCCTGTTGTGCTTCGTTGCCATGGTTCATTTTCACCCCCCCCCCCCCCCCCCGTCTGCTGGAAGGAGGAGGACGTCCAGATGGAGGCCTTGCCGGACGAATCGGAGGAGGCTGAGGGCAGCGGTGGCGAGCTGGACATCCGGGAGCTGCGAGCCAAGAAGCAGGTCCTGGCCAGGAAGGTGGCCGAGCAGCAGCGCCGGCAGGACAAGATCCAGGTGGGTGCAGCCCCATCGGCCGCTCGCCCCGGGCACAGGAGGCCCCGCCTCTCCCAGCCCCCCCCAGGAAGAGGACACACACACACACACACACACATGGAGGCCCAAGGGATAGGCTGGGAGCCCAGTCGCCCCTGCCCCTCTCCAAGGCTGGGCCCTGCCCACGCCTGCCCCTCGGCTGCCCAGCGTGGTCCTGGCAAAGACCGGGCAGCCTGCTTGACCCTCCTGCAGAGCTTGGGCACCGCGAGGGACGTCTCCTCCAGAGCCTCCCGTGGGCTCCTGGCTGCCCCTCGGCCCTCCCCCTCGGCTGTGCCCGGGGCCCCCTGCCTCCCTAGCTCTTCCTTTCCCTGCCTTGGAGCCCAGCCAGGCACATCTGTCTAGCCAGATGCGTGAACTCCGCAGTCTGTGCAGGAACGCTTGTAAAACAGGGCCGCCAAAGGCCCGGCTGGGAGAGGCTGCACGTGTGTGCCCACTGGCTGTTGGCTGCGGGCCCAGAAGCCCCCCCCCATCAGAAGCCCCCCTCCCCAGGCCCCACCGTTGCCTGCTGCAGCTGCCCAGGGGGAGCCCTGCTGCAGCTGCCCAGGGGGAGCCCTGCTGCCCGCCGGACCCCATGGCAAGTGGCAGGGCCGGGAGGGGGGCAAAGGTGAGAGGGGGACCAAGACAAGGATGCTGGAGGGGGGGCCTCGTGCCTCCTTCCTCAGCCCCAGTCCTGCAAGGCCCAGGGAGGCTGCTGGGCCTGGGCAAGCAGTGGCGCAAACAGCCCTCCCCCCCTCCTTCCTCTCTGCCTGGGGGGGCGGGGGGGGCTTCTGTGCCAAGGCCAGAGGCTCCTCTCAGCTGGGAGTCAGGAGGCTCCTGTGGCCCCAGACTGACCAGGCATCCAGTCTCCTGGAAGGGGGGGTCTCTTTGGCCACCCCAGGGGAGGTCAGTAAGTGGGATGCAGGGCCTCAGGTGGTCAGGTTGGGGGGAGAGGACCCTCCAGCCCCCGGGCACAGCGGTTGCTGCCCAGCCTTCCTGGAGGTAAAAGATGCGGAGCAGAGCTGCCCACCTGAAGCAGAGCCCGGGCCTTCCGCCCCTCTCTCCCCATTCTTTTCTGGGCAGGGCAGCCCCCCCTCCCCAGGGAGCAATAGCAGTGGGGCCAGGAGAGGCTCTGCCTGCGGCTAAAGTTAGCCCCGGCCGGCCAGCCCTCCTTTCACGCTGGGAAACAATGAGCCAGCGCCTGCACACCTGCCAGCAGCGGAAGGGCAGCCCCACCCAGCCACTCCGCCACGCTGGGGGCAGCCGAGTCCTCCTGGGCAGCGGACACATCCTGGGCGGCTGCCCCCCAGGGGAAGAGGAAGGCGTCAGCCGGGCCCCACCTGCATGCGGGGCTCTGCGCATGCCCCGCAGTGGCTGCCCCCCTGATGTGGGGGGGATCGTCCTGTCCTTGCCCCCTCCCCCGCCCCCCCCCCCGCCCCATCCAGCCTCTGCCAAGGCAAACGGCCCCCTCCTGAGGCCGGCTTCCTTGCGACGGGGGAGGGAGACTTGGCAGGGGCCCACGGCTGCACGCTTCCTGTCGTCCTCTCTCTGGCCAGCCCAGGGGAGCCGATGGGACGTGACAGCCGGCACAGAGCGGCCTCAGCGCCTGGAGCCTGGCAGTCGGGCCAAGAGCCTCGGAAGGGCACCGGGCACACCGGTCATGGCACCCGGCAGGGACAGGCACGTGGGTCAAAAGGCCCGGTGGCCGCCATGGCACGCTGGGGTGAAGCCTTCTAGCCCCCTTCTCCTCTGGCAGAATCCCTCAGGGTAGCCCAGAGCCCTCCGGCTTCTCCGGGGCTTCGCAGGGCGCACCTTCTGGTTTGGTGCTTTTGAGCAGAGTTTGGTCTAGAAGACCTCCGAGGTCTCTTCTGCTCTCTTCTTAGGCCATTTAATTAAACCTCTGTTTTAATCATGGTTTAATAAGCCAGGTGGCACAGAAGGTCAGGATCCAGGTGGGATCTTGCAACCCCTGGCCCACAGCAGCATGGACACCCACAATATTCCGGGAGGGACGGGCGGGGAGTGGGCTTCCCCCTGGTCTTTCAGGCAGGCCCCTCCCTTGGTCATTTGGGCTCTGAACAGTCAGAGTGACGGTCAATTAATGAAGCAGCCTCATCTGCCTTGTGTGCCATGATTGCCAGGGAGGGGGGGCACCAATCCGGGTCTTGGGGGGGGGAGGAGTAGGAGCCAGCGACACAAGCTCCCCTCAAAACACAGTCCTAGAATCATAAGGCTGGAAGGGACCTTAGAGGTCTTCCAGTCCAACCCCTTATATCGGGGTGTCCAATTCTTTTAAGACCCTACGCTGCCCCTGGGGGATTCTGGGAGTTGAAGATTGGGCACCCCTGCCTTATATCATCCCCAACAAATTATCCCCTCATCCTTTCAAAAGCTGGTTTTCAAAAGTGGTTTTAGGAGGGAGAGGGCAGGCCATCATCCCCTTCCAATTCTGGAGCACCACAGCTCCCATCGTGCCCACGCAGATCTCGCCCAGTTCTGGATAAGGGAGATGCTGCTGCTGCTGCTGCTGCTTCTTCTCCAGCCTCCTTGCCTGCTCCTTGGCAGACGAGAGTGTGGCTAACGTGCCTCTCCCCAACCTACCCCAGATACCCAAAGAAACTGCACGGATGCCCGAAGGCAAAATAACCATGATGGAGCTGAGCGAGGCACTTCAAAAACAAAAGAAGGGGAAGGCCCGGATGGGCCACCAGCGGGATTTTATAAGACCCTGCCGGAATCAGAAGTTATGAATGAGGTGATGTCAGAGAGGAGAATACCCAAATCATGGTCCGAAGCATATATTATTACACTTTTACCAAAAGAGGAGGCCAATTTATTGCAAATTACGAATTATAGACCTATCTCCCTGTTGAATTCGGATGACAAGCTGTTCGCCTCAATACTTAAATGGTTTCATCCACTCTGATCAAAATGGGTTTCTGCCAAAGAGGCAAATTAAAGATAACATGAGGATAATTTTAGATACTTTGGAATATTATGAGGCACACCCTGAAAAACAATTGGCATTGATGTTCTTGGATGTGCTCTGAAGGCATTTGACAATGTGAATTGGCGCTTTATGCTGTTACAACTGGAACAGATGGGCTTTGGTGAGAAATTTACTCAAACCATACAAGCTATGTATTGTAAACAAACAGCTAAGATAACGATAAATGGAGATTTGACAGAGCCTATTGAAATAAAGAAAAGGACGAGACAAGGCTGCCTGCTATCAGCATTACTTTTTGTCTTAACGTTAGAAGTTTTAAATGGAAGTGTCAGAGAAGGAAAAGAAATAAAGGGGAATGAAAATCAAAAAGGAAGAATACAAGCTACAAGCATTCGCAGATGACTTGGTCTTCATCCTAGAGGATGCATTAGAAGCAGCACCTAGATTGATAGAAAGAATAGAAGAATATGGGAAAGTAGCAGGATTAAAAATAAAGACAAAACGAAGATCTTGACAAAGAATATGTCAACAAGACAAAAAGAAGAAGAGTTGGCGGAAACCTTGGAGATGCAGGTCACGAACAAGGTTAAATATTTGGGGATATATTTAACAGCAAGAAGCAGCGCTCTTAAAGACAACAGCCACTCTAAACTCAAACAACAGATCGCGATGGACCTGAAGAAATGGGAAAATGTACAACTTTCGATGATAGGGAGAATATCTACAATTAAAATGAATTTTATATCTGTTCCAGACGATTCCAATTAGACTAAGGAAGGAATATTTTGATGGCTTAAATAAAATAGTGTTGAAGTACATATGGCAGGGGGGAAAGCAAGAATAAAACTAAAATTGAGAGTGGCTAACGTGCCCCTCCCCTCCCCTCCCTCCCCCCGCCACAACCTCCGGGGGTCTCTCGCAGGCGGTGCTGAAGGACCAGGCGCAGGTGAGGCAGATGGAACTGGAGATCAGGCCCGTCTTCCTCGTCCCGGACACCAACGGCTTCATCGACCACCTGGGCAGCCTCGCCAAGCTGCTGGAGTGCAGGCAGTTCATCTTGGTGGTGCCCCTGATTGGTGAGTTGGGGGGGAGACACCCCCAAGCGGTAGCTGCCAAGAGCCCCCCCTCCCCCCTCCCGTTTCCCATAGTCCTCCAAGCGAGAACGCTGCCCCACCTCTGCCCAGCCCTCCCTAGATTTTTTCCCCCTGGCAGAGGTGGCCTTCCCCCAGTCGCCTTTCGCAGCTCCCCGGTTGCTCCGAGTGTTCTCCGCCTCTCCTGACACTGACGAAAGGGAACAGGGTGCAAAATTAGGCTGTGGAACCAGCTGCCAAGTGAGCCTGCGGGAGCCTCCCTCCCCGTCTCCCCTGCACCCGGCATCCCGGGAGTCCAGGGCCAGTGCAGGAATGGAGTGGGGCACAGTGGGAGGGAGCCTGCAGGAACCATCCATCTACTGGAGGAGGCCTGAGCCAGGCGGGGCACCCAGCCGCCCCCGAGTCCAGTTGCCAGTTTGGCTCTCCCTCCTCTCCTTATAAAGCTGCAGCTCAGCACAGGCAGCTCCTGCCAGGGGTAAACACTCAGCGGGTAGCAGATAACAGCTGCTGGGTGGTCTGCGGGGGGGGGGGGAGGGACGACCATGGGCACCCTCCTTTCGCTCCCTCCTCAGAAGGAACTGGGCTCCGGCCGTCCTCCCAGGAGCCAGGACGCTCGGTCCGGTGGGGGGAGGGGGGAGGCATGGCGTGGGGAGTGGGCTCCCCAGCACCCATGCAGGGGCCAGGATGGGCACAGACCGAGCCTTCTCTCCCACGCGGGGGGTCCGGTTGAGGGAGCTGCCCCGTTGGGTTGAGGCAACCAAGAGTTAAAGCCTACTCGGGCCGCTGCCCACTGGGGCTGGCTTCCCTGGCTCCTTCCCCCTCCCCCCTTCCTTCCCTCCCTCTCTCCCCCCCCCCCGTGTCCCCTGAACCCGAGCTGGCTGGCTGGCTGGCGGTGGAGAAGCCGGGCTGGGCAGGAGCGCAAACAAGCCGCTCCTTTGAAGGCTGTTTGGCTTGGACGGATTTTGGATGGAGGAGCAGCTTCCCCCGTCGTCCCTTCGGCCGGTCATCTGCAGGCCGTTTGATCTGCCCCGCACACACAGGCCCTGCGCCTCCACTCTGCCTGGGGGGGCTGGGGGGGCAGCCCTGTGGAAGCCGTCCCAGGAAGGGCAGCGTCCCTGGCCCCGGGGGGGGGGGGGGCTGGAGGGGGGGAGAGCCCAACTCCAAGGGATGCATAGTTCTCGCTTGATCTCAGCTCTTGACCCAGAAGGACCAGCGGATCAGGCCTCCCAAGTGGTCACTCCAGCCCTTGCTTTGCCCCCCAACACCCCTCCCTCCCTTCCCCACATCACGCCAGGCCTTCCCCAGTCTCCTCCCTGCAGCAGGAAGCCAAGGCCAGTAGCCCCCCCCCCCACTTCCCCCCTCTGGACAGCCGGCTTCGCCTCTCCCCCACCCACCCCTTATGCGAATCCTCCCCCTCTCTCTTTCCTCCTGCCAGTCATCAACGAACTGGACGGCCTGGCCAAGGGCCCCGAATCGGAGCACCGGGTGGGGGGCTACAGCCGCCTGCTGCAGGATCGTGCCCGCAAGGCGGTGGACTTCCTGGAGTCCTGCTTCGAGAGGCGCGACAGCTACATCCGGGCCCTGACCAGCCGGGGCAACGAGCTGGAGTCCATCTCTTTCCGCAGTGAGGACATTTCCCGCCAGCAGGTACGGCCGGCCAGATCAGAACATGGGTGGGGGGTGGAGCTGAGAGTCCCCCCCGCCAAATGCCCATCTTGAGTCGGAATCTGCCCCTCGCAAGAGTCTCCAGGGAGGCCTGCTTCAATTTACAATGGCCGTGAAAAAGGGCCTCATGTCCATCTCTCACACTTACGACCCATAATCACCCAATCAAAATTCTGAGGCTTGGCCACTGGCCTGTATTTATGACGGTCACAGTGGGTGTCACGTGACCACCTGGTGAGCCAAGTGAAGGGGGAAGCCAGACTCACTCAACTAGCTTAAGAACCGAGAGAAGAAAGGGGGCAAAGTGGGGCATAACCCAATTAAGAGCCGGGGGGGGGGGGGGAGCGCAGTGGTCACGATGCAGCGTTGCAGGCAGTTCCATCCCGACAGGCCTCCAGGTTGACTCAGCCCTCCGTCCTTCCAAGGTGGGTAAAATGAGGACCCGGATTGTTGGGGGGCAAGAGGCTGACTCTGTAAACCCCTTGTGGGGGGGGGGCTGCGAAGCCCTGTGAAGTGGCCTATAAGTCCAAGGGCTGTTGGTGTTAAAACTGTCTTGCTTAGCAACAGAAATTTAGGGCTCCGTGGGGGTCTTAAGTCAAGGACTACTGTAATGTTGAACGTTTGACATGGAAGGGGGGAGGGGAATGCAATCATTGCACCACAGAGGGGGAACAGCAGAGGCTCCTTGCAGCTGATGGTCAAGGGCCGGGGGGGGGGGGGGGACTTTTATTTTGATGGCAGAGACCAGCACAGGGGATTATTGCCACCCGTGGGGAGAAAAGGCCAAGGCCTGGGTGCAGAATGCCGGGTGGGCGCATGGAGCCCCTGAGGATTTGGGGGTCTCTCTGGGCCGTTCCTGGGAGAAGCTGCCGGAGGCTGACGCCATCGACCCCAGGCTGCTGAGTGGCTCCGTCCCCGCCCAGCATGGGGGAGCCTCCTCCTGGGAAGACCCTTTCCGGAGACCCCACAGAAACAGGGCAGGCACCTGCAGAGATGGAGGGATGAAACGCTCCGGGCGTGTGAAGTGGGGGGGGGCACGGATCAATGCCACTGGGGAGGGGCTTCATGGGGACCCCAACTCTCATTCCGAGGAGCCCAGAGCAGAATCCTCCCAACTGTTCAGGACTATCCAGTGGCCAGCGGGGCTGCGTCTTCTCCCCCCCCCTCCAATGGGGGGCCTTTCCTGCTGCTGCCCCAGTGAGACTTTGGGCCCCTCCCGGCAGTTCCCGTTGGCAGCTGCCCCCTCCTGCCTTCCCTTCTCCCGCGGGCTTCATGCTTTCCCTGGGAGAAGGGAAGGGCTGGGCAGCCTTTGCCCCTGGACTGGCCTTCCGGCCAGGAGGGGCAGCCTTTGCCCTGTGAGGCCAGCAGCTGCCCCCTGTGGGCCGGTTCCAGACAGCGGCCTCCGCAGGAGCCTTTTTCCTCTACCTCTCCGCTCCCCCCCCTTCCTTTTCCCCAGGGAAACAACGATGACCTGATCCTCTCCTGCTGCCTCCACTATTGCAACGACAGGGCCAAGGACTTCATGCCAGCCAAGAAAGGTGAGGGGGAAGGGAAGAGCTCGGACGACCCCCAGGAGCCCCCATGGGGTCCCGCAGACGGGGGCCCACTTTGGAGTAGGGTGGGAGAAGCCAGCAGAGGGGGGGAGCGTTAGATGCCCGTCCTGGGTGCCCCCGATGCCCCCCGTCGCCCGGCCCTTTCCTGGGAGGTGGAGGGGGCCCTTCTGCCGGCTGCTCCGGAGCCGTTTCCAGGGGGAGGCTGGAAGTGGGGGCCGCAGCTGCTCAGCCCAGCCCCAGGCCTGTCGGGCCAAATTCTGAGCAGCTTAACTTGTCAGCTTGAGGGAGAAGAAGGCGCTTTGCAGTGTTTATGCCTGGCTGGGACGGAAGGGGGGATCAGGGGATTATGGCGGATGGGGCCTGACACTCTGACAGCCTCTGGTTTCTAACAACCCGCCTCCTGGCTGGCCCAGGGGAGGCTCATTGTTCAGCCCTGGGAAGGTTCTGCAGGAGGGGGGGGGATCCTGGCCGGGCGGGGGTGTCCCGGGAATGGGTGGGGCCTAGGCAGAGCGGCCGCTGACCCGTCATCCCCGCTGCCCACCTTCTGCAGATGACCCGATCCGGCTGCTCCGGGAGGTGGTGCTGCTGACCGACGACCGGAACCTGCGGGTGAAGGCCTTGACCCGCAACGTCCCCGTCAGGGACATCCCCACCTTCCTGCGGTGGGCCCAGGAGGGCTGAGCGGACGCCTCCCCTGGGAAGCCGTGCATCTCGTTGACAACATGGAGGGCGGCCTCAGGGCGTGCCCGTGCCCCGTGCCAGGGCTGTTGTGCTGCCACCACTGCCGCCCCCTCATTCTTCCAGGAGAAAACCCAGCACAATAAACGCAGCGTCTTCAACTCCACCTGGACTGGCCATGCTGTGGGTGCACGCACACGCGTGAAGAAGGAGCCCCTAGGCAGGCGCTCACTGTGGAGGGGGGCGAGGGCGAGCAGGGTTTCTGGCCTCTGGGGCGAGGAGGAGAGGCCGGTCGGAGGGGCCCAAGTGGGCCTCTCACACACACACCCCTGGCTTAGCTGTAGGAGCCCCCACAGCCCTTGACAGTCGGGCCCCCTCTGGAGCAGGTGAGGAAGCGCAGCCAGGAGCCCTCGGCTCAAGCGGCCACTTGGCCCCATCAAAAGCCGGGGAGGAGGCACCACCTCCCATTTCCATCAGCAGCCCCCTCCCCAAGTGTCTCTCTCAGGTTCTTAGCTCCTCCCTCCCTCCCTCATCCGTGCCCCCTTCCGATCCCTCATTCCTCTGGGCCATGAACTCAGCTTCCCCGTCCCTGCCAAGCCAAGCCAGCGCTTGCCCTGTGGGTGAGGCTGGGGGGAGAAGCCAGGAACTCCCCCTTTGGAGGGTGGGGGGTGGGGGGGGAGGGCCAGTCAAGCCACCCGGATGGAGAGGAAGGGGGTCTGGGGTACAGCTGGAGGGTTTGTGCCTCTTGGGGCTCCCAGAGGGGCTGCGTGGGTGGGGAGAGCTTCCCCCTGGGAAGACTTTCCTGCCACTTGTGGGGGGGGCAGAGAGCCCCCGTGGGGCCACCTGCCGGGACTGTCGGTGGGGGGGGGGTTGGTTTGCTGTGGGGCAGAGGAGCCCAACTGAGGAGCCCTTTGGACGGGATTTGCCCGCAGTGGGCTAGGAGTGCGTGCCCCTCCCCGGGCTTGGCACGGCCCCTTGGTCGAGGAGAGTGGGGGGATCTCTGCCACCCTGTGCAGCTCCTGCCTCTGCCTGGCCGGCTTGGACGGAGGGCCTGTGCCCACCTCTCTTCCGTTGTTTTCTTAATAAAGTTTTAGTAGAAATCTGACTCTCGGCTGCTTCCTTTGGGGCTGGGGCTCCGCGGGAGAGGAGGAGGGGGGGAGGCGATTGCAGGAGACTGCTGCACGCGGGACAAGAGATCCACTGTGGACAACTGCTGAAGGGGGAGACGCCCCACCCGAATGCCATAAGTGGGCCCGAGCCCCGTTTGGGCTGTTGCCACAACACGGAGGACCAGCCGTGGTTTCTGGCGCAACCCCCCTGCAGACCCCCAACCAAACCAGCCGGCCATTGGATCAGTACAATCCACGAAGCCCTTCTGAGGATGGCCGGGCCAGGCCAAAGTGCTCAGGGCCTATGCGGCCATCGTGCAAGAGGCGTGTGCGGTGTGTAGGGAGCAGGCAACATGCCACACGCATCAAACGGGAGCATGGCTGCCACTTGGGGTGTGGGCGGAACAGCCGCTCAGCAGTTGTTGGTGGCCGGTGCTGGGCTCTTCAGCGAGATCTCAGCATCTGAAGGAAGTGGGGGAGAATTTCCTCTGAGCAGCCAAGCGTGAGGGTCCGTGGGGAGAGCTGACCCCTTCCCATTTCCTGCCTCAGCTGTGCAAACAGGACAAGGCACCTGTGCTACCCCTCCCCAGCACTTTCTGACACTGAAGAGGCACCCAGCGCAGCCTCTGGCACCGGCTTTCCCTCCAGCGTCACTTCTCTCACGCACACACACCCCCCATGCGAAAGGGGGAGGCGGGATGCACTGCGGTAACCCCTCCTGCTTTACTGAGGCCCCCGTTTCTCCCTAAAAGAGCATCCGTTCTGCAGCAGCACCCCAAAATTCAGGCTCTACCCCCCATCCCGACCACAAAACCACCCAAGGAAGAAGAGGCCTGGATGGTGGCAGCAGTGTTAAAAAAAACTTTATTGCTTTGTTTTGTTCTGGGATGCTTAAATGTTATTTGGTTTTGGATTCTGATACAAAACACCCCGCATCCCTTCCCCAAGGCTACAGAAGGCACGCATGGCTGCCCCTCTGGGTGCTGAGTTTCCTTTGGGTAGGGGTCCCCCTCTGGGGGGGGGGACTCCCGCTGGATCCTCTCAGGGCTGGGGGGAGAGGCAGCTGGCTCAGACGAAGACGGAGGGCAGGGTGGGAGGCAAGGAGGGGTGTGCAAAGACAGAGCAGTTTCACATTTTTCCGTGGTTGGTTGGGGTCAAGGGTGGGGCAAGGGAGAGGGGCAGCTGGGTGGGCCGGCCTAGAGCCCCCCATAAGTGCAGCAGAGGCTGAATGGCAGGTAGCTAGCCCCACAGAGGGAAGGCCCAGATGACGCTCCCCTATCCTCAAGGAAGCAGACAAACAGGTGGTCTTTTGTCCTTGTCAAGCATTATTGGGGTCCTGGAAACAAGACAGGGTCTTCAGGAGAGGGGGGGGCTACATTTGGAGACCAGATAGGGGGCTGCCACCTTCCTTCCCCTTCACTCCCTTTGACCCACAATCTTGGGGGGGGGGGGCAGAGGCACCCTCTCCTTTTCACATTGCAATACAAGTTTGAGGAAATCCCCTCCACCCCCCATCCCAAGGCGGACTAGCAGTTTTCAAACAGCTGCCCCAGACCTTCCCGCCCTCCCTGCGAGGCAGCGGCTCCAGCTCACTCGCAAGGACCCTCCAAGGGGGCGACTGGGTTTTGCACGGTCCCCAACCACCCTCTTCTGGGGGCTTGAGGCCGGGCAGGGCTCCTCTGCCATTGGACAGGCGTCTCGAGGGGTGCCATTTTGGGGCTCCTGCCTTAGCCTCTAGGGCTTTCTGGGGCTGGAGGGCCTTGGCGAGGGGGGGCTCTCCCCTGCCCAGGAAGGCAGGACAGGCTCTGGCTGCCAAAAGAAGGCGCCCCCCCCCCACTCCCGCGAAGCTTTGCTCCTGAGTTCCCGAGGGGGGTCGTTGCGAGCATCTTCTGCCTCCGGGCGGGGTAACACACCTGTTCAGGAGCCGTTTTGGGAGGATCTCGCCAGGAGGCCGGGTTGACACACCTCTCCATCCCTCCCCGAGGCAGAAGGGGGGGCTGTGATTCATAGACACCCCCCTCCAGGGTCTGCAGCTTTCGAATCCCAGCTAGGCAACCTGGCAGCCGAAATGGGGGGAGGGCTTGCCCCTGCCAGCTACCTATGCTGCTACGTCCTCTCCAGGCTGGGGCGAGAGGCGACTGGCTCAGTCCGGCTCACCCGTCGGACTTCCTGGTCCCTACAAGCCGAAGCTCTTCTCCAGCGGGGGGAGGCGTGAACCCGCCCGATGGAAAAAGCCCTTCTCCCTTTGGCGCAGGTGCGACCCTGCCCGGCGCCCCCTCCGCTGCAGCCAGGGACCTCCGCGCTCGGAGGCGGAGGGCCCCATTTGAGGTAGGGACGAGTGGCTGCATTTGGCCAGGCGGAGGGCCCGAGGGAGACGGAAAAGGAGGGAAGGGCAGCGCGGAAGCGCAGCGGAAGAGCCGGGCTCGCAGCCGGGAGTTGGTCCTGGTGCCGGCGGCAGCCCCGTGGGGGCCAGTTCCGGGAGTAGCTGCCCCGGGCACCAAGGACGGCTCCCAGGCCCGGGCAGGGGGGCTTCAGGGGGGCGAGAAGCGGCCAATGGTCCGAGCGTGGTGGTCGTTGTGCAGGTGGTGGGCGGCGGCCACTACGGCGCCCGGAGCAAAGACCTCGGCCGTCTTGTCGGGGCTGAGCCCGAGGTAGAGGCTCTCCAGGGCGGCCTTGGGGTCAGCGGCGGCGGCGGCGGCGGCTGCAGCAGCGGCGGCTAAGAAGTGCGAGGTGTGGTGGAAGAGCTCCTTGTCCGGCGGCGGCGACTGCTGCTGCTGCGCCAACCGCGCCATGGCCAGCACCCCCTCGGGGAAGTCCAGCTTCAGCTTCCCGTCGGGGGCCGCGGCGGCGGCGGCAGCAGCAGCGTGCATCTTCATGTGGCTGAGCAGGTTGCGCTGCTGGGCGAACTTTCCCCCGCACACCTGGCACTCGTAGGGCTTCTCGCCGGAGTGGATGCGCATGTGCTCGGTCAGGCGGTACTGGCGGGTGAAGCGCATCCCGCAGGCGTCGCAGGCGAAGGGCTTCAGGCCCAGGTGGCTGCGCATGTGGCGGGTCATGGTGCCGCGCTGCGTGAACTTCTTGCCGCAGATGGAGCAGGGGTAAGGCCGCGTCAGCCAGTGCGTCTTCTCGTGCTGGCGCAGCGTGGCCGGGTCCTTGTAGGCCTTGTCGCAGGAGGCGCAGCGGTAGGGGCGCAGCAGGTCGCAGCCGGGCGGGCCCCCCGAGGGGGGCGGGGGCGGCGGGGGCGCGGGCGGCGGGGGCGCCTTGTCCAGGTAGGGCGAGCCTTGCCCCGCCGCCGCCGCTGCCGCCGCCGCCTCCTTGCGGTACATCTCGTCCTCCTCGTTGTGCGCCTCCACGTGCGCGTTCAGCTGCTCGGAGGAGGGGAAGCCCTTTCCGCAGGGGATGCACACGTACAGGTTGTCCCCCCCGAAGCTCTCGGGCTCGTAGCCTAGGTAGCGCTCCAGGCTGCCCCCCGCGGGAGAAGGGCCGCCGCTGCTGCAGCCCGTTTCCTCGCTGGTGCTCTTGTCGGGCTCCAGGTCCTCCGCTTCCCCGTCGGGCTCCGCGCTCTCCAGGTAGTGGTGCGGGGGCGGCCCGGGAGGCGACGGGGCCTGGGGCTCCAGTTCTCGTTCGCCGGCGCTGCTCTGCTCCCGTCGGGCGCCGCCACAGTCGCCCTCGTCGTCGTCGTCGTCCTC
The DNA here is from genome assembly GCF_964273705.1 of Natrix helvetica. Lineage (NCBI taxonomy): Eukaryota > Metazoa > Chordata > Lepidosauria > Squamata > Natricidae > Natrix > Natrix helvetica. The sequence continues at coordinate 298,400,765 of NC_138552.1, forward strand.
CTCCTCCTCATCCAGGACGTAGCCCGACACCAGCGGCTCGTGCTTCATCCAGCGGTACAGGAATTCGGGCGCCACCTCCACGCGAGCGCTGGGTTCTGTCCCGGGGCTGCTGCCGCCGTTGCCGCGATGGTGCAGGTGGGGGAAGGCGGCCTGGAGAGGGGCGGTGGAGCCGGGCTCCCCGAAGGCCGCGTGGGGAGGCAGCAAGGCCGGACTCTCGGGTCGGGGCGGCAGGATGCCCTCGCGACTCTCCACTGCTGCTCTGAGGCGGCTCTCGGACGGAGGCTGCGGGGGCAGCTGCGGGGAGGGTCCGTTCGGGCTCTTCTTGGAGAGATCCAGGCCGCAGAGCGGGGGGCACAGCCCGTGTGGGTGGGCGGCGGCGGCGGCGGCGTACAGCTCCCCGCAGTGGGTGCTGAGTGGATTGCTTGGCTCCACCGGCCGCGGCGGAGCCCCGAAGCAACTCTGGATAACCGGCGTGGCGGCGCGGAGACCCCTGGCCAGCTTTCCGAAGGGCGCCGAGGCCGAAAAGCTCCCCCCGCCGCCGCCGCCGCGCAGCTGGTAGTATTTGCCGGAGCGCTTCAGCTTCCTCTTGCACAAGGCCACCAGGTCCGGGATCTGGAGGTAGCTGGCGGCGGCCAGGACGGCTCCCAAAGCGGGCTCGGGGTTTGCGCCGCCGGCCGGCTCAACCTCGCCATCGGCGTCGGGGCCCAGGCGGCCGGTGTAGATGAAGTCGAGGACGGCGCGGAAGACGGCCGGGCTGACCATCTCCTGGTCCAGGTTGATGAGATTGTCGTGCACCACCAAGGCCTTGAGGTAGGCGCTGCTGGCCGCCAGCACGTTCTTGTGCGCGCGGAAGAGCGCGTTCTGCACCACCAGGATCACGTCGCAGAGGAAGCCCTTGGTGCGCTGCGCGTTGAGCTGGAGCAGCAGCTGCCGGGAGTGGCCCGTCGCCTCCGAGGTATCCAACATCGCTGCGCCTGCGGGGGTGGAGCAGAGAGAGCCCAGCGGGCCTTAGTTGCGCTGACCGAGCTCGCCCGCCACGCCGAGGCCCAGAAATCTGGCGCCTCTCTTCCACTCCGCCGCCTCGTCTTGCCCGCCGGCTCCCCTTATAGAGGGGCTTTCCCTCTTAGGCGGCGGAGGGAGGAGGGGGAGGAGGAGTGGGCTCAGTCCCGGTGGGTCCCGGATCACAGCCTCGCACGCCCTCCTCCGGGTGGGGCTTCACACCTGGCGGGGCAGCGTCGGTACAACTGCCTCGCATCGCCTCCCCCGCCCTCCTCCGCCGACGGGACAGATCCACGGACGCGGACCCCTGGTGCTTCCGGCCCGCTCGGCGCTGCCCCGAAGCACTCAGCTGGATCAGGGCGCCGTTTCTCTGCCTGTCGCCCAACGGAGCGAGGGAAAGGCAGGGCGCCGTTAGCTTCCCGGGTCTTCAATTCACCGCGAGTGGCCGGATTGGGGGGGAGGAGGCTACAGGCCTGAGCGGAGAAGAACCGGGGAGCCCGGTTGGCAGGATGACTCTGCGCCCGAACGGCCGCGGTCCGCCTGCCTAGGGAACCGCCCTGCGACCCAAGCCAGTGGGTGGGCAACCCGCTTCTTATACCCGCTGCGACCATCCTTCGCGGCCATTGTTCGCCAGAGCCTCCCCCCCACTCTGGTCCGGCACCCCTAACCTTGCTCCTTCTGGACGGCATCCCTACTCAGCTGAGGGATCCCCGGGTGCGGCGGCTGGCCTGCGCGGGACAAGGCTGCCCAAACCCCCAAAGCCGCCCTGAAATCCGGCAGGAGCAGCCCCGCCGCCGGTCAAAAGCTTCGCGGGACGGGCAGCCTGGCTGAAGGATTCGGATGGCGGCGCTACTACCGCCTCGGCTGGGCTAGGACGCCAAAGGCAGCGCGGGAGGATGAAGGAGGTACGGCCGCAGTAGGCCCTTCCCCGAGCGAGAGGGCTCCGGGCTCCACCGGGACTCCGGGGCCGAAAGAGAAAGGCGGACAGCCAGGCGGACAGGGTCCCGCTGCAACACCCGCTTCCCCAGAAGGAGCCGCCGCTCGGGGACTGGTCGGAGCCCCGATGCCTCGGGCTGAGCGGCTCCTTTCCTTCCGCTGACTTCGGAATCTGCCCGCGGGGAGCCCGGCCGGCCGCCGCTTCCTGCCCGGCAGAGCCTGCTTGGGGAGCGGGCAAGAGGCGCGAAATCCGAAGTCTGCCCGCCCGCTCGCCCCGGCCCCGGCTTACCTGGAAGTCCCGTCGGATCGGCCAGGCAGGCGAGGTCGGCGTGCACACGCATGGCTCTGCCCGGCTGCCACGGCGGCGGCGGCTGCTCTGCGCCCCTCGCAGCGCCTCAGGCCGCTTGGTGGAGGCTGCGCCGGCTGGTCCCCATGTGCCGGGAGCGCCGCGGCGGCGGAAAAGGTAAAGGCCGGGCCGCGAACTCCGCCTGACCCCGGGCTGAACTCGGGCGTGTTCAAGGAGCCGCCGCGGCTTCCTCCGCCTCCGAGCCAGCCAGCCAGCGAGCGCCGAGCTAGCGGGCGGGCGAGCGGGCGGGCAGCGGGGCTGGAAGCGAGCGGCGGGAGGAGGAGCCACCGGCGGGGTCCCGGAGGAGCAGCCTCGGGGAGGAGACCGCGCCGCGACCCCCTCCCGGCAAAGGGGGCAGGCAGGGGAAGGCTGGGCCCCCGAGAGCAGGGTGGGGCCAGCGCGGCGCGCCCATCGGAGCAGGACCAGCCGTGCTCTGCCGGGAGCCCAGACCGCCCCGTCGAGGGGACCGGCGCGCGGGAGAGCCGGCTGGAGCCAGGGGCGCGCGGCCGCTCGGCCACCAGGTGGGTCTCTGGGATAGGACGGGGCGGTTGGAGCGGGGCGAAACTGGCGCTGTGCGGACCCGTCCGCTTTTCCCTCCTGCCGGCCTTCCTCTGCCAGGGCTTTCCCTTCGGTCCCCGGTGGTCTTGACTCGTCCCGCGGCCTCCGGCCAAGAAATTCGCTTCCCGCCCACCCCCAGGGACCCCCCAATTCCTGCCGGTGCGGCGACCCCTGGCGGTCGCTCGGCTGATCAGGCGGCAAATCCTGCTTCGGAGGCCTCGCTGCACTGCTCAGGGTCCGGGGCAGGCCGGTCGGGGGAGGTGTGTGTGTGAAAGTGCGGGAAGGCATAATCCCCCCCCCCCCGCCACCCAAATAATATTGTTTTTATTCGGGACTCTTTTTCCGTGGTCGGGTTGGGCGATTCCAGCTGGGTCTGTGTCCAGGCGGAGAGAGCCTGAGCAGGAAGGGGCCTTCGTGGCTCCGGGTTCCCGCCCCAGGCCCGCTGGGCAATCTGGCAGGCGCTTTAGGGGCCCTCTGACTCTGGTGACTTCGCATCCGGGGCCCTCCGCTGCTTCCTCTAACAGGCGCGGCCAGGGGAGCACAGGCCACCCCGAGCGCTACCCCCCTTCCGACGATTTCAAAGAGCAAGAAAAAGGGGGGCGGGACGGAAAGGCGAAAGGGACTCTGGCCTCGCTTCTGCCCCCCTTTAAGGGCCTCTTTCCGGACAGCTTATACCTCTCTGTCCATGCAGGCGACGGACGCGAATTTCTGTTTGGGCAGAAAAATGGGCAGTTTTGCCGGGCCACGTCGTGGAAATCTGGTGCGGGGGCTCTTTTCAGCCCAAAGGCCTCCCCCATGTCTGTAAGAAACCTCCCCCGCCCCCCGATCTTTCTCGGGGCCAAACAGTCCCGGGGAAGAAAGAGGCTGCCTTGTTCTCGGGCCCAAAATATCTAAGCAGGCCCAGGAACGTGGCCGAAGCATCCCTCGATTTCACGCATTTGCGAGAATATAAAAAAGGAAAGAAAGAAAAAGAAAAAAAATGGGTGGGATAATTATGAAGCTGATTAACAAAACTGAAGTGATTTTTCGGGAGATAAAAGGCTGCCTTCCCAGGGCCTCCGATTCCGCAGAAGAGGGAGGGGGGCTGCAGTCTCGACCTCTGGTGTGGCAGACGGAGGGCTGAAAGGGAAGGTTGCTTTCGCTTTCGCTTTCTCCGCGCTGACAGGGACGCTGCTTCCCCCTCCCTCTGGATGAAAGACCCCTCCAGGCCCTGCCCCCGCTCCGACACCCCGGTTTCCGGATGGGGCTCGCTAACGGGGCCTTTAAAAGATAGAGCTGCTTCGGGTGTCCCGCCTCCGCCCCGTTCCCCCCCCCCCCCCAAGAAGGCCATTAGTGAGGCTGAAAATGCGAATCTCGGCGCTGCGTAAATGTTCTTCGTTGAAGCTTCTGCGTTAGGGAAACGTTTTGTTTATTTATTTTAAATAAACCTAACTCCTGATTTTCTGGTACTGAGATATTTTTCGTTACCACTTCAACCTGAAAAACGGTGGGTATTTCAAGATACTCACCGGCGGCGCTCACTAACAATCAAGAAAAATAAAATAAAATCCGAAAGTGGAATAATCTTGTTCAACCGACAACGACTCTCTCGCTCCGGGCTTCCTTACTGGGTAACGAATAAAAACCGATTCCAGTTTCGTGGCCTGTGTAAGTTATTGGGCCGTTTTAACTTTCACTCCCTCCCTTCGGCTCCTCCAAATATTTTCGAATAGAGTTAACTTTTTAAAACGTAGGAAGTTTAGGGACTTCTGCGGCTCGCCTTTCGATCCGATACTAACAAGGTTGTTTGCAGTAACTTTTAAGGGGCCGCAATATCAGTTGAAGTCCAACCAGACAGTAAATGAGTTTTTAGAACGAAATGAAGACTCACAGATGTTCTTTAAAATGGCTTTGGATTGGGGGGGGGAGGGGGGAGACGATCATAAAAGCAACTTTCGGGGCTGGTTGGAGTCCTGCAAACCTCTGGCTGCCCCGTCTTTCAAATTCCTTGACAACGGAAACGTTTACTATGACTCCAAAGGCGGCTGCGATCGATTGTAACGCGAATTGAACCCTTGTGGCGGTCCAGCCCTTCCCTCCCCCCCACCCACCTTTTAGACCTGCAGGGCCAGAATCCACACACACACATGCACACACTCTCGCCTCAGCTCTACTCTTCAATAAGTAAATACTTCGCTAAATAAGGGAATGCAATCAGTGGTGGGCTCCCTGTTCGCCTGCTCTCCCCCCCCCCCCGTGTCCCGCCGTCCGTTGTCGTTTTGGCGGGACGAAGAGAGCTCCGTTCCACGGACATGTTCCCAGTGGAAGGGACCTGGCGGGGGAGGAACCGCTGTTTCTCGAAGAAGCTCCGAAGAGGCGCTTCGCTCCTTCCACGCCAGGCCAAGGAGGGAGAGAGGCCGCTGGTGCGGTGGCTTCGGCTAAAGATTTCCTCCCAGGGACTCGTTCTGGGCCCCGACGGCCAGAACATGGCCGTGGTTCTCCCGCTTCTCACCTGCTTGGGACCCGCCCCACCTCGGGTGGGCTTTGCGGGGACTGTCCCCCAACCTCGTGGTGCTTAGAAGCTTCCACTGGGGGCCAGGGGAGGCTCTGCGTCTCCCTTCGCTGCGCCCCACAGGAACTGGCGAGGATTAGGGTTAGTGGTATTCCCCCAGCCCGGGGCTTCCTGCTGGCAGACGGGCTCGTTCGCAGGGCCACAGGGCGTTGCAAGCGCGACGAGGCAGAGCCGCCTCCACTGGCGGGTAGACTGTTGCAGGCCGTGGACGCTCTCTTTAGCCATCTAGCAGCCCTGGGAATGAGGGAAGGGCATAGGGGCCCTGCCAGGACGAAACTGCATCGGTCGCCTCCGGGCGGGCGGCGTCATCCTCGGACGGCCTCGAGTTACCTGGTCTCAGACCCGCCGCCTCCCGCACCCTCCCCGCCGCTACTTCACCTGGAAGGAGGGTCCACGCGGAAACCTCCCGGCCTCCCCCCAGAACCAGTTTTTCTGGACCCCGCGGACCTCCCAGACCCGGTGCGAAAGTAGACGCTGTGCGCGCGGGGGGGGGGGAGGCTGAGAATGGGCAGAGGAAACTGCGGTGCGTGGCGGGGGTGAGGGGGGGGTTGCACAGCCCCGCGGTTCTCGTTTCCCTTTTCCCACAGCTTCTTGCACGAACGCAGCAGCGCTTGGGGGCAGAAGGCCGCCGCGCGCAACTATGCCAGGCAGCAAAGGGCACCGATCCCGACTTTCCTGGGGATGCGGCAGAGGGCCTTCCTGGGAGGGCAGCCATGCTTGTCTGAACTCTGTCAGCACCCGGGCCTTGATGTCGCGCCCCCACCCTCAAGAAAAACCCAGGAAAGGATGTTCATTGTAGTGGTTAAGGCCTGAAGCTGGAACCGGGGAGAGCTGAGTTCTAGTCCTACCTGAGGCCCCAAATCCAGCTGGGGCTGATGGGCTCTCCCAGCCCAGGGTCGCAAACTGCAATGACCAGTCTAGGCACCATCCCCCGCCCCCCAAACACACACAAACCAAAAAAAAGGCAAAGGCTAAAGCAGAACCACGGGGCTCTTTCCTCCTAGGGACCCCCGAGGTAGCCATAGAGTCCAGCCTGCCATGGACCCCAGGGCCACCCCAGTATAGGAGGAGCAGAGAGGGAGTTCCACACCAACCTGACTGAGCCAGAGGCCCCCTCAAAGGCAGGCAGTGAGACCCTTGGGCTCCCTATAGACACAGGCAGGGGGGGGGGTGGAGGGGAGAGGGCTCCAGAGAAAGTTTCTCCCATATCCTGGGGTGCCTCTGCTCTTCTGGGGTCCTCTGGCCCAGCTGCTGGGACACCCGGTTGGCCTTGCCAGGAGAGCTACAACTGTGCCCCCTGCCTCCCCCCCCCCCCCGTTCCATCCTGCTTTCTTGAGCAACAAGGGGCAGCCCCAGGCTGTGGGGCTTCAGCTGCCTCCATTTAGAGTCCGACTGGGCTATGCAGCACCAGAGACCCCTGCCTTCTGCCTTCGTGGGGTCTGGGGGGGGAAGGCAGTTGGCCAGGAATCTGGGGCTGTCTGTGTCTCAGCTGGGGCACTGAGAACCGGAGTTTCTGGGGAAGAAGGACAAGTCTGGGGGAGAGCACCCCCATTTCCTCCTCCCCAGGCAGGCTGGCCAGCAGTGCAGCTCAGAAGCCTTGAAAAGAGAGAGAGAGAGAAATAGGCTCCAGCCCCAAAAATCTACTTGCTCATCCCTCACTAGCTCGTTAACACTGGTAGACCTCAACCTATGACCACAACTGAACCCAACATTTCTGTTGCTAAGTGAGACAGTTGTTAATTTTGCCTCACTTTATGATCTTTCTTACAACAGTTCTTAAGTGAATAACTGCAGTTGTTACGTTAGTTTTTAAAAAAAAAACACAAATAATACAAAGTACATATATAATTGAATACAAAGAAGAAAAACAGGCAAAAGAAAAAGGAAAAAAACATATTGCAGTGCACCCCCACCCGCTGGAGACCTCCCCCCCTTATTTTTCTTAGATATACAATATATATTCCAATTGTGCCCTTATCCCCTCCAAAACAACATATATTCTTCAGTAGGTTTATTCCCTTTGCCTTCCACCAACAATGATTTCATAAAATCTCCCCATATTTCATTATATGTATTTACTTTAATCATCACTTTTTAAAGTTTAACTTCTGTTGTCAATTTATCATTTGTTGCCATACTCCAAATTTCATTATACCACTCATTTTGTTGAATATCCCAGTTTTGTCCCCAATATTTAGCCATCTCTAATCTAGTTGTTACGTCAATGACACGGTTGTTAAATGAATCTGGCTTGCCCCTTGACTTCGCTGGTCAGAAGGCCACAAAAAGGGCCATGTGACCCCTGGCAACCGCCATAAATATGAACCAGCTGCCAGGTGTCCAAATTTTGGTCACTGACACACACACACAGGGATGCTGCAACAGTTGTAAATGTGAAAAATGGTCATAAATCACTTTTTCAGTGCCAATCGTTGTAAGCCAGGGATGAGCTTTTCTTAGTAGAAGCTCTTCCACTGCACCGCCCTGCACACCTGGGGAGGTTTACAACATTGGCGTACTCCCTCAATGGGAGAGGGGTGTGTATGTGTGTGAGAGGGTTTGTATTTGTACATATTCACAAGAATTGAAGCGATTGGATTTGTTGTTTGTTTGGGGTTTTTTTGGGGGGGGGTTGCTTTTTAACTTTTCATCCTGATGGTTCTTATTTTTCCCATCCTGCAAAAAAAAAAAGGATGGAAAAGAGGAAAGAGGCAATTTGGGCACCTTGTTTATTTTGGGCAGCTGGGTTGCTGATTGCAAATACCCCCAAATGGGCTTCAGCTTCTGGGTCTCTGGATTGGGAGGGCAAAAGGGGGTCAGGGGTGTTTTCCTTCCCTCCCCAGAGAGACCAAGGCTACCTCTGCTTAAAGACTCTTGGAATCAGGGGTGTCCAACCAGGGTGACTTTAAGACCCGTGGGCCCCCAGAATTCCCCAGCCAGCTATGGGAACTGAGGTCCACAGGCCTTAAAAGTGGCCAAGGCTGGACACCTGTGATCTAAATAAAATGAAACATTGCAAAAGAGTCCCGGTTATTGGGGGGAGGGGGCGGTTGTACCAGTGGGGAAATTCAATTTTTTTACTGCGGTTCTGTGGGCGTGGCTTGGTGGGTGTGGTGTGACTTGGTGGGCGTGGCTTGGTGAGCGTGGCAGGGGAAGGATACTGCAAAATCTCCATTCCCTCCTGATCAGCTGGGACTCGGGAGGCAGAGAATAGATGGGGCGAGCCAGCCAGAGGTGGAATTTACCAGTTCTCCGAACTACTTAAAATTTCTGCTACCGGTTCTCCAGAATCTGTCAGAACCTGCTGAATTTCACCCCTGGGTTGTACAGAGGAAAACCTCTTTCACCCGAAGAGATCAAAGATCGCCTTCCTGATCAGCCACAGCGAGCTTTCTTATTGGAAGGTTAAACCAAGCTTCTTCCTTAGGAGCAGTCTACCTTTGAATACCAGCCTCTGCCTCTCAACCTTGTCCACCCTGGTGTGTGGGGTGGGGTGGGGTGGGGGGGTGGAACAGAGGTAGGACTTACTAAGGCTGTTTCTTTGCTTCCAAATATTAGCTCAGGTTTTATTTCTCCTTGCAGAATCTCCCAAGGGGAAGAAGTGCATTTAGGGAAAAGCCTCTCTGAGTCTCCCCCACCCCCGCTGGAGTGCCTCAGTTTACCCCAGGAAAGCTGCTCCTTCTCCTTCCAGCTGGGGAGCACTGAGGCGCAGACGGTTCTTTCCCTCAGAGAAACCTGGAGGGGTCTCATTGTAGGTTGGGGAGAGGGAATGGGGTGGTGTGAAGAAGCAGGACAAGCCCCGGGCGCAACCAGGTTCTCTTGCTCTGAAGGCAGGAGAAGGAGCAGCAGCCGAGGGAAGCTCACCAAGGAGAGAAGGAGGAATTTCCTGACAGCGAGGGCAATTAACCAGTGGAAGGGCTTCCCTCCATCCCTGGAGGCTTTTAAGAAGAGGCTGGAGAGCCACTTGTCTGGAATGGGATGAGGTTTCCTATCTAAGCAGGAGGTTGGACTAGAAGACCTCCAAGGTCCCTTCCCACTCTGTTATTCTGATCAGGCAGAGGGCAGGAGAGACAGACTTTCTGCAACGGGAAAGAGGGCCATTGTGCAGCCAAGGCCCCTGGGAACCAGGCACCCCCAGGTCCGCCTCTCCCAAGCGGTCCCTTCCACCGGTCCAGTTGGCAGGAAGAGACAGCAGGCAAGTCGTCTGGGGCAGAATCCAGGGAGGTGGTCTGTGTCGTTTTCCCCCCCGTCCCGCCCCCCCCCCCGTCCGGAAGGCGAGGTGACCATTTTAAAGGCAGCAAAACTGTGAGCTGAAGACTTGGGAGTGGGGGGAAGCGGAGGCTTAGCCCCACCCTCCTTTGGAAATGGATTTCTGCCCTCTCTTCGCCTTGTCTTCAGCTAATTGTTGGAAAGAAGCCTCCGAGGTCTGGCAGCGGCTGTTACAAGGAATGGCTCCCCGAGGCCCCGTGCAGGTAATTTATTGGCCTGGTATGTATAAATCACCCCCCCCCAACCCTGCAACGTGGAGACAGCTGCCTCCCGGAGGCTCTGCGGAGCCCCCTGACTGACATCTCAGGTTGCCCTGCTCGGGGAAGGGGGGCGCCCCCAGCAGGTTTCCTGCCCATTGCCAGATGCCTTCCTGCTGGGGGAGCACAGAGCGACTACGAGACTGCGGTGTCAAGGGTCGCTGCAAAAGACCCCCATCCGAGGGGAAGGTCGGCTGGGCAGAGGCTCGCTTTGCCCGGGAGGGGCTGGCGGGGTGGAGCCCTGACAGACCGCCTGGTGATGCTACGGTCAGGTCACCCTCGAGCCCTCCGGACTCCGCGGGCCTCTCCGACGGGGGCTTTGGGGATACCTGGCGCACAGAAGGGAGAGTCGCCTCCTCCAAAGAAAGGCCTGGGTGAGCCCCCACCCCATAAAGCTCTTCCCGCCGTCCCACCACCAGCATTTCCTGGGTGATTTGAAAGGGGAGCCCAGACTGCTGCGGAGTGTGAGCTGGGACCCTTGCACCGCCCCCACCCCGCCCTCCTTCCCAGCCGGCTCTGGGACATCCGTATGAACACAGGCGAAGGGTGGTGGTGGAGAGAAAGCGATCCTTTATGAGAGCGCGGAGTCAGCGGCGTGATAATAAATAAGGGGGCGGGGGATCTAGAGCGAAGGTTCGCCCCGGGAGTGAGGCTCGCTTTGGGAAGGGCACAGGGAGGGCACGGTTTCCGTGATGAGTTCAGCACATTGGAGCGCTTCGTGGTGGGGCGGTCTGACTGGAGGGGCTCCTGCGCCCGTCCCCTCCCTCCCTCCCTCCCTCCCTCCCTCCCATTAATCAGAGGCAAGCGAGGCAGGCCAGATGCTGGGAGCCTCTGCCTCTCCGCCAGCTGTGGCTGGGGCGCATGCTCCGACGCCGGCCCGGACGGCCTCCTTGGACAGGATACAAGCCCCGATTTCCGAACTTTCCCCAAGCCCCCAGCACCTGGCTTCCATTAGCAGGCCCTTGGCTGCCCGCACCGACCCGCTCTCCGCGCGCAGCCAGGCTGGAGCCCCCCGGGCCAAGGCGCTGCGGAGTTTCCTGCCGGCTGCCCTGGTGCCTCGCCAGTGTGTGTGTGTCGGGATGTGTGGGGGGGGGGGCGCGCGCACGCGGGGGTAGCTTTTGCCTGGGAGATGCCAAGGGCTGCGGCCCGGAGGGGGAACGGGGGGGGGTTGCCCACCCGTGGCTAGGAGAACTCTGCAGACCCCCGAACCCCTAATTCGGGGAGTGTGGGTGCTTTTGGGGAGAGCGGGGTGGGGGAGGACACCTGGCTTCCTGATGCGTGAACTCTTTACGTCTCCCCCCCTCTATTCACACCTCCAGACGCTTCTCTCCTCCCCCCTTGACATAATCCTTGCACAGCTGGCCCTGGATCTGAAGAAGATGGCTGAAGAGGGTCTTCTGCAGGCCCCCAGAAGGCGACTCCCACTGCCAAGAAGCTTTTGCCATATATATATATATATATATATATCCTGTTTGGGAAGCTTGGCAAGAGGGAGGCTCCACATGTGGGGAGGGGCGCATTCCCTGCCGCGGTGTCACAGGCTGATGTTCTCCAGGGAGAGGCCCATCTCCTCCGCTTGGCTCGCACCCACCGCCCTGACAGGCCCTTGGCAAGGGGGATCGGAACAGGAGTGCAGGATGGGCCGAGCGCAGCCAGGCAGATGCATCCGGAGGTCAGAGAGACCTTGGGGGACATGAGGGCCAGCCAGGGAAGCCAGGGCCATTGGCCGGGAGGGGCTCCCACGGGAAGCCTTGGGGACTGGGGCAGGTCCAGGCGCATTCCAAGGCCACCAGACTCCACGGCCCTGGGAACTGGCAGGGGAGGCAGGAAGGGAGGGGGGAGGGGAGGGGCTTCCCAGCAGGTCTTCGGTCTTTTGTACGCCTCAGTTCTCCCCGTCCACAGGGTTAAACCATCATTCATGGTCCTCTGTGGGAGAACGTGGCTTCTGGACCCAGCAAGGACAGCCCCAGTGCTTTGACCCATCTGGGGCTCTCCTTTGCCCACCAAGAGCCTTCTGGACAGGCCAGTAGTGGAGTGATCTTAGTAGGCCAGCCGGTCCCAGTGGAATCCACCTTTCAGGCCCAATGACCTGCCCAAACACGACCAGGCAGTGAGGGTTGACTAACTGGGTGGAAGGCGACCGGGTCTTCCCTGCCCCTCCCTGGGTTCATTTTATTTGGGTGTTTGTCAGTGTGACCCTTCGGCCTCCTGCAGTGGGATCCTAGCAGCAGAGGATCTGGGAAGCCTTTCCTGCTTTGGCCATTCAACGGGAGAGACTTTATTGTCCCTTGGAATCAGTGACGTGCGGTGAGGTTTATGACTGGTGAGGCACTGACACAGTGCTGGGTTTCAAATATTTTTAGACTTGTGGACTTCAACTCTCAGAATTCCACAGCCAGGCATGCTCAGTTCCAATTTAAAGCGACAGCATTTGTTTTTCTCCTTTGCTCCTTCTTTCTTTTTCTTTTTCTTCTCCTTCCCCTCCTTCCTCCCTCTCTCCCTTCTTCCCCCTCTCAAACACACACACACACACACACAAGTTGGATTGGACTATCTCTCCTACCCCTTCCCTCTCTCACTCACTCTCAAACAAACCCCCCCAAACACAAAAGTTGGATTGGATATCTTTTCCAGTGGCTTGAAAGCAGCTCCTCTGCCATCCCCCCCCCATTCCCCTGCTGCCTTTCCCAAACACCTCCACCATTGCAAATGCAGCCTGATGTCTGGGTGGGAAATGCCTGGAACACAATAAAGGCCACCCACCACCTCCTGCTGGCAGGCTGGGGTGAGAGGAGAGGCAGAGAAGCCGGAGGGGAGCCGAGCCTTCCAAAAGAAAGAGGCTGGGGGGAAGTGTGTGTACTATAGGCTGGGGTGAGAGGAGAGGCAGAGAAGCCGGAGGGGAGCCGAGCCTTCCAAAAGAAAGAGGCTGGGGGGAAGTGTGTGTACTATAGCATGGCTCTTTGCCTGGCTTCCTGCCTCCTCCTGTGGTCTCCTCAGTGCTCACTTGTGCTCTCCCTCCCCAAGTGTAGTTTGATTGCAGGTGGAGCCAGGTTGCCTTTTCAAACTTGTAATCAGTGAAGCTGGGCTAGATTTTTATATAGTTTTATCCAGCTGTGTGTGTGTGAGAGAGAAATGAATGGGGGCCTGGGGAGGAAGTCACTACACTTGGGGAGGGAGAGCACCAGTGAGGTTAAGCAGAGTCATCCACGGTGAGGCAGCAACTAGCTCAGCTTTTTCCTTTTACTTTTTTTTTTCATGATGAGAGTGGTGAGGCTGTGCCTCACCTGCCTCACCTGCCTCACCTGACTGCACGTCACTGCTTGGAATGCATACTAATCGGGATACAGTAAAATGAAATTTCATTGCATGCAGCTCTCAAAGGGTCCCCACTTCCAATATACACGACACAAACTTGACTGACTGACTGACTGACTAAATAAATGTAAATAAATAAATAAATAAAATATGCATGTATCCACATATACGACACAGAGAAACAACACAGTCTTGTGGGATGTACTCACATGCAAGAAAAATGAATCTTGGGAGTTTACCAGTCGGATGGCCCAGGGAACAAAGCTGTTACAGAATCTGTTAGTCCTGCTAGAAATACTTCAAAACCTCCTCCCAGAGGGGAGCAACAGAAACAGACCAGTGGATGTGTGGGGTCTCTTAACAATGCTTTGAGCTCTAAGCACATAGCACTTAGAAACAGCATCCTGAATGACAGGAAGAATGGAATGCCCTACCCGTCTCTTGTTACATCCTCAAACCCCCGAAACTTTTACTTTAAACTGTCTAGTGTGGACTGCACCCCTTTCCCAAGAGGTCTGTAGGGGGCGTGCATAAGTGCACCAGCGTGCCTACTGTCCCTGTCCTATTGTCCCCATTTATTCGTACCCATTTCCTGTGTTCATGTCCATGTTTATACTTATATATGCTTATTATCTCGTACATATAATACAATACAATAGTAGAGTTGGAAGGGACCTTGGAGGTCTTCTAGTCCAACCCCCTGCCTAGGCAGGAAACCCTATACCGTTTCAGACAAATAGCTATCCAACATCTTCTTAAAGACTTCCAGTGTTGGGGCATTCACAACTTCTGGAGGCAAGCTGTTCCACTGATTAATTGTTCTGTCAGGAAATTTCTCTCCTTGATTAGGTTCCACCCATTGCTTCTTGTTCTACCCTCAGGTGCCTTGGAGAATAGTTTGACTCCCTCTTCTTTGTGGCAACCCCTGAGACATTGGAAGACTGCTATCATGTCTCCCCTAGTCCTTCTTTCTCTTAAGCTAAACATACCCAGTTCCTGCAACCGTTCTTCCTATGTTTTAGTCTCCAGTCCCCTAATCATCTTTGTTGCTCTTCTCTGCACTCTTTCTAGAGTCTCCACATCTTTTTTACATCGTGGCGACCAGAACTGAATGCAGTATTCCAAGTGTGGCCTTACCAAGGCATTATAAAGTGGTATTAACACTTCACGTGATCTTGACATGTTTGACAAACTAACTAAATAAAATAAATAAATAAGTGAGCTTCCTATAACCTTCTTGGCTGTCCTCACCACTCTCTTTAGGGACTTTCTATCTGAGGCGCTGAAGCCACCAAACCAAACAGAGATGCAGTTTGTTAAAACACTCAATTGTGCCTCTCTAAAAGTGGCCAGGAGAGAAGGAGAGAGATGTGCCCTCCTCATCTGACTCGGGAATTGCAGGTGCTGGTTTTCATACTTCAATCATGATGACGTGTGGAGATACCAATTCAGATTGTTAGCGTATTTTTTGGAGTGTAAGACGCACCAAGGTTTTGAAGAGGCAATTTTTAAAAAAGAGTAAGTAGGTAGATAGAGGGAAGGAGAGAGATACAGTAGGTAGGTAGTGAGAGAGAGAGAGTAGGTAGGTGGGTAGATGTTTCCAGGTGTATTTATCCATGTGCTGGAGAAGGAAATCGCTGACAATCTGCAGCACCTAAGACTTTGTTTCTGCTGGCCCAGCACTTGATCAATGTAATTCTCATCCATCAGTTAAAGAGCTTTCCAAAAGGAAAAAAAAGTTCTTGCACTCTGCAAACCTCACAAAAACGGCCCGTTTTTCAGGAAAAAGGGCCTGTTTTTTTTCCCAAAAACAAGGCATGAATAGCCTGGGGGGGGGGGGGCTTGCAAAGCGCTGGGGGAGGAAGAGCAAAACAAACATTTTTGGTCAAAAAAAAAATGCATGCATAGCCTTATGGAGGCTTATAGAGTGCTGCTGGGGGGGGTGGCCCGTTTTTTGCTCATTTCTGCCCTCCCCAGCCCCCAGGAGCTTTCTGAAAGCCTCCATAAGGCTCTGCACAGCCATTTTGGTGAAGGGGGGGGGCGGGGCTTCGGGAGGCAAAAAATGCTGTATTCAGTGTATAAGACGCACCCAGATTTTCAGCCTCTTTTTTGAGGGGAAAAAGGTGCATCTTATACCCCGAAAAATACGGTAGCTATCTGCCCCCCCAGATCCTTAATACTGTTGACCACTTCTACAGCTGCGTCCTTGATATGTGGAGTAGGATCAGGCCGGCTCTTTCTAAACTCTACGATGGTCTCCTTTGTTTCATTAACCCTTAGAACCAGGTGACTTTTATTGCCCCATCCCCCAGGGCCCCCACCTCTTCCCTATATACCTCTTCATCCTGGTAACAGTTGAGCACCAGAGACACATGGAGGAGAAGATTGGGAGCTCAGGTTGGGCTGTGGAGGTGCTCTCTGAGCCTGGTGGTTTTCCTGCAGACATTTCATGACCCAAGTAGGTAACATCAACAGTGCTAGAGGGGGGTGTTCAGGGAGGAGGAGGAGGAGGAGGACTGTGGGGTCCTTGGTGCTCCATGGGCTTGGTTGTTTTCTTGTAGATGTTTCTCTACCAAACTAGGAAAATCATCAATTCTGGGTTTGCAATATCTTAGCCCTGGTGATGTTCCCTAGTTGGGTCATAAAATGTCTGCAAGAAAAGCACCAAGTTCAGAGACCACCAAGGGACCCCAAAGTCCTCCTCTTCTTCCCCCCTCCTTTCTCCAAACCTCCTTTCTTTGTAGCCCTGACAATATTCCCTAGCTGGAATATCTGGAAGAAAACCACCAAGCTCAGAGTGCACCGGGGACCCCATGGGGAGACATATCAGTCATTTTCAGGTGGCAAGGGAGAAGGAAGAAGAGGTTGGCCAAATGCAGACGCAGCCCTTCATGAGAAATGGGAAAGTACTCTTAGTATGCCTCATGGGTGGCCTGCTAATTCTTTACTTCTAGATTTCAAGCCAGGCCATCTAGATAATTACAAATGGATGGAAAACACCATGAAGCTCCTTTTTTTTCCTTTCCCCAGACTGCCCCCCCAGCTGGTCCAGTGCTGGTGCCTCTTTTCAGGGCAGCCGTGAGACTACAAAGAGGCTTGAAACTGAAGCCTGAGCCGGCCGGGTGCAGCAGCAGAAGCCCAAAGAGCCAAGGCGGCCCTAGGCTGCACCAACAAAGGGATGGCACCAAGAACAGGTGACGTTTTAGTGCCGCTTTGTTTATGCTTTGGCAAGATCACACTTAGCACGATACAAAAAAGACGCCGAGACTTTAGAAAGAGCGCAGAGAAGGGCCGTCTGAAACGGCCTGAAACGGTCCTGGCCTCCTGAGGGGGGGTGGACTTGAAGACCTCCAAGGTCCCTTCCGACTCTGATGTTATGAAACATCTTCTGCCAGGAACTGGACTTTCGGGTGGGGGTGGGGGTTCTTGGAAGACGTTTCCCTTCTCACCCAAGAAGCTTCTTCAGCTCTGACTGGATGTTGAGGAAGGGAAGGATTTATACGCCTGTAGAAATGTATTTATACTTTCATTCGGAAATTATACTTTCCGGGCGGAGAGTGAGCAGAGCCCGCAGCAGGGAGCTCTCGCCTGGTTTCGCCGCTCCGCCCGCAATGCCCGTTGCTGCCACAGGAGAGCAGCACAGGCCGCCGATGAAGCCCTGCGCCCGCGGGCACCCTCCCTGCCTGGGACCATCAGGACGAGAGGAGGGGCCGCCGTGGCGTTTCGGGGCCAGCGGCTGGAGGGTGTCTCAGGAGCCTCGCGTGTCCGGGAGGGAGCGCGGTGGCGGCGGCGGCGGCGGCGGCTGTGGCTGTGGCGGAGGGAGGGGAGGCGGCCTTGCCTACTCTGCGTTGCCCCATCCCTTTGGCAAAAGCGGCGGGGACGGAATTCCTGCCACGGATTTCTTCCAGAGGTTTCATTCCAGAGTTTGGTTGCCGGCTGTCCCACCGCAGCCGCCGCGCCGACTCCCCCCACGCCTCCCGGAGCTTCTTCCCGGTGAGTGGCAGCTCTCCAAGGCTCCTGAGTGCCAGTGCGAAGCGGCTTCCCCACCCACCACCCCCAGTCGGAGGGGCTCTCCCTGGGCGGGAGAGGCTGCTCGTGGCCGCTTCAGAACCGGCGCTCCGCTCTTTGGAGAGACGGCTTCCTGGAGGCTAATTCCGAGCAAAGGGGTCCCACGGAATCCAAACACTGAGACTTATTTTACCTCCCGGGCGGGGGTTGGGTGGTCTTCTGCAAGTCTTGCCCACCACAATATCATTTGCTTTTGGGGTAGGCAGGATTATGCGGGGGGGGGGGAGAAATGCCCCCCCCAAAAAAGGAATGAAGAGCCAGGGGAAACGCAAAATAGCTAAAATGAGCATGGCTGGCTGGGGAATTCTGAGAGTTGAAGTCCACAGGTGTTCAGGTTGCCAAGGCTGGACACCCCTGGTCTAGCAGTAGCAATAGCCCATAAACTTATATTCCACTTGACAGGGCTCTTCAGCCCCCTCTAAGCACTTTACAGAGTCAGCCTCTGGCCCCCAACAATCTGGGTCCTCATCTTACTGACCTCAGAAGGATGGAAGGCTGAGTCAACTTGAGCTGGTCAGGATCGAACCACTGGCTGTGGGCAGAGTTAGCCTGCAACGCTGCATTCCGATCATTGCTGCCCCATGGTTTAAAACACCATCACCTAATCTTTAAAGTAGATGTAGGCATCAGAGGGTGCCGGAGCCAAAGGCTCTCTGAAACAGCCGCCCTGCCCTGACAGGTTTCTGAGTGAATTGGGTGGAAGGGAGGATGGCACCGTTCACTGAGGAATTACAGCCAATGGTGTAGACCAGAAGGGTCCAGCATTGCCGGCTAGGGAATTCTGAGAGTTGAAGTCCACAGGTATTAAAGTGGCCAAGTTTAGAACAAGATACTTGAACTGTTGAGGTGATGCACAAATTTCAAAAATCAAAACTCTCCTTGTTGCATCGCACAACGTCTCAAGCACCCTCCTCCTCCCTCAGGCTCCCAACTTTCCAGTCTCTCTGTTGCCCCTCTTCCCCTCCCCCCAACCCTGTGTTGCAACGTGGGCAGAATTGCCACTCATGGGCACAGACACTCCTGTCTTTTCCCACAAACATTCCTTCGTTTACCTTCCACCCGATCTTTGACATCCTCCATCTCTTCCCTTCCGAGGAGGTTCAGCCACTGTATTGCTCTCTTTCTGTATGAGGCCTTCCGGTGCCTCCATTGCCAGACCCAAATTCCTCGGCCGTGGCAGAGCCAATCTCTCGCTGTCAGGGTTTCAAGTAACAGACCTGTAGCAAACAAAACTCTAAGGCAGGTAAATTCCTCAACGAATAATTTTATTGGATATGTCATGTTGGCACCGGCTGGTGAAAACAGACTCTGACTATTCCCTTGGTTTCCCCCTAATTAAAAGTAAAAGTTTGTCACTTTCTCAAAACAATCCGTCCAATGAGAATGCTGTCCAGTTGCTAGGTGAGTCCAGTCCCCTCCTTCCAAGCACCTGCAGGAATGTTCTTGGTTCTCAAGAGAAAGTCTTTTGGTTTGGCTACAAACGTCTCCATTACCCTCTCCCTGTCCCTCTTCTTCAGTGTGCCAGCGCTGCAAGTCTCAAAGTGGCCTCAGCCAGGCCAGCTTCGGGGCTGACATTTGGTTGCATCCTACAACGGCTTCAGGATTTTCTGCAAATTAGTCAGATTCTCAGCCTATGACGTGGCCTCATCCTCCCCTACGGTCGCCAAGAGAATTTCTTTGATATCTGTCAGTAGGTGCCTGCCTTCCCTCGAAGTTCTGTATGTTGCAAAAGGAGGGCTGAGAAAACATCCGCAGACCCCACCCCCTCCGGGACACAAACTGTTTCAGCTCCTCCCCTCAGGATGGCGCTATAGGGCATGGCCTGCCAAAACAACTAAACACAAAAGCAGTTTCCCCCCTCCTGCCCTCGCTCTCTTGAACAGCTGAGTCTCACAGTGCTGCCTAATGTCTGTGTCTATGTAGGGTGGCTGTAGTAGTATTATCCTTCTTACTATCTCCTTTACTCCCTCCTCTTACTGGCATCATTATAGTATCCTTATTCTCTTGCTTTGCATATGCTCCAACTGCTTGTGTACCGGAGACCAATTCCTTGTGAGTCTAGTCACACTTGGCCAAATAAAGTATTATGTTCTGTTCTGCCCTGCCCTGTTCTCTATTCTGTTTCTATTTCTATCACCTCTCCTCTCCTCTCCTTTCTCTTCTGTTCACTTCTCCCCTCCTTTCTCTTCCACATTCTGTTCTGTTCAGCCTGCATTAGGTTAAGCAACCGTCAGAGTCTTCTTTAGCTCCGCATTGAGCCATTTCATATTCTCACACAAAGGTTTGTTTTCATAATTCACCACAACTGTCCCTTTCAGCAGGCAGCTTTCAATGCCATCGTCTTACAAAACAGCCCTTCATTTAGGCCTCTTCGTGCTACCGGATTCATTCCCCAAATCAAGACATGCACAGTAAAGGTCAACATTCACACATCCCTCTCTGACCTGCTAAAGGTACTCCAACCCCCAGGGGAGCGGTTCTCCCCTCTCTTGCCCTCGAAGGAGGAAGGCAAACGAGCGGCTTCGGTCTTGGGGGCTGCTCCCCTTCCGGTCTCCCTAGGGAGAAGAAGAGCCGGTTTCCCTGTTCTCAGCAACTACGCTCGCCTGGCCTCCTCGGGGCTCCCCCAGCTGGGTGGTTTCCTGGCAGGCGTTTCATGACCCAAATAGGTAACGTTATCCGTGTAAGGGAGGGTGGGGTTTCCTCCTTGTTTATGCCGGGCAAACTACTATATGTAAACAAGGAAGCATATTCCAAACTCTTCCAGCATTGTTGATGTTCCCTAGTTGGGTAATGAGAGGTAAGAAAGCAACTAAGCTCAGAGGGCACCCCACAGTCCTCCCCCTCCCCCCTGCAAACCCTGTGCCCTTCTAGCATTGTTGATGTTCCCTAGCTGGGTCATGAAACATCTGCAAGGAAACCACCCAGCTCAGAGAGCAGCAAGGACCCCACCCTGAGCTACAAATCCTCCCTTCTGTTGGTGCAAATGCCAGCCACATCCATGTCATGGTATGTAAAACAAGATGCACCTCTGGTCCACGAATAAGTCAGACCGAATCCTATATTAGTCCAGACAAATGGCTGTCCAGTCTCTTCCTAAAAGCCTCCGGTGATGGAGCATCTTCCACAACCTCTGGAGGCAAGTGGTTCCTCTGGTTAATTGTCCTCACTGTCAGGAAATTCCTCCTTCGTTCCAGGTTGCTTCTCTCCTTGATTAGTTTCCATCTGTTGCTTCTTGTCCTGCTTCTACTGTTTGGGGGAAGAGGTTGATCCCCTCCCTCTCTGGAGGAGCCTCTCAAATATTGGAACTCTGCTATGTGTCTCCCCTGGTCCTTCTCTTCCCTAGACTAGCCAGGCCCGGTTCCTGCAACCGCTCTTCTTCCTATGTTTTAGCCTTCTCCAGTCCCCTGAGCTGCATCAAAGACTTGCAGAATCTTGCAACTCTGAAAGGACAAACTCCCAGCCTCCACTTTTCATGGCCTACCCATCAGGATGGGCCCTTCCTGGGTTTCTTGCTCTGCCCGCTCAGCGCCTGGGCTCCTGCCTCTCCTCTCTGGTGGTTTCCTAGGCAGCGTCTCGCCTTCCCTTCCCTCAAGGCCAGGCGTGCATCGCATGAGAGGCTGCTGGGGCCACAGAGAACCAACTCGCTCCCTCTCTCTCTCTTCTGAGGCTTGAAGGCTCCTCCTGTGGTATCTCCCCTCCGCCTCCCCTCCTGCAGGTCGCTGGTCCCGAAGCTCAGCTCAGGGGAGGAAGTTTTGTGGAGACAACTGCTGTGCTCCAGCCTTGGCTAGGAGGTTGACCCCAGAGCAGGACATTCTATTGCTCTGATTTGCTACCCGGACCCTGGGATTCTACGGGGAAAATTGAATAACTCTGGCTAAGAATCCCTGGGTTAAAATCACATTTCCCAGCAGCACAGCAGAATAAACAGGGAAACAGAGTGGGAAAGAGACATTGGAGGTCTTCTAGTCCAACCCCCTGCTCAAGTAGGAGACCCAAGACCGGGGGGGGGGGGGGTCAACCTCGATCTCATTGAGGGCCGCTTCAGGGTTGTGTTTCACCTGGGGGGGATGGGGGGCGTGGCCGGAGTGGGCGTGACCAGCTTGATGTCACTCATGTCGGGGTGCCTGTGGTGGCCCAAGGGCTCAGCCAGCAAAAATGGAGCTTGGGAGAACCACGCAAAACTCGGAAAAACTGGCAGAGTTGCTGCAGGCTTTTCCTAAGCACCCTGCAGCCCCCCAGGCCTTGAGTTTGAACCCCTGCCCTGGAGGCCTAGACCACTCCAGACAAACGGCCTTCCGGCCTCTCCTTGGAAATCTCCAGGGATGGAGCATCTCCCACAACCTCTGGAGGCAACCTCTGTTCCTCTGATGAACTGTCCTCACCCTCGGGAGATGGTTGGAGGAACGTTGTTGATCTGGAAATGTGACTTCCACCCAACAGGAACCAGCTCGCCCCAATGGGGTCAGCCCCAGAGGTGGGTTGTTCCCGCTTCAGCCGGATTGGGCGAACCGGTAGTAGCGGTGGCAGGAAGCTCCGCCCACCTGCCTGGACACAAGCGCACCCGAACCAGTAGTAAACAAATTGGCAACCCACCATTGGTCAGTCTACCCCACTTATTCCAGCAGGCGGGGCAAGCTCTGGATCTTATCAGCCAAGGAGCTGCAGCTGGCGAGGTCCAGGCCAAGAGGCTTTCCCCCCGTGGCTCCCACCCTTTGGACTACTGTCCCCGCAAGGTGAGATCTAGGCTCAGCTCTCAGGCTTCTAAATGAGCCTGAAAAACTGGCCTTGCCAATTGGCCAGGGGCACCCAACGGGGCACCCCGTTTTGGAGGTGGCTAGTAAACGAATAGACAGCTTTACCTCCATCTCATCTATGCATCGTTGCTCATTATCTCTTCTCAGCAGATCTACATCTTTGCATTCAGGGTCCAAAATATAACTAGTGCCTGGTCATTCGGGGATGGTTCTTAGGCATCTTACAAAGTTATTGACAGAATTACAGAACAGCAGAGTTGGAGTGGACCTTGGAGGTCTTCTAGTCCAACCCTCTGCTCAAGCAGGGAACCCTGCTGCACCATCTCAAGCAATGTCCAGTCTCTTCTTGAAAACCTGCAACAATGGAGCACCCACAACTTCTGGTGGCAAGCTGTTCCACTGATTGCTGGTTCTATCAGGAAGTTTCTCCTTAGTTGAAGGTTGCTTCTTTCCTTGATGAGCCTCCATCCGTTGCTTCTTCTTCTGCACTCAGGTGCTCTGGATAATAGGTTGACCCCTTGTCCTCTGTGGCAGATATTGGAAGACCACTATAATGTCCCCCCTAGACTAGTCCTTAGATTACACCTACCCAGTTCCTGCAATTCGCTCTTCCTATGTTTTAGCCTCCAGCCCCCTAATCCTCTTCATTGCTCTTCTCTGCCCTCTTTCCAGAGTCTCCACATTTTTTTGGATATTGTGGCAACTATATTAGGGCAGACCGATGTGTGGATAGCTGATTCATACTGTATTGGACCCTCGTTCTTCTTTGTGGGTCCCCCAGTGGGATTTCTTGCAGGTCTGTCCAATGCGCCATTACTGCTTCCTTGTGGTGCCGTTGCTCTTGGCCAGGGATCCTGCAGGCAGCAGCTAACCAGGGGGTCGACTCTGCCTTCAGCTTCTGTGCAGGGGCCACACCGGCTGCCTGTTGCTGTCTTCTCCAGCCTCGGCTTTGCATGCATTTCCTTGGAAGGCCCGTCAGGCTGGTCCTGTACAGCCAGGATGAGCCCGTCTGCTTCTTTCTCCAACTTCTCTGCTCTGAGCCACTGGCAGGTTTTGCTGCTTTGCTTGCTAGCTTTTTCTTCAATGTCCTGGCCGTGTAAGACTTTGCCTCTTTCAGCCTTTCATTCCTCTTCGTCTTTCTGATAGGCCCCTTTGGCCTCCATGGGCTTCAGCAGGGCCTCATGGTGGACGGCTGCAGGGCCTTCGGTGTCCTTCAGGTATTGCTTTTTTCCTTTTCAGCTGCTGGTGCGATGGTTGCATTCCACACCCACCTAATTTCCTTGGAAGGTAGAGACTGTCAATGTCGTTGCGAGGATGAAGGGTATGACTCACTGTCGTTATTTTTCTGCTGTTTCAGTTCTGCTTCAGCCCAGTCCACTGTTCTATCTGTGCAGCCGACGCTTGGAAGGGCCCAGGTGTTAATGGACAGGGTGGCATTTCCTCCACGGAGTTTGGATCTGAAGGTCTTCTCTGCTCTTATTATGGTGCCTTCACTTCTCACCTCCTTCTTGACCTCCTCGGGGTGCTGGAGGGTGGCCAGGTGTTTGTAGCGGGCATCGTCACCCAGGCTCTTTTTCCCCACAGGGCATCTGGATTCCTTCCGTTTTCACTACCCTGTTTCCCTGAAAACATTCAGCGATTCCACCACTGGGAGCGGGGGGGGGGGGCACTGAGGATCAGTTTGTAGCACCAAGGGGCGGGGGGGGGGGTGGACTGAAAAAGTTTGGGAACCACTGAAGTAGACCACAACCTCTACTGTTTGGTAAGATAGAAAAATGTAGGGTTCACAACTGACTGACCGGCCACACTGATAGTGTAGCCCCTCAATGGAAGTACACCTATACGGAGGGAAGCACACAGTGGGGTACCCCAAGGTTCTGTCCTGGACCCAATACTCTTCAACTTTTTCATAAACTATTTTGATGAGAGGGTAGAAGAAGAATTCATCAAATTGGTAGATGACACTAAGCTGGGGGGAATTGCTAATATTTTGGAAGATAGGCTCAAAATCCAGAAGGATGTAAGCAGACTTGTGTCAACCAAACACTGGGCCCTATCCACCATAATGCAATTCAGTGGTGAGAAAAGGGAGGTTTTATACTTGAGCAAGAAAAACCTAATGTGCAAGTATAGAATAGATGGCACCTGGCTCAACAGCAGTAACTTCAAGAGGGATCTTGGAGTCCTAGTGGGCAGCCACTTAAATAGGAGCCAGCACTGTGCTGCAGCTTCCAAAAAAGAGAGCCTTAGACTGCATCAATAGAGAAATAGTAAGCATCAAGATCACATCAAGTGTTAGTATTGCTTTACACTGTACTGGTAAGATCACACTTGGATTGCTGCATCCAGTTCAGTGGTGGGATTCAGCTGGTTCGCACCTATTCGGAGAACCGGCTGTTAACTTTCTAAGCAGTTCGGAGAACCGGTTGTTGGAAGAAATCTCTTTTTGTTTTTTTCCCACTTTACAGGGCTAATCCTGTAAGGAAGGCAGGAAGGAAACGTTCTGATGCTGTTTCTAGCCTCATCTTTATTGCCCTCCTTACAGAAACTGCCTATCCCGTTAACCCTTACTACATTGCAATAGCTAAGGCAAAGCGCCCATCGACCTGAGAGAAGTTGAGTTGGCCACGGCCACCCGGTCACATGACAACTGCGCCCTGCCTACCCAGCTGGTCATTAGGGCAGAGAACCAGCTGTTAAATTATTTGAATCCCACCACTGGTCCAGTTTTGGTTGCTACAATACAGAAAAGATGTTGAGACTCTGGAAAGAGTGCAGAGATCATTAGGGGACTGGAGGATAAAACCTATAATGAATGGATGCTTACTGGAGAAGTAATGGGGTGACGTGACAGACGTCTTCCAATATTTGACAGGTTGTCACAGAGAGGAAGTGCTTAAACTATGATTGCCACAATCTCAAAATGATGTTGAAACTCTATAAAGAGTGCAGAGAAGAGCAACAAAGATGACAGGGGGGGTTAAAACAAGGAAGAACATTTGGGAGAACTAATTATGCCCAGTTTAATTAAAAGAAGGACTGGTGGGGGGGGGTTGATGATAGCAGCATTCCAGTATTTGAGGGGGTGCCACGAAGAAGAGGTGGGTCAGCTTATCCCACAAAGCACCAGAAGGCAGGAGAAGAAGCAACAGATGGAAACTAATCAAGAAGAGAAGCAACCTGGAACTAAGGAGGAATTTCCTGACAGGGAGAACAATTATCCAGTGGAACAGCTTGCCATCAGAAGTTGTGAGCGCTCCGTCAGTTTTAAGAAGAGGTTGGACAACTATTTGTCTGAAATGGTATAGGGTTTCCTACTTGAGCAGGGGGTTGGACTAGAAGACCTCCAAGGTCCCTCCTATAATTCTGTAAATAGTTCTGTAAGATTCCGGAGAATACTGTGGATTGGCAAGAAAACAATCAAACAGAAAAGTAACTCCCAGAATTTCACTCAAGGCTTCCAAATGACCAGATTCAAGTCATGTTTTGAACCCTGAATGGAAAGACGTAGCTCTCTTGAGAAGTCCATAATATTGACAGTGGTGGAAAGAAAGAGAAGAAGAGGACAACCAGCAGCAAGATGACAGACTCCATCCTGGGGCAACGGGTGCAGCCCTGGAATACCTGGAGGGACAGATCACCTCGGAGAAGGTCTACCTCTCAGATCACTAAGTTTCAATATCAACTTGATGGCACACAATCAGTTGTTAATCAGAATGCCAACCACACGGCTGGCTCATATTTAAGTGATTGTCTGCTAGGACTCCAAGATCAAGGTAACAAATACCCACCACAGACTCTTTAAATAGGAAAATGTTACCAATGTAAATCAATACATTTTCTGACATCTGTTTCCTGCAGAATTAATACTCCAGCAGATCCCTGGGTAGTTGAATTCTCCTACCATGCGAAGCTGCTTCAATACAGCTTCCTCGGCTTCTTCTGGCAGTTTCCTGGCAAAGCTGCTCTCCTTTTGTGTATGTGTGTGTGTGTGTGTGTGTGTGTGTGTGTGTATCAAAACAGACACAAAGAATCCTCCTTCTTTACATACTGTGGAAAGTGTATCAGTTGGTTACAAAAAGGCTTTCGTGCATCTCTTCCACAGTCAACAAACGTAATTCATATTAACTCAAGTATTTTAACTCAGATATATTTATACATATTACCATCATCATACCTCCATTTTCATTTGACTATAATTATTTAAACGTCCTTCATCATAAAATACACCAAGATTTAAAACATAACCACATACTGGCATTTCATTTGCTATTTCTAATATCCTCCAATAACACCGAATCCTTATGGCCTATTCCATAATATTTAGTAACAAAAATTTTTAATCCTCCTTTCCAAATCACTGTTTACAATTTACATCCCATTTCCTTATGTTGTACCCATGCATATATATACGTTGTTATCATTATCCCTCCTTTATTTGACTGTGTCCTTTATAACATTTTCCCCCCCAATAAACAAAACTTAACTAAATTTCTTAGTTCTTTTTTATTAATCTTTATATATAACAAAAAAATTCTAATCTTCCTTTCATAGGGACCATTCAATATTCATATCCAATTGTTACTTATGATAGCAATACATATATATACATTATTATCATTATCAATTATTTATTTAACTAAATCTATTGTCACTAAATTTCGCTAAGTTTAACTAGTTTTAGATTATACCCTTTCATCTATCAACCTGTTTCTTTCCAGTAGCAAAACAATCTCATGTCTTCTGCCATTTGTGGTATCGGTCCTCTAATCATCTCCTTAATCAAATTTGTATGGACTCCTCTTTGTAATTCATTGCTTATTAAGTCTCTCATATAATTTTGATGTCCTTCTTCTGTTTCCTTGATCAGCTTATCTTTAATTGTCAGTGGTGTTTTCAATGATGTTGCTAATAAAATTCTCTCTTTAAATCCATAAATTCTTTTACTTTTTCTTCTTCTGTATCTTGCCATCTGGAGTTCCCCTCCATTTAATTCCTCTTTCCGTATTCCACTCTTTCCATTTCCAGACACAAACCAATCACCATAGATATCATCTTCTTCCAACAAGCTTCCCTTGATATAGGTAGTCCTCGACTTATGACGCGTTACTTATGACCATTTGAAGTTACAATGGCACTGGAAAAAAGTGATTAATGACTTTTTACACTTATGACCATCGCAGCCTCTCCAGGGTCACGTGATCAAAATTCAACTGCTTGGCAACTGACTCCTATTTATGACGGTCACAGCATCTTGGGATCACGTGATCCCCTTTTGCGACCTTCTGACCAGCAAAGTCAACGGGGAAGCCAAATTCACTGAACAACCGTGTTACTAACTCAACAACTGCCATGATTCATTTAACAACTGTGGCAAGAGAGGTCATAAAATGGAGGAAACTCAGTGACATAAATTTCCCTTCACACTTCCTGACCTGCAACTCGGCTCTCCAGTCTCCGGTCACAAGTGGCACATCCACCTGGCACGTTCTGTCAATCCCCAACTGGACCTGACGAGCAAAGTCCTCAGCAAAGCCTCTTCTTCTGCCTGAGCTTGGATGATTGTCCTTTACAGGACTGTCCACCGAGTCCAGTTGATACTGTGTGGTCATTGATGGCGATTGCATTGATTGTGGCCAAGTAGGAGTCTTCCCATTGCAGCCTGGCGGTTGAGTCACAAGAACTGGACTTCTTTTGTTGTGGATTCGAAAGGTTTCCAACCAGCAAGGAAAGGAGTCCAGCTGCCACGACTCAACGTTCAGACGGGGCTACCTGGATAGCTGAGAATCTTCTTGCTGTGACTCTTTTCTAAATAAATTCGTTTTTCCACCTAGAGAAATATATAATAGAGATTTGAAATATTTGATTGTAAATGTTTTAACAGCAGCTAGAATTGTATTTGCAAAAGATTGGAAAAATGAGAAAATACCAACGCAGGAGAAAATTATTCAAATAATTATGGAATGTGCGGAAATGAGTAAATTGACATTTGAAATCAGAGAACAAGAAGATGAACAATTTTACAAGGTTTGGGATTTGTTTTATCAATGGTTAGATAAAAAATCATGGTAATGGGAAAAGTGGGAGAACTTTTTATATTTTAAGAATAATAGAATGATACATGCAATACTATAAGGGTTTAGCATTGTTAAACAGATTAGAACGATGTAATGGATGTATGATTTTAATATATAGAATATTCTGTTTAAAATGTAGGAATAATAATTGGAGTTGAATTATTGATGCAAAATGATGTTGTATGTACGGATTCAATATTTAGAATACCTTGTTTAAAATTAAGGAATAATAATAATAGTTGAAAAATTGACACATAACAATAATGTATCTGTTTACCAAATGAACAATTTGTGACTCGATATATAATTGCAAGTGGTGACCATGGAAAGGACGCACAAAATCTTGTAACCAAACAACACGCTATATGAAATGGAAGAAGGATGTATGTGTTTTACGTTTTTGTTTTTGTTTGTTTAAAAATAAAAAAATAATTAAAGAAAAAGAGAAGCACTTCACCTGCAAGCTTCCCCATGCACACCAGCCCAGGTGTTCCAGGACTGGCACAGATTGAGTAAAGTTGGTATTTCTGGGCCTGGCCTGGGGTTGTGTTGACAGAAGGACTCCCCTTTGGGTTGAGGGTTGGAAGCCTCACCTGAGAAGTCAACCTTTGGATGGTTGTTTCAAATTCCTCTTGGCAACCCTACAGCCAAGTTCACCAGATCATTCTGGAGCAGGAACTGGGGTCCCAAGCCGGAGCTGCTTCCTTCTGCCTTCCCTCAGCGAGAATTCACACGCTGTTTCTCCAACCGTTGATGGTCCAACTGTTTCCAAGGAGCAGCTGTTCCCCCTTGTCCTGCTGCCCCAAAGCTGCTTTTTCAGGGGGCAACTGGACTTCCTTGTTTTTTCTTTTGAAGAAGTTTCACTTCTCATCCAAGAAGCTTCTTCAGCTCTGTCTGGATAGTGGGGAAGGGAGGAGTTGATACTCCTTGCGGACAGCTGGTCCTTTGCATCCTTTTCAGAGAGTCGTTGAGGCCACTTGGAGGCTTCTCTGTGTCCTCAGGGTCACCTGAATGGAAAAAATGTTTCCTGTAGTCTGAAGTTTTTCCTCTGGAAATCCATTCCTCCTCCCACCCCATTCCAAGGGTCTTCACCCCAAATTGTGTAGCTAAAAGCCTGTAGAGATTCTCCGTCCTCCAGGACATAGACACCCTTTGAATGGGGTGGGAGTAGGAAGGGAGTTCCAGAGGAAAAAAATGCAGACTACAGGAACCATTTGCACCACTCAGCTGCTCTGGGCAGCTCACAATTAAAAACACATAGAGATGGGAAGAAGATCGCAGGGTCGGCTTTATGGATAAAGAAGTGGAACTGATTAAGCAGATAAAAGAGACTGGTCCAAAACAAGTTAAAAGAATATATAATGTACTGTTAGAAAGAGACTCAGAAAGTGAATTGGTTAAGGATTGTATGATTAAATGGGCTCAGAATTTTGGTGAAGTGGTTATGTTGGAAACGTGGGAAAAAATATGGGTTCAGAATGTTAAATTTACACAGTCACAGAATTTAAGGGAGAATTTTTATAAAATGTTTTACAGATGGTATTTAGATCCTAAAAAATTATCATGCATGTACCCAAATGTTCAACCAAAATGTTGGAGATGCGGGTGTCTAGATGCTACCTTTTTTCATGTATGGTGGACTTGTAACAAGGTTAAAGCTTTTTGGATAAAAATATGGTGGGTTATGCAGAATGTATTTAAGAAAAGAATACAATTCACTCCACAAATGTTTTTATTGGGTATAGTTAAGGATTTTACCAAAGGGGAAACAAAATTGGCCTTGTATATGGTTACAGCAGCTAGGTTGTTGATTGCGCAACATTGGAAAAAAGATTTTTTGCCGACAATTGATCAATGGATTCAGAAGGTGGCGGGGTTCGCTGAAATGGCAAAAATTTCAGCTTTCTTAAAAGCTCAGAAACAGGAGGATTACACACAGGAATGGGCAAAATGGATTGATTATATACAGAATAAATACCAGACTAGGAGTTATTACCTAGCCTTTAGGTAAGAATGTTTAGACCGATAGATGATCTGAGTAAATAGTATATGGGATGTTTGGAATTGTTAGAGTGGTATACAGCGGAAGTCAGGGGGGTGGGTTTGTGTGGGAGGTGGGGGAGGGTTAGGGTGGAGGGTGGGGCAATATATATGTATGAATAAATTAGAAGATGGGACTAATGAAACATTGTTAGGCTAGGAGAAATTTATATTAAGAGTTATAGATGTTAAATTAGCTTAGAAAATGATCAATGTGTTATTATTAATTTAAGAGTAATTTATATAGTTTTTGTTGGGAGGAGAGGGGTTATGAGTAATCTATTTTAAGATGGGGGGAGAGGAGGGGGTAAAGTGTTTGGTATAATATTTGAATGTGAATTTTTGCGGGGGGGTTGGGGGGGTATAGCATTTGTATGAGATTTATATTGTGTGGAGGGGGGGTGAAAAGGGGGAAAATTTGTTTGTACAAAACTCTTTTAATAAAAAAAAAAACAAAAAAACACATATTACAATTAAAATCTTAAGAACATTTTAAATCAATAGCAATACCACTTAGACTTATATACCGCTTCACAGTGCTTTACAGCCCTCTCTGAGTGATTTACGAATACCAATAGCGAGTCAAGGCTATTGCCCCCCAAAATCTGGGTCCTCATTTTACCCACCTCGGAAGGCTGGAAGGCTGAGTCAACCTTGAGGCGCTCAGGATCGAACTGCTGGCAGTCGGCAGAGACTGCCTGCAATACTGAATTCTGACCACTGCATCTTCACAGCTCTTATAAATAAATAAAACACTAAAAACCATTAAAAGGATAAAAAACATTAAAATGTCTAATATCTTTGTTTATTGTATATGCTAAACAAATAATAATCAAATTAAGAACAGAACGGAGACCGTGTGTC
The DNA here is from genome assembly GCF_964273705.1 of Natrix helvetica. Taxonomy (NCBI): domain Eukaryota; kingdom Metazoa; phylum Chordata; class Lepidosauria; order Squamata; family Natricidae; genus Natrix; species Natrix helvetica. Next base: position 298,431,799 of record NC_138552.1, read on the forward strand.
CAGAGGCCTGTGTGGTTTTGGCTGCCATGGTGTGATAACAACACTGTTGGCTATTTATCTTGACAACTCAACAGTGGGATGGGCAGCATAACAATTTAACCTTTCCCCCTTACTGTCTCTAAGAAAATGACATTCTTTCATTTTTCGATGTTTCCTCAATCAATCAGTATAGAGCTGGAAGGGACCTTGGAGGTCTTCTAGTCCAACCCACTGCCCAAGCAGGAGACCCTGTTTCATTTTCAGACAATTGGTTGTCCAATCTCTTCTTTAAAACTTCCAGGGTTGGAGCAGCCACAACTTCTGGAGGCAGGAGGTTCCACTGGCTGATTGTCCTCCCTGTTAAGAGGTTGTTTCTCTCCTTGCTTAGTTTCCATCCGTTGTTCCTTTTCCTTGCCTTCTGGTGCTTTGGAGAATTGCTGGAGCCCTTCTTCCTTTGTGGCAGCCCCTCAAACACTGGAAGAGGGCTCTGGTCTTTTCACCCAATTCCTCCGTTGTGTTGAAAAAGACGAGGCCCACTTAAGGCATTTGTGAGAGGGCCCTTGGCTCATAGCAGGGAGACCTTCGCACTCCCCTCTGATTCAGCTACAGCGAACAGCAGCAGGAGGGGGGCTGGCGCTTTTAAGGGACTCAGGCCTCCGATCCAAACACAGCAATGCAAAGGAAAGAGAAGAGCTGGGTCTGAAGGCCCATTTGCAGGGGCAGATCTAGCAGAGGCAGAACTTCTACCATCCATTGTCCAAGATTCAATCCCAAGAAGCTCCCCCCACCCAGCCTGGCCTCTGCAGGGATTCGACCCGCCCTGTTTTGTGGGTTGGCTACACTGCACTTTGGGGGGGGGGTTAGATTATTCTGTCTCCTTTTGGTCTGGGGGGGGCGCTTCAATTACATTGCCAGGGGCTGCAGGAAAGGGCTGTGGGGAGAGCAGCCCTCAGCCCTCTCAGACCAGTCCAGGGAGCCTTTAAGACCAGAGGTCTCCAAACTTGGGAACTTGTGGACTTCAACTCCCAGAATCCCTCAGTTAGCTATGCTTCCGCCTGGAAGCCATGTTGGCTGAGGAATTCTGGGAGTTGAAGTCCACAAGTGTTAAAGTTCCCAAGTTTGGAGACCCCTGCTTTAGATAATCAAGGCAGATCCACCTTTCTCCTTGGGCCAAGAAAGGGGAGGGCCCTAACGAAGACCCGGCTGCCCTTAGCTGCCTGGGGGACCGTGTGGGCCTATGTTCCTTCTCCAGCCCAAGAGGGTCACACCTGTGCGTGGTGTGTGTGTGCGTGGTGTGTGTGTGTGTGTGTGTGTTGTGCAGTGTATACGTGTGCCTGGAGGCCCGTGCTAGTGAGGTCTTCCCCACTGCACCGGCTGAAGCGAAGGGAAAGGGCCCATCTTGGTCGAAGCCCCTCCCCTCAGCAGCCTTTCTCTTGGGGGGGGGGCTCATCCCCCCTCTTGCCTCCTGGGTTTTTTTTGAGGGGTAACAAGAATGCCGAATGCTGCCTCGCCCCGTTTTGCCCTTGCTTGAAGGAAACGGTCAGGAAAGGAGTCTGCTGCCCCCTCCCAGGGAGAAGAAGACCCCGGCCCACCTCAGAAGCTGCAGTGCCAGGGAACGGGGCCTGCTTCTCCCCGATTTCTCTCCCTTGACCCAGCTGTTCCCGGGAAGAAAAGTCTCAAGAGAAAACAGAGTAGCCAAGAGGCAGTTGGGGGGCAACGGCACCTGACTTGGGAGTGCCCCCCTTTTCCTTCAGCTGCAGCTGCAAAACCGCTGTAAGGGACCGAATGGGGAGACGGGCAGATCGCCTAAACTGGGGTCCTCGCTGATTTGGGGAAGGGGGAGGCCAGGAAAGCCCCCAGATGGCAGTAGTTGGTAACCCGTGGAAGTCGCTGTGGGGCCGCCCCTTACCCAGCGAGTTTCTCGGAGGACAGCCGGGCTAGGGAGAGGAAAGGTGTTAGATATTAGCATATATCGTGGCAAGTCTCCCCTCTGGTCCGCTGCTACAGCGGGAAACAGGTATCGTTCTGATTGGTCGAGGGGCGTACCCGATCTCTATAAAAGGGGAACCCTCCGACCACAGAGCAAGCTGGATCACTACTACTACTAATAAAGAGCTGTTAAGTCACTTCGTGTCCGCAGTCTGTCTCTCGTTGCCCAGATCTAACATTGGCGACGAGGGTGGGATCGAGAGGCAGATAGGACGAAGAACGCTACCTCCAGAATCTCCGGATTTGATCCAGCCCAGGAATTCGGCAGAAATTCCGGCAGCCATCTCAGATCACCGCAGCGCGGCAAATTCAAACAGAGAAGATGGCGATGCATGCTCCCCCCGCTCCTTTCGACCCAGCAAACGACGAATGGGAAGCCTTCATGATTCGTTTCGAGTGTTTCCTCGAAGCGAACGAATACACGGGGATCACCGACGCGAGGAAGAAAAACATCTTCCTCGGCTACTGCGGAAAGGAAGTCTTCAATACGGCCAGAGACCTCACCGCGCCTACTCCAATACAGGCAGTATTCTGGACGCCGTTGCAACAGGCCCTGCAAACTCATTACGCGCCAAAACCTTTCCGCCATGTCTGCCGCAAGGAATTCAACACGAGGAACCAGAAGGCGGGAGAATCCATCAATCAATATGTTGCAGCCCTACGAAAAGCAGCAACTCACTGCGAGTTCAGGGATCTGGACGAGCACATCTTAGCGCAGCTCATCTGTGGGTTAAGAGACATTTCACTACAAAAGAAGCTGTTGGCAAACCCGAATTTAACCCTACAGATAGCGCTAAACGAAGCAAGAGCGTCAGAGTCAGCAGAGAAATCATCGGTGACCATACAACGAGGGGCCAACGTAAATCAGCCAGCACCAAGGCAAACCAGAGTACACTACGAGGACACAAGCCCCGACTACGAGAATCCCGAGTTCGAGGACAGTCACCTGATGCAGAGCAGTCACTTGAGGCCTGGGGGGAGACCCGGATTCCATTTGCCGCCCTGCGCAAGCTGCGGAGGGAATCACCCCAGGTCTACTTGTAGGTTCAGGAACGTTGTTTGTTCGCACTGCAACAAACTTGGGCACATCGCACGAGTGTGCCGGAGCGGAGTCCCTGCCTCACGGCAGCCACCCATGTACCGCCAACAGAAGCCCAACCCAGGGGCTTGGCGAAATCAAAAAGGGCGCCCAGAGAGAAATCCACAAGTGTTTACCCAGAGAGAAAATTTCCAAAGAGCTGAACGAGCGTATCCCCAGAGAGATTACTCACAAGGAACTGAGCGAGCGTATCCCCAGAGAGAATACACACAAAGAGCTGAAAGAGCGTTCTATCAAGACGCTCAACGAGAGTATTTTCAGGATGTAGACGATGAGATAGAGTTGACACAGAGAGAGGAGTTGCGAACGTATCTCACCACAATACATCAGGTCCGCCCTAAGCGGCCAAAAAGGCTGAGAGTCACAGTCCTCTTGGAGGGCTCACCTTGCGAGCTAGAAGTTGACACAGGATCGACCCTGACGATTATTTCATGGGCATCCATGAAACAGGCTATCCCTAGCCTCAGAAAGAGCCAACTACGCGCTCCAGACGTCCTGCTACGAGACTACCAGGGGAACCAAGTCCCCATCGTGGGCCAAGGCACATTCCAAATCCGTTTCAAGGACATCGTAGCCCAGCTGCCCGTGACCATCGCCAGCGCGCCATTACAGAACCTTCTGGGGCTTGATTGGTTTGAAGCCCTGGGGTTAGAAGTCACCGGAATCAACGCCGTGAGAAACAGCAGCGCTGAACAGATTTTTAAGGAGTTCGAGGATGTGTTCAGCCCCGGTCTTGGTAAGTATGTGGGTAAACCAATATCATTCAATTTAGACCCCAAAGTGGCGCCAATCCGACTTAAACCGAGACGAGTGCCTTTTGCACTGCGCCCAAAAATAGATAAGGAAATAGATAAGTTAGTGGAGCAAGGAATCCTTGAGCCGGTGGATCACGCGCGCTGGGAAACACCCATCGTGACCCCAGTCAAACCAGACGGATCAGTCCGCATCTGCGCGGACTATAAATGCACAATTAATGTCGCGCTACAACAGAGCGCATATCCTGTGCCTGTAGTGCAGCACTTATTGCACTCGTTGGGGCCAGGAAAGGTATTTGCTAAGTTAGACATGGCACAAGCTTACCAGCAACTGCCAGTTGATAGCGCCACAGCGGAGGCCCAAACTATAGTGACGCATAGAGGAGCATTCAAATGCAACCGGCTACAATTCGGTGTGAGTATTGCCCCAGGATTGTTCCAGAGCGTCATGGAACGACTTTTGCAAGGGATACCGGGAGTCGTCCCCTATTTTGACGACATCTTGGTGTCCGCTGCAAACGAGGAGCAATTAAATAAAAGAGTCAGAACTGTTTTGGCCAGAATCAGAGAAAAGGGTCTCCGCCTCAAAAAGGAAAAATGCCAAATTAACGTGCCTAGCGTAGAATTCCTGGGTTATAGAATCGATGGTCAGGGAATACACCCCACTTCAAAGAAAATTAAGGCGATCCAGGACGCCCCCACACCACGAAATCAGACCGAGTTGCAGGCCTTCCTCGGACTACTTAACTTCTACAGCGTTTTTCTGAGGCAGAAGGCGACCGTTGCTGAGCCACTACACCGTCTACTCCAGAGGAACGCACCATGGAAATGGGGACGATCCGAAGCTGCAGCTTTCGCCGGGGTAAAGCGCCTGCTCACCACTGACTCACTGCTTGTCCAATACAGCCAGACCCTACCGCTGGTATTGACCTGCGACGCATCACCCTTCGGAGTTGGAGCAGTCCTCAGCCACAGGATGCCCGACGGAAAAGAAGCGCCCATCGCCTTCTACTCCAGAACTCTTTCATCGGCCGAAAGGAATTACAGCCAAATGGACAGGGAAGCGCTGGCTGCTGTAGCTGGAGTAAAACGTTTCCACGAATACCTCTACGGCCGCGATTTTGAACTAATTACAGATCACAAACCGTTGTTGGGACTTTTGGCGGGAAACCGCCCCACTCCGGTCTCCCTTTCTCCACGCATGACCAGGTGGACTGTTTTCCTGGCTGCGTACTCATACAAATTGATTCATCGACCGGGCTCCACTCTCGGACACGCAGACGCACTCAGCCGTTGCCCATTACCTGACATTCTGCCAGACCCCACTCCAGAAGTGCCGGTATTGCTCATTGACTGTTTGGACTCTGGACCGGTTTCTTCATACGACGTTGCAAGGTTCTCCTCTAAAGACAATTTAATAAAGCAAGTTCAAACTTGGGTTTGGAGGGGATGGCCGAAGGGAAACGTGGGCCCGGAATTCAAAGTGTTTTGGTCAAAACAGGACGAACTCTCAGTGTTGCAAGGTTGTTTATTGTGGGGGGATCGAGTTGTTATTCCGTATGTTTTACGTAGGAATGTATTAGATGCTTTACATGTGGGTCATCCGGGAATTGTTAGGATGAAGGCGTTAGCAAGAAGTTACATTTGGTGGCCAAACATGGACAAAGAAATAGAGGAGTGGGTGGCCACTTGCGACCCATGCCAGGAATCGAGACCAGCACCCCCGGAAGCGCCCGCCACAGAATGGGAGAAACCTAAAGCACCCTGGTCGCGAATACACATCGACTTCGCAGGGCCATTCCAAGGTCAGACTTTCCTTATAGTTGTGGATGCATACTCAAAATGGCTAGATGTAGTCCTAATGACTTCAACCACGGCAGAGGCAGTCATTACGGTTCTACGGCGACTTTTCGCCACCCATGGCCTGCCCGACCTCCTGGTCTCCGATAACGGGCCCCAGTTCACGGCCATGCAATTTGAGACATATCTAGCAGGTCAGGGAATTCGGCACGCCCTCGTCGCGCCATTCCATCCGGCATCAAATGGACAGGCGGAGAGAATGGTACGATTCGCAAAAGAGGCCCTCGCTAGGATGGGTCCAGGTGATTGGCAAACACGCATTGATCATTACCTCTTAATTCAGCATATCACCCCAAGTGCAACGACGGGTAGGAGCCCCGCTGAACTACTCATGGGCCGCCGTCTACGGTCTCACCTGGACCGTCTTCACCCAAATTACTCTGCCACAGCTCCCCCAGACTCCACAAGCAAAATTCGGTCTTTTAGCATAGGGGATTCAGTATACGCCCACAACTATGCAGGGGGAACATTGTGGATGCTGGCAAAGGTCATTGGCATCACGGGTCCACGATCGTATCTGCTGGAACTGGAAGATGGGCGGAACTGGAAAAGGCACATCGATCAACTTCGGGGTCGCCTAGCACACTCAGACCTTCGAAACGAAGACGAGATTTTCCTCCCTACAGAAAGTCAGCCACGCGAGAGCCCCATCATAGAAAACTACGACACCTGCGAACCAAGCTTGGAACAAGAAAGCACGCACAAAGCAGAGCAACCCCCAGGCAACGAAACCGAGCAGACTCCGGAACGCCCTAGCAACGAGGGCACGAAACCTCCCGAACGTGGAACGGGAAAAGCATCCGATCCGGAAACCATTTCTGACCAACCAGAACCACGACGTTCCTCCCGAGTAAGGCAACCCCCCACATACCTAAAAGACTATGTTACCTACCGCAACGTTCCGTCTAGGAGGGGAGGGGTGTTAGATATTAGCATATATCGTGGCAAGTCTCCCCTCTGGTCCGCTGCTACAGCGGGAAACAGGTATCGTTCTGATTGGTCGAGGGGCGTACCCGATCCCTATAAAAGGGGAACCCTCCGACCACAGAGCAAGCTGGATCACTACTACTACTAATAAAGAGCTGTTAAGTCACTTCGTGTCCGCAGTCTGTCTCTCGTTGCCCAGATCTAACAAAAGGCCTCTGTCCCAACGCCGCCTAGACTGGAGGTGCCAACGAGGCGGGGGGGGGAGGGGCTCTGACTCTTTTGGCAAGAAATGCCTTCTGCCCATGCTCCAGAAACCCTGTCCCACGCCGTGACTGCGCTTAAAATCGAAGCCGCTTTCAATAATGCGGGGCGAAGGGACCCCAGGGGGCAGGGCGGAAGGGGGGGCACCAAGGCCGATTTTCCACCCCCGCCGCCTTTTCCTCGCAGGCCCTTCTTCCCCTGATCTCCCCCCACAGTTCCGCCGCAAGGAAAGGCGGATTCCGGGGGGCTCGGAGCCAGGAGCCGGGGGACGGCTGGCATCACCCACCCGGGGAGGGGCCGGTAGCGACGCTCCGCAGACTACTGGCGCAGCCGCCTCCATCCGCGGTTGCCATGGCGACAGTGCGGATGCTTTTCCAGGGCAGCGAGTGAGGTCAGGGGGAGGGGGGGCGCCTCCAACGCAAACAAGCTGTCGGGTGGGGGGGGGGCGAGGCCGAGCGCGCCTTCCAGGCCCCTCTAAGCGGGCGCGGAGGGGGCTCGCTCCCGGCCTCCCATCCTCCGCGGCTCCAGGACTTTCCTGGGAAAATCATTTCCCCGCCTCCCGCCCTCCCGAGAGAGAAAAGCGAATCTCTTCCGCGCTTCTCAAGGGCGCCGCAGCCCCAGTGGATGAGCCAAGCGGGGGGCCCGGGCCCTGCGGCTCTCCTGCCCCCCCGGGGATCCGTCCCAGCCTGGACCGACGCAGCCTCCCGGCGCAGTCCGAGCCCAGGAATCTAAATGCCGTTCCAGAACCGCCCCGTTATTGGGTCGGGGGGGGGGCGCAATTAGGCGAAAAGCCCCTGGCATGCCAACCCCCCCCGAGAAGAGGAGACGGGCCTCTCCTTGGACAGGCCCGGATCCCCCACGGACGCCTCCCCCGTGAGCAGAACCCGGCCCAGGTCCAAGCCGGTGGGGAGGGCGCCGCTCTTCCTTTTGGGCACCGCAGCGCCGGCTCGCCATTCATTGCGGCAGAAGCGGGAGGGGGGGGGGGGCTCAGGAGCGCGGGCAGCGGGAATAAAAGGCTCCCCGCGACGCCCGCCGGTTTCTCCGCTTCCCCTCCTCCGCCCTCCTCCCACGGTGGGGCCAGGCTGGGCTCAGGGGGGAGCGGCGGAAGGGGGCGCAGGCCGGGCAGCCGCGGGGCTTGGGAGGAGAGCCTGGCAGGCAGTTCAGGAGCCCTCCTCGCCCTTGACGCCTGACAGGTAGGACTGGGTCGCCAAAGACCACTCGGGGCGGAAGGGACCTCCGAAATCATCTAATCCGACCCGTCTAATCCCTAGACCCTAGAGGTCCTGCAGGAAGCCCGGGCAGCCTCCCCTCCCGTCCCTCTTTCTGCTTGCGCTGGATGGAGGATTGCTTTGACCCCGCCGGAGGCAGAAGTTGCGCGCGGGGGGGGGCGGAGAAGGGAGGGCTCGGCTGTCGGTTCCGGTGCTTTTGCGTAACTGCCGAACGTGGCTTAGGCTTTCTCCTACTGAATATAATTAGCCACGAAGCGCTGTGGGTTGTTGTGGGGAACAAGGCAGGCGAGGAGCGGGGCGAACTGACGCCCCAGACCCATTTTCTTCCCCCGGCATTCCTCAAAACGAGCGAGCGGCAGAGGGGACGAGAGCTCGCCCTTCACAGGCCCGAGTGAAGCTCCTGTCATCAGCCCCTCTCGCCCCAAAGGCGCGCTGGGTCTGTCCCGCCCCGATTCGTAGCTGTAGGGCCTGAGGCACGAGACGGCAGCCGCCGTTACTCCCAGGGGCCATCTAGTCTGACCCGCGGCTCGGAGGGGGGGGGGGCAATGGCGAGCCTTAGAGGAACTGGCGTGGCTCCAGGCGCGCAGGGAGATCGCTCCCCTCCTGTCTCCCGGACAGGATGTCCAGCCACTGAAAGGACCTCTGCACCTGCGCTTCCTCCCTCTCCCCCCGCCCAATGGAACAAGAGGCGCTCGGGCTCCTCTTTCCCTCCGCAGGTTGCTTGGTGCCGCCTGCCCGGAGCGCTCCCTTCTCTGCGGAATAATGGACACTCCAGCCGCCCACACTGCGCGCCTGCCGAAGTACTTCACATTCCCGCAGGAAGAGAGCCCGTCGTACTGCAATGCAGGGAGCTCGAGCTCCCTGGTGGGGAGACGGCCCTGCCCCTGAGATCGCTCGCAGGCTGGGGGGGGGGGCGGGCGGAATGGACGGTTGTCCGGACGGGAGGCGTCCCCCAGGCGTTTGGCCTACAAAACGCTCGTGCGAAACTTGTAAGGCTAGGTGCGTCCCTGGAGGTTGCAGTAGGGCCTGGGACTGTGGAGGGGAGGGGGGCAAGGCCCTCGGTCCTTGGGAAATTTCGGAAGAGGGGGAATTGTGCAGCGGTTGCCGAAAGCAGCTCATTGGCGGCCCCAGAAGCAAAGGCCAATGGTAGAAGCGCAAAACGGTCGGTTTTGTTTCGGCTTAACGTTGCTGTGTAAATCGGCCAATTCCTAACCGACCTAAAGAAATCGAGACTCGGTCGGATGGATAAACCCGGTCACGTGATTGTAAAGGACACTAACATGGAGGGGGGGGGGTATTTCCTTCAACGAGGCCTGTTCAACTCCCTTTGATTTCACTTGTACGTTTTTCTGTTTTTAGGCCGAGTCACAATAAAATATCAGTGATAAATAAACGCACAACAGATTTGCTGGTCTGGATTATTATAAAATGCTAAATTTTAGCTGAGGTGGGATTTAAGTCTGCCGCTTAATATAAATACAAATAAATAAACCCAGTCCGATAAATGCCATATAGCAACACCTGTTTAAATGGGGGACTGGAGGCAGCAGGGAGAGCGAGGAGGGGGCTGTCGCTGCCCACTCAGGGATGCTGACAAGTCCCCCTCAAAGGCTGCGTGGGATGGCGGGGGGGGGGGGGCAGAACTGCATCCGGCAGGGCTTTGAGTTGCAATGCTGAAGTTTGGAGGAGTCTGCACCGCCCGGCTCTGAGGCAGCTCCTGTCCAGAGGGTGGGGCGGTGGGCCACAACTCCCCAGCAAAAAGGCAAGATACCTCCCTGCCCACTGCCAAGGGCCACTTGGGCATATGCCTGGACCGGAGATGAGTGGCAGGAGGTGGTGTCCTGCCAGTCCATAGCAATGGCCTCTCTGGGCCACGCAACCTGATTGTAGGCCTTAGCAATTCCAGCCCCTGGGAGGCTTCAGCCGATGGCCAAGGAAATGAAGCCCTCAGGCTGCCCTCCGCAGAGCCCGCTCATGTGCCCAGTTCCCTGCCTGCCTCCTGGTATGAACCCTTTTAGCCTGTGAGGCTGTTGGGGGGACCCAGGAAATGGCAGCACTCACTTGTGGCAACGACCTCCCTGTCTATGGCCAAGATCCTCTCCATCACCTCTGGGGGACCCGTTCCGTGGTCAGAGGAGCTGTGGGGTCTTCTGTCTGGGTCACCTTGTGAATGAGGCAAGTGCACAGGTAGGCCTCGGGTCGGAAGGGAGGAGTTTTAATTGCACAGAACAAGGAATTGCCTGTTTCCCTGTGAACTGCTCAGCCCAACCCTGCCCGGTTGCCTCTCAGCCGGTTCTGGGTGGTTCATCAGGTACCAGAAGGTCCTTCGTTTGGCCCAGACAGGTGCATCCGAGGTTACTGTCCCCTTGCTGGAAGGAGGGAGTTGATTCAGATGGAATTTTCCACTGTGCTTCAGAGGAGGGAAGGCTACTTGTTTTCTCAAATAGAGGATGCTCCCTGCTCTCTCTCTCTCTTTCCCCCCACCCCCGTCCCTCTTTCCTTCTCTCCCTCCCTCCTTCCCTCCCCCTGTGTCCCACCCTCTCCCCCCTCCCTCCCTCTCCTCTTCATTAATTTAAATTCTAGCCTGCCAGTTTCCAGCACGGGGGAACTTATTCAGATCTGGGAATTATTAGAATCCTTAGCAGGGTCAACATGTTTTGGAGAACTGCCCTTCCTCGATTTTCACTTATTTGGGATAACAGTTCCTGCCCAAACTTCTCAACCATGAGATAACCGGAGAAGCAGCGGAGACTGCAGCAAAGCGCCTTCACAGCTCTGCAAAGTGGCCTCACCTGAGCCTCTGAACGGGCAGACATGTTTACTGTAATCGGTAAATAAATGACTTAAGGTTAGTCCTGAAGTAGCCACCAGTAGGCTGGTGATACCCAGGTTTTGCAAGCAAGTGTCTAACCAGGCACACTGCCAATCCACACACACACACCCTTTGATGGGAATGGCTGAAAAAGTCACTGATCCGATGTGCAACTCTGGGGGAGCCCAGCCGCCTGGCAGCCCAGGTGGGCCCAGCTAGAAGAGGAGGCAGAAGTGGACGGGCCCTGGGAGATGCGGTCCATCTGGAGCAGGGTGTCCAATTCAATTTTCTTTGAGGACCACCTCAGGGTTGTGTTTAGACTGAGGGGGGACAGCAGGTTGGGGGGAAGGGGGCGTGGCCAGCTTGACATCAGTCGTGTGGGGGGGGGGCTGTGGTGGCCCAAGTGCTCTGCCAGCAAAAGCAGGCTCGTGAGCAGCAACCCTTTGGCAGAGAAAACGGCCCTCCTGAGCTCCGTTTTCGCTGGCAGAGCCCCGTGGGCCGGTCTGTTGCTGTTTCCAGGGTGGCCCCTGGGCCAGATGTAAGCACATCATGGGCCAAATCCGGCCCCTGGGCCTTGAGTTTGACACCCCTGGTCTGGAGGGATAGGACTGGGGCCCTGGAGGGCTGGAGGTAAGGTTGTGGCTGGTTCAGAATGAAGGGGAAGCTGGAAGCAGCTGATGGGGGAATGTTGTGGGGAAGGCTCACCTCTTTCATGCCACCTGGACCTGCCTCCACTATGGAAGCTCAGCAGTGGGGGGCAGTGACTGAAGGGCCAAAGGAGGAGAGCCCTGGGACTTCTTCAACTGACAACTGTCTCCTAGAAAGGGAGGAAGAAGAGGGGCAAGTGGGGGCTAGCAACCGTGCCTCTCTTGCTGTCTTCCCTTCTCCTCCTCCTCCTCCTCCTCCTCCTCCTCCTCCTCCTCCTCCTCCTTCTTCTCCTTCACCTCCTTTCTTCTCCTCCTTCTTCTCATCCTTCCTTCTTCCTTCTTCTTACCTTCACTCTCCTCCTTCCATCTTTCTTCTTTCTCCTCCTCCTCCTCCTCCTTCCCCACGGTTGCCTTAATACAGACCGTCCCCCTGTACCTCTGTGGCTGATGCTCTCCCAAAGGTGAGCCTGAAGGTGGAGTCAGGGGAGGACCCCAGGGTCAGGGGAGGGGGCTGCTGCTGTCAGCAAGAGGGAAGGCACTTGAACAGATGGCAAGAGCCCAGCAGGTAAAGAAGGGGAACGAAGGGGACATCGGGACACCCATCAACTTGTGTGGTTCACATGGGGGAGCTGTCCACCCAAGGAAGTGCTGATGCCCTCGGGTCAGGCCGGCCCCTCCTTCCGCCCTCCGGTTGATCAGCCAAGCTCCTCGGGACTCACTTTGCGGGGGAGGGGGGGGAGCTCCGTAGTAACAGCAGCAACTGACCGCAAGTTGTTTTACTGTTCCTAATAGGGAAAAGGAAACGTTAAAGTGTTCGTGACTCGCTAAACTTGGGCAGAGGAAGCAGCCAAGCTGCCTTTGCCCCGCCATTCCCCAGTCTCGTGTGTAGAAGGGTCCGAAGCATCCCAAATGCCACGTCCAACCAATCGCTGCCCCCACCTCCCCTGATTTGCAGGTGGCTTGACTGACAGGAGTCACCTGGAGAAGCCAGAGGGCGAGCCAAGGAAAGGTGTGTTGAGCTGAGCAGTGGACGCTGCCTGGACTTGAGAGACCGAGAGGTGGGAAGGTCCAGTCTGATCTTCTCCTGCCAAAAACGGCCCCTCCCCCAAGTCACATTTGAGAAATGACTCCAGACTTTGGAAAGGAAAATAAAGTTAACTGAAGTTCGGCACTAGCCGAGAAGAAGCCCCCACCCCCACCCCCCTTAGCAGGCGCCGCTTCTCTTCTCCAGGGTCGATTCCCCTTTCCCCGCATGCAGCCAGGATCTGGGAGGCAAAGGAGGAGTGGTAGATGGAAGCTATGTTGGCACCACTAGGCATCGCTTCCTCTCCATCCTTTGCCGGACTTGGCTGAATCCCTCCGAAGAATGTCCGGTGCCTCCACAGTGGCCACGAAGCTCTCCCAGGCGGGACCCCCATCCTGCAGCCCCTTCCAGTGCCCCCACCCCAACTTGGCTGCTTGCTTCCTTAGCCGACCGGCTGGCCGGCCTCCCCCCACAATACTCCCTCTCGTTCCCCCTCCCGTCCGCCGGTTATAAATAGCTGCCTCTGCCCGTTCCCTAAATTTCCCGCTGACGTCGCGCCCACGTCATTGCGTAGGCTGCTGCTTTTCTGTGAATGAGCCGCGAGATCCCCGTTACTACGAGCCGGTCTCTATAAAAACCTCGACGGCGCCAGAAGCAGCTCCGCAGCCCTGCCGCCGCCAAAGGACGTCGCCGCTCCTCTGCCGGGAAGGGCGAGCTGCCCGCGGGACGGCCGGAGGGAGAGACGACGGCAAGGAGCGCAGCCCGAAGACCGGCGGGGATCGACTGCCGCCCGGGCAGGTAAGAACTGCGCTGGGCCACCCAAAGCCCCTGGCCGGACGGATCCGCGCCTCCCGGCCCCTTGGCAGCGCGGGGCCTGCTGCCCCACCCCCCACGCCGTCTGGCTTCCGACGGAGCGCCATCTCCGAACCCTCTCGCTTGCGGTCCCAGGCGGAGTGGGGTCCGAAGTCCCTCTCGGCGCCGCGGGAGTCCACCCGGACCCCATTGGCTGCCAAGGCGAGCACGTGGGCCCGGAGAGCAGCCCGCTTGGCAGCGGGTCCGAGTCCCCTTCCCCCGAAAAGTCCCGCGCGTGGGGTTTCCGCCGCGGTCAAAAGCCTCTTAGAGTCTGGTAGCAACAAACATGAGCGGGGGGGGGGGGCTACCTTTAGCCATGGTCACACCTCCCTAACCCAAAGAGAGCACAAGGGGGGGACGGGACTGGGAGATCATCCTTCTTGGCGCCCCTCCTCCCTCCTGCGTATCCGCCCCTCCTCCGCTGCTACCTGTTGCCGGGCGTCCACCGGCCGTCCCTGCCTCTTTCAGTGCCGCGGGGGGGGGACTCCTATTTCTCCGCCCCCAACCTATCTGAAAGGCTGGTGGCCTCGGCAGAGCAGCGTTTGCTACGGAGGCGCTCGAATCACCTTGAGCCGAAGAACGAGAGGCAGCCGGAAGACTGGGGGCGCCAGCTGCCCGCCAGTTCTGCCCCCTCCCTCGGCCCGCCAAGCCAAGCTTTCGCCTCTGTCTCCGCCCAGGGAGGGCGGGCAGTGCCCCAAAATGCAGGGTTGGCAAGACGGGGAGAGGAAAGGCCAGATACCCCCCACCCCAGGCCTTATCCATTCGGGGAGGGCTGTGCGTGGATGGGGGCTTAAAGTCTAGGGAAGGGGCTCGCGCTCTTGCCGCCTTCATTGCGCGCACAGACCGTCCTCAGCTCCGGAAGTGACACTCGGATTGTGATCATGAATCGGAGTTTTTAAAGGGTGGAGCAGAAGCCGCGGAGCCCCTCCCCTCCAAACATCCCCGGACCTTTGACGCTGGGCGTCCAGCTGTGGAGGTTCCCGGGGACAGGCAAGCGGTCGGCGGGGTCCGAAGCGCTTAGACTCTAGGCGCAGAGTAAGCCAGGAGCCAAGATTAGCCGCGATCGTGTGAAGGAGAAGAGCGAGCGTGTTTACCTTGAATGGCACAACAGCAGCGGAGACCAAGGGTGGGGGCGGTTATTGGGGTCTTTGCCTGCCGAGAGGTTTGCCCAGGAAGTAACCATGTGCCCCTGCCCCCCCCTTGGTGAGAAAGGAAAGTGTGGCCTGGGGGCTCTGTCCGAAGACCCCCGAACCGCCCCTCCCGCCCCCGGTCAGCTCGTCAGGACCTTGGCTCTAGACTGCTTACTGCTCCGGGTGTGAGACACACAGTAACAGTCTACAGTCATGGCCACTGAAGTCTGGCAGCCGCAACGGGGCTTTCTCCAGCGGCCGTTTAGGGTGGGGGGACAAGGAGCAGGGCTCCCCACCGGCACAAGGAAGCTCCGAGGCTGTGGAAACCTCGGGCAAGTCACGTGATTCCTGGCTGAGAAATGGGACTTCGCTGCTATCCTTCACCCCAGCAGTTTATTCATTGAGTTTCCCCTCTCTCTGCCCAGCTGACCTCTACCGGGGTAGGGCTGGGTGTAGCCCTTGATCTTCCTGGCCTTTCAAATGGGCTGATCGGTGGACCATGGAGTTTCCTTCATCCGATTCTGAGCCTTGGGCAGCTTTCTCTGCTACTTGTATCTGCAGCTTTAAATTCTCCTCTTTGTTGGTGCTGCGGAGCTATGGAAGCCTGACCCAAGATTTCCCTCCGGGAATTGGGGGGCTCCATCCCAGGAGGTTTCCAAGAAGAGTTTGGAGAGCCATAGGTCTGAAACGGTAGGGTTTCCTGCCTGAGCAGGGAGTAGACTAGAAGACCTCCAAGGTCCCTTCCAACTCTGCTATTCTGTGAAGAAAGCCAACCCTCGGGGTGCTTCCTGCTCTGTCTGGCCAAGAGTGAAAGAAGCCCATTTTAAACCAAGGCTGGGGGGAGGCTGTTCACAAGGGCCGGGGGAGGGCCAGGGGTGGGGGCGGCTAGGGCAGGCCTTGCCACGGAATGGTTGCTGTGTCTCTCTGGCTCCTTTCTCCATTGGTGGGGGAGGGAGGCAGCAGAGGACCAGCTGTCCTCCAGGCAGGGCACTGGGTGAGGAGGGGGCAGTGGAGGGACACGGGGGGGGGGGGAGAAATGTGGCCCTGCAGCGTGGGAGGTCTTCTCTTTTTGGAGGGCAGCTGCAGGGGGGGCCTTGATGGTTATCATTTCGTGATCCCCGATGACCCCTAGAGGGCAGCACTGGAGGTTCTGTGGTCAACCCAAAAAGGAAGGGAGGCCAACAGGAGAAGGCCAAAGGGGCTGAGGGGTCTTGGAAGGAGGGAGATCCAGGGGAGAGAACCCCCGGCTGGCCCCAAACATCCCATACCCCTGGGGCACGGACGCTCAGGAAGAAAAAAGGGCTTATTTTGGTCGTCTTGAAGAGAAGGAAAAAACCAGGAGGCCAGGGCTTCACTTCAGAAGGTAAAATCTAAAGGCCACAAAGGCAGAGGTACCCCATTTTTGTTATTTGGGGGGACACAAGCAATATGTGTTCCTTCGGGAGACCCAAAAGACAAGATGGAAGCCAGAGATTGTAAGAAACAGGATCAGGGAGAATTATAAACATTTTTCAGTTTTTAAAATTGTTAAATGTTTTTTGAACATTTCTAATACAGGTAGTCCTTAACTTACAATGGTTCATTTAGTGACCATTCAAAGTTACAGTGCCACTGAAAAAAGGGACATGTTGCTTACAACATTGTGGCATCCTCGTGGTCACATGGTCAAAGTTCAGACACTTGCCAAGTGGGTGGTTCATATATACGACGGTTGCAGCGTCCCGGGGTCATGCAATTCCCTTTTGCGACCTCCTCACAAGCAGAGTCAATGGGGAAGCCGGATTCACTTAACAACCGGGTGACTAACTTAACAATTGCAGTGATTCACGTAACAATTGTGGAAAGAAAGGTCGCAAAATTGGGCAAAACCCTCTTAACAACTGTTTTGCTTAGCAACAGAAATGTTGGTCTCAGTTGTGGTTGTAAATTGAGGATTATCTGTTTTGTACATTACCCACAATGGGCACAATGGACACAATGGAAGTTGCTGGCGTAAACCAAAGGCCTCCGGTTGTTACAAGGATCTCAAAGGCCAAAGTGTTGGAGTCTCAGGGAAACGGGGGAGCCAGCTCAGCCCTCCTGGGTCGTCTCTGACCGATAAACCTTGGGGACCCCATGGAGGGTGAGGGGGGACTGGAGGGGAGCAACAGTTGGGCCAGTCTTCAGAAAGGGAGGAAAGGATGGTCCCTGGAGACCCTCAAGCGGATGCCCAAAGATCCTTCATCCCAAAGGCAACAGGGCTTCCTTAGTGTTTTCTTCCAAAACATTTCACTTCTCAGGACTGAAGAAGCTTCTGGGATGAAAAACAAAATGTTTTCAAGGAAAAAGAGCCAAGGAAATCCAGTTGCCTTTTGGGAAAAACATCTTTGGGACGACTATGGCTGGATGGTTGAGTCTCTCCATAGACATCAATCTGGTGGAGATGAAGGAAGACTCCAGAGCAGGAGGAAAACAATGAGGAAGGAACGATCAAGGTGGAAGCGCCTTTGAAGGAACAGGGCGATGGCTGGTCTTGATCTGAGGAGGAGAAGCTTTGCCAGGTTTTGTCTGCTTTCTCTGGCAATAACTAGGATTGCAATCCAAGAAACAGGCGCCTGAGAGTTTAGCAGACTTATTAGGAATCTAATTAATTAGATTTATAAGGTGGCAATACAGGAATTGTTATAAACATTTTCCCTTTCAGGTTTCTATGGAGGGGGAAATCAAAGCATTTAGAGACTTGTTCTTCTTGTACTGTTTGATGCCTGGATCTTTGGAAGATAAAGCAGCCTCGATTTGTAGATAGCTTGGAAACGGTTACTAACCAATTGATCAAGCGGCTCTCGCAGGAGTTTTGATCAGCCAGTTTCCTCCGTAGAGAGTGGGGATATGCTGTAGGTGCCTAGCTCTTTCTTTCTTCATTTCATTTCTACAAAGCTGAGTTTCAAATTACAATTAGCAATCTAACAGAATCATAGAATAACAGAGTTGGAAGGGACCCTGGAGGTCTTCTACTCCAGGGGTCACCAACCATTTGGACCTCAGGCATTCATAAATTCATAATCTTAAATCTGGCGGACCACTAATATGATCTGCCTAATGACCAGCTGGGTGGGCGTGGCAGGGCAGCCATCTGACTGGGTGGGTGTTGCCCACTCGATGTCACTCACATCGAGGGGCACCTCAACAGCCTCTACCTGCCCCTCCCCTGCCCGCCTGGGTTCCTTAGGGCTCCAACAGGAAGCAGTTGTTGGAGCTAAGCAGCCACCAGGAAAAAGAGTTGACAAAACAGCTGGCTCAGTTCAAATTGGATCTGAGGAGGCGGCTCAGCAGAAGCACCTCACTGAGGACTACGAGCATAGGTTTTTCAAGCAGAGGGAAGACCTGCTGGAGGGCAAGGACAGGTACTGGCCCCGGGAGGCTCAGCGGGCTGAGATGGTCAGCCAGTTCCAGGCCATGATGCAGTCCCACTGGAATGAGGCCCTCTGTCTCTTTGCCACCAGTGGCTCTTCCCTCCAGCCTTTGCCCAAAGCCCCCCACCAGGAGGCTGAGGCAGACCCCAAGTCAGAATTTCTGCCCCCCTCTGACCCACAGAAAAAGACCCAGAAGGGGGAGACTCTGCAGCAACACAAACGTTCATTGCACATATCCAATCCAGAGGCCGTAGTTTGAGGACCCCTAATTGCAATATAAAAAATGCAAATAATTTTTCTGCAGACCACCAAAATTTTCTCACAGGCCACCAGTGCTCCATGGATCACCAGTTGGTGACTGTTGTTCTATTCCAACCTCCTGCCGAGGCAAGAAACCCAAAATTATTTCAGACAAATGGCTGTCCGGTCTCTTCATACAAACTTCCAGGGTTGGAGCAAGCACAACTTCCACTGATTAATGGTTCTGTCTAGTTAAATGGGAAGTGGATTTCCTTATATTAAAGTGATTACACAGCTGATCTGACGAGTGGCCAAAGGCAGGCCATGGTTCCTCAACAAACTAGAAAGGGTTGAGGGCTGGCATAAATTCAGTATTCTTCTCATCAATATATTTATCAATTATATGAAGGAGGCCATGGAGGGGGGGAATGTTTATCGAATATGCAGGTGTTAGCCACATCGTGAATGAGGTTTACTGAAAGAAAGACAGCATGGAAGCCTTAAAAGGGAAATCTTGCAATTTGGGAAGATTCTAGAGCTGATAATGTAGGGATCAAACAGTTGGCATCTTGGGAATTACGCAACTATTAGAAATGGACTAAACCTATCAGACTAAACTTTATTTTTGCCAAGTAATTTAGTTAAAACAGTAAGAATGCTGTGGACATTATATATCTTCATTTCAGCAAAGCAACTAACGAAGTACCCCCATATTATGCTCTTTAGGAAACTGTTTAATTGTTTGGGTGGTTGAGAATTCAAGAGATCCGTATTGGATCTGACTTGAAAAGACCGCCAGAATTACTTGTCCATGTTTCCTGCTCAAAACAGAGAGAGCTATCGCAAGGTTCAGTCATGCTGGGCTCTCCTTCTTCAGCATGATTAATCATGTGGATTAAAAGACGAGGGAATACTTTTCATATTTTCAAATAGCGTGGCATTATCTGGGATAAATAATATGCTAGAAGGAAGGATTAGGATTACAAACAATCTTGATACATTAAGCAAACAGCCTGAAATCTAATGCACAATTCTCTACTTAGGAAACAGAAATCAAATGAAGGGACCCAGATTGCTAATAAAGAGCAAAAATAATGCAGGATCCAGTGTGAGTCGGTCACCGGGACCAGAGGTTTGGCCTTCCGAGCTTTCTGACTGGTGCTGGATCCCATCATCCTGAGGGAATTTCAGTGACACCCTTCGCTGGAGAGAAGTCCCCTCGGGATCATGGGCTCCAGCACCAGTCAGAAAGCCAGGAAGGCCAAACCTCTGTCCCGGTGATTGACCCACACTGCATCCTACAACATGACCCTGGGCAGACGTAGATTCGCCTTCATTCATGAGTAGCAAAAACAATTATAAGTGAAAATAGATGTTGGGGCTTTAGCGAACCACAAATGAATTGCAAGTCAGTAGGCCAACATGGCTGTAAAAAAGCTAAATTTAAGCTTAGTCTCCATCTGCAGAAGTAAAATTTCCAAACCACAGGTGAGGTGTTCCACTTTATTTTGCTTTGGCCAGGCCCACCGAGCCCTGGATCTCGTGTTGAGCACTTCCCTTTCTGGTCACAGAGAATTCAGGATCGCTTCAGAGGAGAGGAACGAGACAATTAGAGGACTAGAAATGGAACTCTCTGGGACAGATGGGGAGGTTCAGTCTCTTGAGGAAAGTCAGCCAGGGATCGAGGCCTCCCACCCTGCAGAGGGCAAGACGGGGGAGTCATGGATCTGAGTTATAGGACAGCAGATTTATAGGGAAAAAAGTTCCTGAGTAATTTTCCCCAGACTGACAATTGAGCCAGGCAATGGAGGGCTTCCTTCGCTAGAGAGGTTCAAATGGAATCCCCTTTGCTGGGATGCTTTCCATGCACTGAGAAGAGAGTTGGACT
Source organism: Natrix helvetica (assembly GCF_964273705.1). Classification (NCBI taxonomy): domain Eukaryota; kingdom Metazoa; phylum Chordata; class Lepidosauria; order Squamata; family Natricidae; genus Natrix; species Natrix helvetica. The sequence goes on from NC_138552.1 coordinate 298,451,883, forward strand.
TGATGACCTCAATGGAACTTCCCAACTAAAGGATTCTGGAGTAGAATTTCCCCTAAAAGGAGAAGGAAGATTAATCTCAAGCCCCTAACAGCGAAACCATGAAGCAAGATTTCCAGGAATCTCATTTCATGGATTGAAACCCAGGAGAAAAGATACAGAATCTCGGAAACCAAATACAGGCAGTCCTTGACTTATAGCAATCCACTTAGTGACCATTCAAACTTACAAAGCACTGAAAAAATGCCTTATGGTCATTTTTCACACTTATGACCATTGCAGCCTCCCCATGGTAACCTGATCAAAATTCAGGCACTTGGCGGCTGGGCTCTATTTATAACGGTTGCAATGTCCCAGGGTCGTGTGATCACCTTTTGCAATCTTCTGATAAGCAAACTCAGTGGGAAAGCCAGATTCACTTAACAGCCAACATGTTACTAACTTAACAACTAATCACTTAATAACTGTGGCAAGAAAGGCCATAAAATGCTTAGCCACAGAGATTTGTGGTGGTAAGTCAAAACGCTACTTGTAAGCACTTGTGAATTCCTTTAAATCCTTTGAACCTGCTCCCCAACGGCTGAACTGAAGGGTTAACAGCTGCTTCACCAAATGAGATTGAGCTGTCCATCTGCTTTTGGCTCCTTTTTCTCTCTTGGTCTCTGAGGATTCTGGTGCGTTGATGGTTCTACAATAGGATGTTGTGCATCTTAGAGTGAAGAAAGCGCTCATCATCCAGAATCAAAAAGGAAGACCTTATTCCAATTCTCTTTCGGACGGACAAAGACACTCAAAAGTTTTAGATAAGCAGAAGCATCCGGCAGTCTGGTTCGGCAGTTCCAAGGGACTTTGAATCCTTCAGAGACTGAGAGATGTGGTCTGAAATGATATACAGTTTCCTGTTTTAGCAGGAGGTTGGACTAGAAGACCTCCAAGGTCCCTTCCAACTCTGTTATTTGTTAAGATCCACATTCCCCCTGGCCTAGCGCTGAGTTGCATGGAGGACCCAAGGAACTGGCTGTGGACGCTGTCCACGGTGCTGAACTCCAGCCTTGACCATTTGGGGTAGCCCAACATCCGGTCTCTTGCATTCCTGGACTTCCCTTAGAATAGGAGTGTCCATCCTTGGCTAACCTATGGACCAGCCTGGGGGGATTAAAGTTACCGAGGTTGGACAGGCCTGCTTTAGAGCTCCCTTCCTAGATACACCCCTGTAGAATCAGACACTTCCTAGTGAAGCAATACAATTTTTTGAAAATTCAGTGGCTTTCTGGTCCCAGAAGTCCAGCCAGGACTCATGTTGTGAAATTGTGATGGGTTGTGATGTTCTTTGCTCAGAAGGCTTCCTGGGGGGCAATGTGGCTGGGATGGTGAAGCAGCCCATTTATAAAATGAGGCAGACAGGAGGTAGGCAGGATAGGTATCCATCTCTAGGTCATTAGCATTATTAGCCGAGGGTGGGAAACCTTTCTTGCATGTGGGGGAGGGGGGAGGCCCAGGAGGAAAGGCTCACAATTAATCTTCTTGGCAGGAAGGAGAAACTGGACTCCTTCACCAGAGCACCTTTCAGTGACCTCTTCCGGGTTCCAGCTTCAGCCGAAGGGCCGTGGCTGACCCACACAAATGGGATGCCAAGGAAAGGGGGGAAGCAAAGGAGGGCGAAAGAGGGAGATGCCCCCCATCTCAACGATCAGAGGGCTCTGCCCCCATTTTCAGCTTTGCCTGAATTTCTGGACCAGCCTGGATGAAATGATTTGGTGAGAGATGGCCAGGATCCTGTCCAAAGGATGGGATCCTGTCCCTTTGGGATTTCACACAATGTTTTTGGAGATGGGGGGGAGGGCTGGGGAGAGCCTCCGAGGGGGAGGGGGAGATCAGAGAAAGGATCCGGAGTCCTTGGATTCCCAGCAGGGCAGATCTCTCTGTTCTTGGCTCCTAGCAAGGATGGAGTTTTCAGGATGCCGTTCACCACACCAGCTCATCCTGCGTCTCCAGGGCAACCGTGGCCTTAGATTGTTACTGTGTGGATGTGGGCTGGTAACAGTCTACAGCCATGGTTGCCCGGACTGGACGCCACAGCATCGGCGAAGGTGGAGAGCAGGAGAATGGGGGGGGGGGCTGCCTAGAAAGGGGCTGAGGTGACTCCCACATGCCTCCCCTGAGCATTCCAGGTGCGCCTGTTGGGAGGGAGGGGGCACTCGTCCCTCCCTCGCTTCCCTGTGGGGAGATGGGGCCAAGGGTGGCTGGGGAGGGCTTCTGTTTGCACTGCTTCGCCCCCCCCCCGAGAGGACCTCCTTCCACCTCAAAAGGCAGCTGAAGCGATTGAGGAGCAGACCTGTGGCTGCAACCCTCCTCTCTGAAGTCTCGTGGTTGAAGGTCTCTGTGGTTGTGCAGCATTGAGAAAACCCTATTCGCTCTTCGGTCGCCAAACAGACCTGTGTGTCCATTGAACTGTCTGGATCCACCGAGGGCTGGATGAATTGCTGAATGCCAGGAAGCAAGAGGACAGCACCACGCTTCCACTCCTGGCATGGGGCAATGGGGCACAGAATGATTCATCATCCAGCAAATGCCAAGGCAACCCTGTGCAAGAATGAGGACCCAGGTTTGCCCCACAACTGCTCTGGTTAAAGAGGTCAGATGGAGGAAGGTCTTCCCCTGCCTGACTAGAAAACGATTAATCTGTCTCTCTCTGTCTCTGTCTCTGTCTCTCCCTCCCTCCCTCCCTCTCTCTCTCACACACAGAGCTCCGCCTTCACAGTCATTACCCTCACAGAGGGGGGGGGCAGCAGAGCCACAGGGACCCTCTGAATGGGGCTGCAGGGTGTTTTGTGGAAGGGCTGCAGGCACAGCTTCTGGAAAAGAGGCTCCCCAGCACCAGTGGGGCTATTTATGGGCTCTCTCCTCCCAGCAAGTCCCAAGGCTCTGCAGACAGCTGGTGCGACAGGTCCCTGCGCAGGGCAGCCTTGCGCAGCTGCAAACAGGGCAGGAGAGGGAGTTTGGCTCAGCCAGGCTTCAATTCCTCCTGTAGCTCTTTCTGAAAAGACTTCCAGATAACCCTCCCTTCCTCTGCGCCTCGGAATCTCCTGCAATGACTAGATCTCCATCTGCAGTCTCCACTTCTCATCCTTAACCTGCCAGAATGAATTCCAAGTGGATGATCAGAAGAGATCCCAACTGCTCACTCAGAGCAAGAAAAGCCATTTAAACTGAGTGTGAAAGTGCAGAGTTTATTCTAACTTCTCCACTTTATTCTAGCCTCTCTTCCCTCTCCCACCCCACCCCACCCCCGTGGATGCCTTCCTTTGGACTCTGAGTAATTCCCTCCGTCTCTACTGGTTGCACACGATGCCCCAGGAAAAGTGCCACTTTTCAAGGACAGCAGAGGTGGGGCAACTACCCCAGATGCAAGCTGGCACTCAGTTGAGAGAACTCCTCTCTGGAGAGGCTGGGCGTTGCTAGAAGGATCTTGACCCCAATCAAGTGGGGAGATCAGTTGAGACAGGCGGCCGCTAGGCTGTGCCCTCCAGTTGGGCAGCTGCCAGGCATCCAGGGCTGATCTCAACAGGCCCAGGGAGACAGCAAAAGCATTCCCCCGCTCAATGACAGCCCCAAATATGTATGTATGTATGTATGTATGTACGTACGTACGTACGTACGTACGTACGTATGTATGTATGTATGTATGTATTTGTATTAGTATTACAACCCCTGGTATGCCTAAATATGGGAGGAAGGTCACTACTCCCTCTTTCTGTCCTTTCGGCTCATCACAGAAGACCATGCAGGCAGAAAACCATATTATTATTTTTAATGTTGCCTTTTTATATTTGTGCTGTATTTGTACTGATAAATAAATAAAGGGAGACTAGTATAGATCTATTTCGAGCTAATTAGCTCAACTGATAAGGAGACGAGCCTGTGGCTTAGTGGCTAAGACTCCTGCCTAAGATATAATACAGCCCAGGTTCGAATCCCAGTAAGGGTATGGCTAGCTGATGAGAGCTAATTAGCTCGAAATAGATCTATACTAGTCTCCCTTTATTTATTTATCAGTACAAATACAGCATATATATGTATGTATGTATGTATTTGTGTTACAACCCCTGGTATGACTAAATATGGGAAGGAAGGTCACTACTCCCTCTTTCTGTCCTTCGGCTTATCACAGAAGACCATGCAGGCAGAAAACCATATTTTTATTTTTTTATATTATATTTGTGTTGTATTTGTACTGATAAATAATCCCAGTAAGGGTATGGCTAGCTGATGAGAGCTAATTAGCTCGAAATAGATCTATACTAGTCTCCCTTTATTTATTTATCAGTACAAATACAACATATATATAAATATATATATATATATATATATATATATATATATATATATATATATATATATATATATATATATATATATATATATATATATATTTATTATTAGCGTTTATATACCGCCCCCTCTCCCGAAAGGGACTCGGGGCGGTGTACAGTCCGTATTAAAATACAACAGATTAAAACATAGAAATAACTATATAAATACATGTATAAGAGGAGGGTAAAATATGCCAAACTGTACAGCTAATAAATAAATCAATACAAAAGTTTAAAATATCAAGTTAAATTTAAAACAATATCCCTCTAAAAACCAGTAAGAATGTGTATGCCAGGAGGTAGACGTTAAAATTATGCCAAACCAGCCAGTCGGAACAGGTGTGTCTTCAGTTTCTGTCGGAAGGAGCGGAGGTCAGTAGTGGTTCTGATATCAGGGGGGAGGTCATTCCAGAGGGTTGGGCCCATCACAGAGGAGGCTCTACTCCTAGGCGCCGCCCGTTGGCATTGCTTGGTGGACGGCACCCGGAGGAGTCCCTCCCTGTGAGAGCGGATTGGCCGCAGGGATGTATGTGGGAGGATGCGATCCCGCAGGTAACTAGGCCCTATGCCATGGAGCGCTTTAAAGATGGTGATCAGAACCTTGAAACGCACCCGAAAGACCACAGGTAGCCAGTGCAGCTCGCGCAGGAGAGGTGTTACGTGGGAGTACCTAGTACTCCCCATGACTACCCGCGCGGCTGCGTTCTGGACTAGCTGCAGTCCTCGGGCGCGTCCCAAGGGAAGCCCCATGTAGAGAGCGTTACAGTAGTCCAGGCGAGACGTCACCAGTGCATGAGTGACTGTGCGTAGGGCATCACGGTCCAGAAGGGGGCGCAATTGGCGCACCAGGCGAACCTGGTGGAACGCCCCCCTTGCCACGGCTGCCACATGATCATCCATTGACAGCCGGGCATCTAGGAGGACGCCCAAATTGCGCGCCCATTCCACAGGGGGCAATTGTTCGCCCCCTATGGCCAGCGATGGAGTCAGCTGGCTGAACCGAGGTGCCGGTAGCCACAGCCACTCAGTCTTGGAGGGGTTGAGTTTGAGTCTGTTGTCCCCCATCCAGACCCCGACGGCTTCCAAACACCGGGACATCACTTCGACAGCCTCGTTGGGGTGGCTTGGGGTTGAGATGTACAACTGAGTATCATCAGCGTACAGATGGTACTCAACCCCAAAACCACGGATGATCTCCCCCAGCGGCTTCACGTATGCGTTGAACAGAAGGGGCGAGAGGACCGACCCCTGTGGCACCCCACAAGAGAGTGGCCTCGGGGTTGACCTCTGCCCCCCAGTCAACACATATTGCATCCGGCCGGAGAGGTAGGAGCCGAATCACCGTAAAACGGTGCCTCCGACTCCCATCCCCTCCAGCCGGCGCAGTAGGATACCATGGTCGATGGTATCAAAAGCCGCCAAGAGGTCTAATAGGACCAGGATAGAGGAGCAACCTCTATCTCTGGCCCTCCAGAGATCATCCACCAACGCGACCAAGGCTGTCTCGGTGCTGTGCCCGGGTCGGAAGCCGGACTGGCGTGGGTCTAGGTATACGGATTCGTCGAGGTGACGTGGAAATTGCTGCGCCACCACATTCTCAACAACCTTCGCTAAAAAGGGGAGGTTGGAGACTGGACGATAATTAGCTAGCTCCGTTGGGTCAAGTGAAGGCCTCTTGAGCAGGGGCCTCACCACCGCCTCTTTCAAGGCAGTCGGTAAGAAACCCTCGCTCAATGAGGCGTTCACCAGGCCCAGAAGCCAGCCTCGCGTCACCTCCCAGGATGCCAGTACCAACCAGGAGGGGCACGGGTCCATTGAACATGTGGTGGGTCGCAGCCGTCCACGCAACCCGTCTAAATCCTCGGGGGCAACAGAGTCAAACTCCTCCCAGAGTGGGCTCACAAGACTCACTGATGTCGGCTCGTCCGGTCCACTGAGGGGGGCCCATCCGCTCTGGATCTGAGCGACTTTGTCTTGCAGATATTCCCCAAACTCCTCTGCTCTTCCCTGCAAGGGTGCCTCCCGCGTCTCCTGCGACAGGAGAGAGCGGGTCACCCTAAACAGGGCGGCAGGGCGGTTATCCGCAGACGCAATGAGAGCGGCACAATGTCTACGTTTGGCCGCTCTCAATGCCACAAGGTAGGTCCGTAAATAGGCTCTTACCTGTGTTCGGTCAGATTCGGAGCGTGAGGACCTCCACCTGCTCTCTAGACGTCTCCTATGGCGCTTCATCACCCTAAGCTCCTCGGTATACCAGGGAGCCCGGGTGGGTCGTTGCCGTAGGAGAGGTCGCAGAGGCGCAACCCGGTCCAAGGCCCCCGCCGTCGCCCTATTCCAGGCGTCGACTAGGTCCTCCGACCGAGCGCGGGTCAGGGCTACAGGTAAAGGCCCAAGCTCCGTCTGGAACCTGTCCGGTTCCATCAAGTGCTTGGGGCGGTACCAGCTTGAACAAACTGGCTCCGCCTCCTCACGGTGGAGGGTAGCGCCAGGGAAGTCCAGCCGGAGACATGAGTGATCTGACCATGACAGGGGCGTAATCTCTAAATCCCCTATTCCCAGATCACTCGTCCACTGCTCAGATACAAAGATAAGGTCCAGTGTGTGGCCGCCTTCGTGTGTGGGGCCCTGAATTAGTTGGGTCAGGCCCATGGCTGTCATGGAAGCCATGAACTCCCGAGCCACCTCGGACGCTGCTCCCGTCGACGGCAGGTTGAAATCCCCTCATATATGTATGTATGTATGTATGTATGTATGTATGTATGTATGTATGTATGTATGTATTGGGGGGGAGGTGGAGCTATCAGCTGAGCAACAAAAGTGTTCATGTAACCCCACAAATGCAAAGGCAGAACAGGCCTGGCTGCTCTTGTCCCAGGAGAGGAAGCCTTTGACTGGTTGGGAAAAAACCGTCTCTGCTGACACTCTGGGACACACACACATACACACACACACACACACACACGAGGGGGGGGCAGGACTGGGCAGGCTGAGAAGGGAAGCAAACCAACAGCACTGCTGTCTCCATCTCCATCCAGTTTTAAGGCCTCCCTTCCTTCCAGTTGCAACAGGTAAGAAAGGTGGGGTGGGGTGTCCCAAGGCCACCAGGGCTCTGGAAGTGTCACTCACCACTTCTTGCCCACTTGCCCACCCAGCCTGTGGCCATGGGAACTGGCCCTCTGGCGCCTCACAGCCGAGCAGGAAGGCCAGGCCAGGGAAAGGCTCGGAGGCCAACAGAGCAGGCCTTGTAGGGAAAAGTGGGCCAGGGTGCTCTTGGGACAAAACTCCCACAGCCCTCCACCCCCCCCCATCACCGCCTCACAAACATGGCTGTGCACACAGGCCTTCACAACTGATTTCGCCCTCTGAGCTCTGCCACGGGCGCCTCCGTGGGCCTGCCTGGAAGTAGGAGATCCGGTTCCGTGCAGGAAGAGCCTCGGCAGTCAGAAGCCGCCCAGGAGAGCCTGCAGCCTCGGAGATCCGCCCCTCACCTACTGACAGCCTGCCCTGAACCCACCCGGGCTAGAACAGAGCCGACCCCGCCTCTACCTCTCCCTGCGCGCTCCAAGGCTCTAGGAGGGGCTGGGGGGGGGGGCTTCGTTGGCTACTCTGAGAGCCGTTGCAGGTCATGGATGGAACGGGAACCGGACGCGACTCTTCCAGCAGCAGCCCCCGGGGGCGACCAAGCGGGGAGAGAGCTCACGTTGGGGAAGGGACATCTGGGCGCATCTCATCGCCCCCTCTCTACTCTCCCCCTTTCTCTGGAGGGGGGAGCGAAGTAGCCTTTGCCTCTGGCCACTCGCTGAGAGGGGGGTAGCAGGATTGCCTCTCTCGGTAAGAGACCGTGAGCCTCAGCCCCGTCGCTTGGCTCCATCCTGGCAGCACCTCGGCCGGACATTGGATTTCTTCGCTGTCCCAGCCCCGCCCCGGTGTCTCCCCAGCCTCTCGGCCGCTTCGCCAGAGCAGCCCAGCCCGAGAATCCAGCTGCGGCCGCTGCGGTAGCTGGAAAGGAGCTCCGAAAGAGAAGGAGTGCTGCGCTCAGAGGAGCCGAGCGCTCTGCCGGGAAGCTGCTCCTCCTCACCGGCCCCCAAGCGCCCTTTCCCGTCGCAGGTCCAGCGATAGGCTCCAAACCCTTCCCCCCCTCAGACCTCTGGTCAGAAGCTCCGGAGACTGGGCTCTGGTCAGCTTTGGTTTCCAAGGGCACCGGGACTCCTGGGGGCAACTGACCAGGGAAGCCACTTTTCTCAGGCACCCTCTAACGGGCAGGGAAGCGGCCTCCGAGGCTCCAGCAACTGCTCCAACACAGCAGCAGGGCCCAGAGCTGATGGTCTGTGGGGCAGGGAGTTCACTGGGGGCCAAGGGTCAGACAAGAGCTGCAGGAGAGGCTGGAGCCCTGAGGAGTCCTGGCATTGCCCAGTAGGCTCCCAAGGCCTTGGTCCAAACAGCCCAGAGCAGCTCAACATTCCCCTTCTTGGGTGGTTGGACAAAGCCAAAATCTCCTGGTTTTCCCCACCAACCGACAGGCCTGGATGTTTTGGGGGACAGAGACCTACCCTGTGGAAATGTTCAAGAGGAGGGGTCTCCAACAGCGGCCACTTTAAGACACGTGGACCTCAACTCCCAGTATTCCTCAGGCAACCATGCTGCTAAGGGATTTGGGGAGGTGAATTGCTGCTATTACTGAGAAGGCCCAGGAGGGAGGTGCCACCCAGCCCCCCCACCTTGCCCCTCAGGGCACATCTGAAGAAGCCAAGGTCTTGGTTGTGCAGGATCCCCCTCCACCTCTGAGGCTCCCCGACCTCAGAGAAAGGAGGAAACATCCAGAGGATTAAAACCCCATCCAACATTGCCCACCGAGGAGGCTGCAGGGTCTCTTCCTCCTCCTGGGGCTGGAAGCTGGTGGGGCGGAGACTGAGGGCTGCAGGAGGAAGCTGTGAACCTTTGCACACCCCTGAGGCCCTGGTGCCCTGCTGAGCTGAGGCCTCTCCCTTTGGCCTGGTTCCCCATGCCACCCTCAGCCTCCGCTGGCCAGATCCCTGGAGAACCCAGGACGCCCTTCCGAGGGAGCGGGTGGAGGCTGCTCTGCTCCCCAGCTGGGGGAAAGAACCGGGCCAGGGAAGCTCAGCTCCACTGCAGGAAAGCCCCTCCCTCTTGCGTGGCCAAGTCCCTGTTGCCACCTGCAGTTCCCAGGGTCAATGTGGCCCCCCTGCTGAACACACCCGAAGGGCACCAGGTGGGGGAAGGCTAGTGGAGGTGGCCAGGTGAGGAAACAGACTTGGGTAGAAGAGTGGAGACCCTCTCCTCCCAATTCCTCTCCTGGTGAATACAAACAGGGTGATCCATTGGGAAGGGGGAGGTACTTTCTCTGCAAACTTCAGCCAGGCCAATCAGACAACAGCTGCAGGAGGTCAGACCCCGCTGGATCCCAGAAATGGGCTGCGCTGCCTGCCTACTTCAGCTCTGGGTTTCCTCACAGGCCCAAGTTTTCTCTAAATTCACTCAGTCTGGACCGCTGCCCTACAGGTGGAAAAATACAGAGACGGGTAGCAGCACTGCCCTCTTGTGGATAAAGAAAGTTTACACACTCACTTCCAGAAGGTTTCTTTGCCTTTTGCTTCAACATCTAACAGTTTTCACAACTGCACAAGCCCAGCCAGGAGTTCAGCCTGCGGACAGACAGATCGGGAGCCACCACCTCCACTCCAGGAATTCTCTGGACTTACAACCTCTGGCCGGCCGGCCTTCTCACAACCGCTTTGGAGTATTTGTGCTGCTAATCCCCACCCTTTTTTACCTCAGGGAGAGGAACCACAGTCTGGCCTGGTAGACCCAGGGGTGGGTTCCTGCCAGTTCTAACCTCTTCTATAGAAAAGGTTCCACAAATCTACAGTGCCGTTTAGAACCGGTTCCAGCTCCCTCCCCCCCGCCCATCCGCCCATCAAGATGAAGAGCGAGAGGAGGAATTCTGGGAGTTAAGTCCACAAGTCTTAAAGCTGTCAAGTTTGAACACCCCTGGGTATTTTTTTCTAAAGGGTTAGGGGTGCAAGGGTCTTGTAACTTGACAGCTTTAAGACTTGCGTGCTTCAAATGCCAGAGTTTCTGAGCCAACATTTTGGTTGCTAAGCAAGAGCGTTGTTAAGTGAGTTTCACCACATTTTACAAGTTGGCCAAGTCCGCCCAGTCACATGGCTGCCAAGCCACTCCCACCCAGTCACATGGCCAGCAAGCCTCTCCCACAAAGCAGGCCACACCTACAGAAGAGGTTCTAAAAAAATTTGAAACCCACCACTGGGTAGACCACCCTCCAAATAAAAAAGGTAGCAACCTCCTTAATTGTGGTGTGGCCCTGCAATATGTGGGATGGAAAAACTTGCCTCCTTCCCCCCAGGAGCGGCATGTAGCAGTGACAAATTACACTTTATTTAAAAGCTTTAAGCTTCTGCTGTCCTTAATCACTGCTGGAAAAAACAAGCCCAGAATCACAGGCAGCATCTTTGACAATAATCTCCCTTAAATATTACCTAACAGCGAGACTTGAGAGGCAGACTGTGTGGGGAGACACGACCTTCCTTTGGGTGGAGGTAATGAGGAGGAAGAGGGTTCAAAGAGGAGCTCACCAAATGGAGCATGTGCCAAGAACATTAAATGAATCAAGAATCACAAGTCCAAAAATCATTTAATTACCCCTATTCAACTTCTATTAAAATGAAGCTTTTCAATCAATCAGAATAGAACAAGAAGGGACTATGGAGGTGTTCTAAGGTCTCAAGCAGGAGACCTAATACCATGCCAGGCAAGTGGCTGTCGAAATCTCTTTTTTAAAACCTCCAGTGATTTTGACAACTTTTGAGGGCAAGCTGAAACAGCAATTCCAGAAAGCAAAAGCCCTTTCCTGATTCACTGTCACTTTGACTTGGTTTTAGCTTTCCAGGAACATCCAGACCTGCTTTGGAGGCTCTACTGGGGTGGAAAACCCCACCAGGACTCCAGAGTCCCTCTGCCTTCCTCTTTCTCTCTCAGGATCAGACCTGGCAAGGAGGACAAAGGATGGTTATTGACACCCCCTTCAGGGCTGTGATTCAGACAGCAGGAGATCCAGCAATCTTCTCATCTGGGAGGAAGACGCTTATCTTGCAGCAGTGGAGATGAGCCAAGGGGAGCTGCCCGTTCTTCCTCCAAACAGACTGACCAGCGGCAAGTCCCACATCCTAGGACAGGAGTCTCAGTTGTGAGCCCCCCCCCTTCAGTCCGATCCTGAAATCTGTCCCTGAACTGAGATGGAAGGCAGATCTGCAACCGGGGTGCCTGGCAAGGCCCCCCATTGTTATCAGCCAAGCCTGGCACTTGGGAGAACTAGCCCGAGACACAGCACTGAGGCTTCCGGCGCTCCAAACGGGGGAGTCGTCTCAAGGGGGGCTTCAGCGGCTCCGACGGTCTTGTACCCCAGAAAGTCCCTTAACTGCAGCAGGGCAACCTCCAAGCAGGGGCCATTATCGACCGCTTGGGGGGAGAGCCCGGGTCGGTGTTTTCCGGGTCTCCGGTACGGGGTTCTCCTCCGCCGCCTGATTCGACACCGGACCTTCGCCTGAGCCCTGGCGCGGGTCCGAGGTAGTCGGGGCGAGCAGAGCTCCTCATCCTCCTCCGCGGGGCCCTGGAAGCGGCGCAGAAAGCCCAGGTAGGCGGCCCTGACGAAGTGGCCGCCGTCGTGGGCCAGCAGGGCGGGGCGGGCGAAACGCTCGGCCAACGCCCGGCTCTCCGCCGCCGGGATGACGCGGTCGTCCCGCCCGAAGACGTGCAGGCTGGGCGCCCGCAGAGATCCCGCCGCCGCCGCCGCCGCCTCGGCCACGGGGAAGCCGGAGACCAGCAGGGCGAAGCGGAAGGGGAAGCGGCCGTCCCTGCCCTCCCGCAGCGCGCACAGCAGCCCCGCCCTGGCTGAAGCCCAGCAGGCCGTCCACCGGGCCCCGCTCCGGCCACCACGCGCGCGGCTCCCCCTCGTCCGGCAGGCGGTGCCGGGCGCGGCCTCGCATGGCCTTCCGCAGCGCGCAGGTCTGGTCGCGGAACCGCTCGGCGTTCTGCCCGTAGCCGTGGAGACGCAGCTCCCCTCCGCCATCCCCTTCCGGGTCGCGCGACGGAAGCCCCGCGGCGACCTTCCCCCCGGCCAATCGGAACGCGGAAGCGTCTCCCTGGCAACCGCGCAAGGACACGCGCGGCCAATCCATCCGTCTCTGGAGGGGCGCCGTCGGAGGAGTGAGCATGCGCAACCCTCTGGTCCGCATGTCACTTCTGCAACCTGGCGCCCTCGGACCCGAATTGCAGCCCCCCCCCCTCTGGTTCCCGATCTGCTGAGGATGATGGGCGTGGTGGTCGTCGTTTGTGAAGAACCTGCGCTACTCGCGGACGCCTCCCCCACCCCGCTTTTCCTCTGGCAGGCGCTCGGGGGCGATGCTCAGTGGGAGGCGGGCAGCTGCAGGGCGCACGGTCGATTCCCTCCCGCCGGGCTCTGCAAAGGCCGCCCGCGAAATCAGCCAGCCGGCCCGAAGGACGGACGCGCCACTCGGGGGCAAAGCAGTAGGGGAAGAGCCCTCCCCCTACCTTCTTATCCGCTGCGAGAGGAGAGGCTGGCAGAAAATCCGCGCACCGCCGGCTGCCCTTCTCTGCAAGCCGCCTCCACGCAGCCGGGAGTCCCGAGTGGGGGTGTCGGGCCCCGCACTAGCCCCCCCCCCCGTCCCGCAGCCATTGGAGGCGGCAATGCAACCAGGGCCCCTTCAGCTGCCTGGAGAGGAGGAATTCCGTCACCCTGGCCTCAGTACCGGGATGGGAGCTGCATTAACTAGGGATCAAAAGTGGAGTCTTGTGGCCTTCCCACAGCCCCAGACCCCCTCCCCCAATCTAGTCAATGGGAAAGAGATAAGGGGTCTTATACAAGAGGCAGATAGGATGGGATAACAACAAAAATAGGTCAATATAACCAGGCACTCCTCCAGTCCAAAGCATTCCCTGGACTGCAAAAGGAGCTTCTCTCCAGGCTGAGAAAAGGGCCTGGGACACCAGATTGTTGGAGGGCAACCTCCCTCCGCTTTTGTACTTTAAAAAGTTATGCTTTTTGCTCCAGAAAGCCCCCATTGCAAGTGGCATCTGCTGGCTCACATTTCTCTCCCTGCTGAGGCCGGAGAAATAAAACCGAGAAATTTCCAGGTTATCATTCCCTTTTAAGTCCCTAACAATAACAAATCAGCAGTTTTGATTTGATAGCAATGATGACAAGTCTTATTCAGGCACGTCAACAGCAGCAATAGCATTTTGGCTTAGGTACCACTTCACAATGCTTTACAGCGCGCTCTCAGCGGTTTACAATGTCAGCATCATTTGCATGTTGCGCACAACAATCTGGGTCCTCATTTTACCCACCTCGGGAGGATGGCCGGCCGAGTCAACCTCGAACTCCTGCCTGTGGGCAGTCGGCCTGCAATGCTGCCTTCTAACGACTGCACCCAAAAAACACAAGAGCAGAAGGCAGAAACGCAAGGATGCCTCTGGTATCAACAGGCATGGAAGGATACTTCTTGCACTCCCAGATACCCTCTGATTGTGGGCCCCCTTCTCTCCACCCCGCCAGACACACGTGCCCTCTTTCTGCTTATTGCTGCCAGGCCTTCCTCGCCACCCAGCTTCAGGTGCCTGTGCTTAGTCAATATTCAGTTTCAGTGCCTCTGGCAAAGCCCCCGTTTTCTTAAATAATTACTCCAGCAAAGGCACTTCTGATTCTCCAGCTGCTGAACCCCAAAAGTCGGTGGCTGCAGGAAGGCCTAAAGGCAAAACCAGGCCTCCCAAAGAGCTGGCAGTGGAACGCAGCACCCTCCTCTCTGCACTGCTTTTTCCCACTGGAGCGTGGGGGTGGGATGGGGGAATCACCCAAAGTATGCCCCAAAGCTTGGCCCCTACTGCTGCTGCTCCTTCACACACTGCCTGGGACCAGTCTGAGTTCCCAGCTCCACTCCGAGGTTCGATGGCGCATCCTCCTCCTCCTCCGCCTCCTGCTGCTGGCAGGAGCAGCTCTTCAGGGCTCCTTTCCCAGGTGGGAGCAGGGATTTGGCCAGGTTCACCTGGAAAGCAAGAAACCGCAAGATTAATGCCGTCACGGGCATAACGCCCCATCATCTCCATAGGGGGACTTCTAAGCACTATTGTGACTGATCGATCCGGGCCAGAGGCTTTGCAGCCCCTCCGCGTATCGGGCCAGAGGGGCTCAGGCAAACAAGCTGCCACCCTTTGTCCAGGGGCTCAGCCAGTAAGATCTACTGCCCATTCTCCAGATAACCAGTACCAAGGGACATGGGGGCACAACATGGAGCTCACTAGGGAAAATGTCAAGCTGGCCTCCCTCAGCAACCAAGAAAGAAAACCACTCAACTCCATTTTGCAGAATTAAGAGTACTTTTACTGGTTATGAAACGATAGCAGCTAAGCAAAGCAAGGTCTGAGGCAAAAGCGCGCAAAATCATACATATCAATGTGTGACCAACCCCCTCCCCCCGGTAACCCCCATCCCACTGTCCAATCTGCAAATCCCTTAGGTGTCATGTGAGTTCCACCTTCAAAGAGCATCATCAGGTTAGTATGCAGGACGGTTGGCTGTGACCGACACCAAGCACTAATCTCCAGCATGATGGTGAGACCCAAGCTCCCTTTTTACAATCTCTCCTGTACTAAAACTTCCCCTCCCAAATACCAGCTCCCCCCGCCCCACATTTCAAAGGCAGCCGAAAGTAAATAGCGAAACAGAGGCTGACAGAAAGCCTGCCCCCCCCATCCCGACTGGCCAAACCAGCAGCCCCAGAGGGCGTGCCGTAATCTCTCGGTTTCTCCTTTCCTTCCGTTCTCGGCAGAACAGCTGCGGCCATAACCCAAGGACGGATCAATGCAGGGCCTTCTCTGCTGCGCATGCCAGCCCATGCTCCAGGCAAGGAGCCCCCTCTCGAGGGCAGCCTTAAGCAAGGCCCTTGGGCAGGGGGAGAGTGTGTGTGGCACAGGTAAACTAAGCAAATGAAGAGGCCTCCCCTGATTTGCGGCAGAATAACTCAGACAGATTCCGAATCGAGGGAAAAATGTCATGTGGTAAAAACTCAACTGCTCAAGGCTCATCTGCCCGGACAGCTGGCATGTGGGGCAATTCAACAGCAGTGCCAGGCAGATGCCCCAGATGCCGTTCCTCTCCTGCCCAGCCAGCCTCAATGGAGAAAACAGCTGCCGGTCAATGCCATTAACAGACAGCCTGTGGCTGAAGCTGTTCCTAGACCCGACCCGGGTCTCCCCTGAACGCACTCTTTCAAAACGCCTCTCCGTCTTCTGGAAGAGACGCTAAAAGTGCCCAACGTCACCCAGGGAGAAGCATGCTAGGCAGGCCCTGGCAAGCAGCCCTATTGGGGGGGGGGGGGGGCTGCAAGAAGCTTAGCCTCCCTCCATTCCCACCCCATAGCTGCAGTCCTCTGGCAGGCAAAGCTCAGTGGGCAGCAGCAGCACCCGACTGATCTGCGCCCTGAGCGGAAACAGGCAGAACCTGCCAATCTTGCTCCAGCCCCACATTGGCGAAATGGAAGGGTGTGTGTGTGTGTCAACCTTGGCAAATTTCTCTCTGTCTCTCTTTTTGCTTTATGATTTTTTTGGACTAGATCCCCTTCATCCTTCTTTACCCGCTTACAGATCACACGGTCACATAGATAAATGGAGGATTTTCTTTTTCTCCGTTGCAAAGGTAGATGAGCACAAGCAGTGGCAGCAGCAACATCCCAAATGGAGCATGGTACTATGTTGTTTAACTTTACGTGCTTCCCCTGCTAGCTGGGGAATTCTGGGAGTTGAAGTCCAAAGTCTTAAAAGTTGCCAAAGTTAGATATCCCTGGGCTAAATTCTGGAAAGACTTCAGCAGGTGCCATGGCCTGCAGCACCCAGAAGTAGAAGACAGAAAGTGATATTAGGTCGGCGGAATGGGATCTGCCCCAAAGATTACAACCCATAGAAAATACAGCTGGTGAGACTCCATAGTGTGATGCCCTCCCCTGGGACAACGGAGTGACAGAAGCCGGTTCTCTCCTCTTTAGGTTACATACACCGAAGAGCCAGTCTCAGAAAGGCATCAGGCAGGGTGCACAGAGAGAGCCCATCCAAGGTTTACCACTGCAGATGCCCTCTGGAGCCAAAAGGGCCGTGCAGGGCATGCCATGATGGAGGGAGCAAGGATGTGCCAAGGGGTCGTCTCAAATAACTTGCATGGGGGGATTTGGGCTGGAAGAGAAGGCGGCTGTTGAACTGAGCAGGCCTACCAGGACTAAAAGCAAGGTCAGGAGGTCTGGGCCTCTGGAACAGCGTTTCTCAATTCCAGCAACTTTTAAGATGTGTGGACTTCAATTCCCAGGATTCCTCAGGCCACCTGGCAGCTGAGGAATGCTGGGAGTTGAAGTCCACATGACTTAGAGCTGCTGGGGTTGAGACGTATGTCTTTAGTGAGTCAGTGAGGCATCTCACTAGTGAGGACTGGATTCAGCACTTCCGCCTGTGTTTAAAAGACAAAGGCTGCTCTTTCGAAGACTGCAAAGCCCACATTTTGGACAGAGAGGAGCCACTCTTTGGAAAAAGGGCTCAGAGAGGCCATCTGTGTCCAAACTGAACAGCCCTCCCTCTCAACAGAGGGGGGGGGGGGATACTACATCATCCATCTCCAGTCCACAACATGGCCCTCTCAGCAGTTCCAAGGGGGCTCCACCACTCAGGTGAGAAGCCTCCTGGTGACTTTAAAGACCAGGCTAAAAGGAAGCAAATGGCCAGCAGTCTGCAAGGAGTGCAAATCCTTCCTTCCCCCCAGAAAGTCCAGTTGCCTCTTGAAAAGCCCCCACCTTTGGGACCATCTCAGTAGTGAGGTTAGCAGGGCCTGGGGGCCGGGCCTGAGGTAATCGATGCCACTAAGGCAGCCATAGCCCAGCCCACCTTGTGTGGTGGCTTTCTGGAATGACGGATTATTTTCTGAGCTCTGTGGAGCATGAAATAAAGGCAGACCCGTCCAAAATATAACGCCTGGTTCAGACTGTGACTTCTCATCCTCTGGTCAAGAGGTTTTAAAGATTGCCTTTCTTGAGAGACGGCAAAATACTTGAGCGTTATTTTCAAAGTTTAGGAACCAGCAGCTCTGCCTTCAAAACAACTGCATTATTGTTCTTCTTCATTTCTTTTTTCCATGTACCCAGAATTGGGCAAAGGAAGGTGGGCCTCCATTAACTGCCATCCAATTATGGGACCAAATGTGCAGTGGAAGTTAAATCACCTTTTGGATGGGGGAAGCCCCTTCCCTTTGGAGCAGGCTGCCCTCACTGACCCCCAAGGTCACCTGGAGACACCTGCGTGACGCACCTGCTAAAAAGGCCAATGCTCTCCCAGGGGTATAAATGGGACCATGTTCCTAGCAGGCAACTGTCCCCCTGAACCAGATCCTATTTGGGGGGGGGGGCGGTTCGGGGCTCCCCAGTTCAGGACAGACAGTGACAAACTGGAGTAGATGGAGGGAAGGGCTACTAAGAGGGCAGGGGATCTGGGGACCAAGACTTCCAGGAAAAAGATCTAGCTATCTGCAGAAGAGATTTTTTTAGGGGGGAGGGGGGGTTGTCCTGACCCAGAAGAGCAGGACTAGAGCTGCAAGGAAGGAGGCTCGGCTGAGGTTAGTCCATGGAACAGCCTGCCACAAGAAGTGAGCACCTCATTGAGCAGGGAGGCCCCTTTGAACTCCAGGAGGGGTCTGTGTGCCCAGAGTGGCCGAGCCCCGTTCTCCGAATGGGTGCCAGACCAGAGCTTACCTCTTTGGTCCTGCCTCCTTTCTGGGGCCGGTGGCTGGGGTGATTCACCGTCCATGGTCCCAGAGACTGGCCGGCGTAGAAGTCCATGGGGTAGACCTCCTGCCATTTGACCTGCTGCAGAGACACCACAGCCTGGGAGAGGATGGAGCAATCAGGGTCCTGGCCTCAGCCTCCCTCCCCCACCTGGGGGCCAGAAGAGGCTGGATGTCTGTGTGTCGTTCCCCCCCTCCCCATATGTCCCTTTCTGGGGGGAGGGGTCCCTGGCTATCGCGAATTCTTTCCGACTCTTTCCCTCAACCGCCGTGCCCCCCCCCTTACCTCATAGGGCGTCAGCAGCGGCTTTTCAAAGGCCTCCCCCCAGTCGATGGAGAGGCGGGGGCACGCCACCTGCACCCAGCTGCGTGGAGAGAGAAAATGGGGAGTGGGTGGGCTGCCCAGCTCTTTCCCCTGAGGGGCAGGCCTGGTCCAGTTCCAGCCCCCACTTCAGGAGGGCCCCCCATGGAAC
The DNA here is from genome assembly GCF_964273705.1 of Natrix helvetica. Lineage (NCBI taxonomy): Eukaryota > Metazoa > Chordata > Lepidosauria > Squamata > Natricidae > Natrix > Natrix helvetica. The sequence goes on from NC_138552.1 coordinate 298,470,596, forward strand.
TGGGCAGCACCAGGGAAAGGGATCGGAAACCAAAACCACCAAGCAAAGACCCCCACCCCAAAAAGCCTGGGATTCTCCAGTCCCTGCCTGACACCCACCCACCCACCCACTCCGTGCAGCCAGGAGGGGAAAGAGGTGGGGAAGGGTCTCCCAGTACTCACGCCTCAACATCTGGAAACAGCTGCAATTTGCTGGGGAAGATCTCAGAGAGGAGAAGCCGGACGTAGGGACGCCCTGATGCCTCCAGGCTCGACTCCAGGTGCTGCCAAAAGAGGAAGGGGCTTACCCTGAGGACCCTCGTTGCCTCCCCCTTGGTCAAGGAGCTTGGGAGTGGGGGGGGGGGTCCACTCGCCAGCTGATTGTTGGACGTTTCCGAAACGGAAGGAGGGATTCCCATGAAGCTGGGAGAGCAGGAGGGGGCGGGGAGCTCCTTTCACTCCATTTGGGGGGACTCCCCCCCCCCACACTCATCCTGCACAGAACCAGCTAGGGTCTCCTGAAAGCCCAAGCTGCATTTGCAGCCCTTTGGGGGGGGGTCTTCCGGGGCAGGAATCCGGATTGGGGTGCCTCCCCACCCAGCCCCCCTCCTGCAGAGAAGGCCAAAGGGGGCTTCTCCCCAATGGGCAACTGGCACAGGCAGCAGCCGAGCGGGGGTCCTCGCTTCCGCCAGGTGCAGCAGCCCTGCTTGGTCCAACGGCTGGCCAGAGGACTCACCTGCAGGATGGCCGGAGACCCCTGCCGCCCCAGGGTGCCCAGGATGAGGCCCCACTTGTGGGCACCGGCCGCTTGGCGGATGGCTGCCTTCCGCGACTCCTGCATGCGCTGGTGGGCGTAGAGCTCCCGGGAGAAAGCCTTGCTGTACGGATCGTACCTGAGGGAGGAGCACAAGGAGGGGACCCTGAGTGGGCAGCGGCCAAGCCCTGCAGGCCACGAGGTCCCCTTGGCCCACCTTCTGATGAGCAAAGTCAACGGGGAAACCAGATTCTCTAAACAGCCGTTTTAATCACTTAACAACTGCGGTGATTCACTTAACAACAGTGGCAAGAAAGCCTGTAAAGTTGCTAAACAACTGCCTTGCTTAGCAAAATAAATTTTGGGCTGAACTGTGGTCATAAGTTGAGGAATACCTGTAGCTCCCTGGGCCGAGGGAACTGTGCAGCAGGGTCACCCTTAAGGTCACCACGGCTGACCCTTCCCTCAAGGCATGAATCTACTGAAGGCCTCTGCCTCTGCTGGGCAGCTGAGCCTGGCTGGGGGCCCGCCAGGTGCTGGCTCTGGGGCCCCAGGGGCTTTGGAGGGGAACCTGCCTTCTGGTGCCTTCAACATCTATTGCGGTTCCTGCATTCACACTCACAATTGAATGAAAAGAGGGACTAGGGGGAACATGAGTTCAATCTTCTGATGTCTCAAGGGCTGCCCCAAAGAAGAGGGAGTCAAGCTATTCTCCAAGGCACCTGAGGGCAGAACAAGAAGCAATGGGTGGAAACTAATCAAGGAGAGAAGCAACTCAGAACTGGGGAGAAACTTCCTGACAGTGAGAACAATTAATCGGTGGAACAGAAGTTGCCTCCAGAGGTTGTGAAAGCCCCAAAACTGGAAATCTTTAAGATGTTGGATAGCCATTTGTCTGAAGAGGTGTAGGGTTTCCTGCCTCAGCAGAGGGCTGGACTAGAAGACCTCCAAGGCCCCTTCCAACTGTCTATTCTACCAATCTCCCAGGGGCCAGATCCAGGGCCTGAAGGGGGCCCCCCCAGCCACTTCAGAGTGCTTTCTTCTCCGCCTTTATGGAAAAAAACAAAATACACCTAGAAAAAACAGAAGATCCTACAACGGATATGCAGGACACGGGAGGGGCCGGAGCTCTGCCAGCGGGGGGAGAAGGGGCAATACCAAGAAAGCTCAGATCACAAAAATGAATAAGAAAATCTCATTGATATAAACTGACCGAAAGTAGTAATGGAATTAACATGTGGATTATATATTACAATGTATAAACTGATTGAAAGTATCAATAGAATTAATATGCTGATTGTATATGACTATGCATTAATGTTTTATATTCAGATGTATACTATGAGCTTGGAGGGAGGGGGCGCCTACCACACTTTGCAACTGCCAAAATTTGTATACCTTTCCATTACCTTTTCCCTTATAAATGTTAAAAAAACCAATAAAACTTTTTTATTAAAAAAAAAAAGAGTGCTTTCTTCTCCCTGGATCATTCCCATGGCCCTTCACGGAACCGGTTCTAACTGAACCCGTCTTTGATGGTGGTGCCCAGGCTGGACACAGGACACGCTGGCCCAACCAAGGCAATCCCCAACTCCATGCCATCCGTGGGTCTACCCTGAAGCCACACAGGAAGGGTACATTTTCTGACTTCCTAGGACTCCCCCACCCTAGGAGTAGCAAAGCCCCGCTTACCTTTACAGCAGGGATGTCTACGCTAGGCCAATTTAAGGCTTGCAGACTTCAACTCCCAGAATTCCCTAGCCAGCTGGCTAGGGAATTCTGGGAGTTGAAGTCCATAGGTCTTCAGGTGACCAACGTTGGGCACCCCTGCTTGGGAGTCACGGCCAGCCACGAGCTGCAAAAGCTGGGAATGCAGAATAGAGTGGACGTAACTAACCCCTGCTTATAACCACAAGAGCTGGACGGTGGCATTTTGATCATCGGGGCAAGAGCCCAAATTAGAGCCTCTGCCAACTTCTGCTGGACAGAAACTATTTTTGTGCTAATGCAGTTTAAAACTGCTTTTTTTTGCAGTTACATTACACTGCTAACCCACATCAGCGTGTAATTAACGATTTCAAAAATAATACAATAGCTCTCTCTCTCTCTCTCTCTTTTACGTCAGTCCCAAGCCTTACAAGCAGTTCTTCCATTTCCCCCCCGCCCAAATCACTAAAAAAGATGCTGAGGAGGCCGGACCCATCGAGCGCCTCTGGCTAGGAACGTCCCTCTGTACAGAGACAGCCTGGCGTCACCTGCCCCCCCCCTCACCGCAGCCCTAACTGGGTCACTCTCCTCCCTGGCTTTTAAGGGGGGGGGTGTCGGTCCTCGGTGGCTCTTAGGATACAAGAATGACAGAACTGGATGCGGTCAGTGCGAGGTCCACTCCACTCTCAACCACCTTCAGACGCATGGACCAAGTCTTACATTCCCTCCCCCCCCCCCATGGCCCTGGGATACTAATAGTAACAGAATAACAGAGTTGGAAGGGACCTTAGAGGTCTTCTAGTCCAACCCCCCCCCCCGATCAAGCAGGAGAACCCATACCACGGCAGACAAATGGCTGCACAATATCTTCTTGAAAGCCTACAGTGATTAGTGACATCAACTTCTGGTGGCAAGCTGTTCCCCTGGTTAATTGTTCTGTCAGGAAATTTCTCCTTCATTCCAGGTTGCTTCTCTCCTTGATCAGTTTCCATCCGTTGCTTCTTGACCTGCATTCAGGTGCTTTGGGGAAGAGGGTTGACCCCTAATTCTTTGGGGCAGCATCCCAGATATTGGAAGTCTGCTATCATGTCGCCCCTCAGTCCTTTCATTAAGCTAGACATACCCGGTTCCTGCAACCGTCCTTCCTATGTTTTAGCCTCCAATCATCCCCTAATCCCCTTTGTTGCTCTTCTCTGCACTCTTTCCAGAGTCTCCACGTCTTTCTTTATAATATGGTGACCAAAACCGGACGCAAAAGCCCCTTGGAGAAGGCCTGTCCTGGAGCATCTCTGGCAGCTGACCCTCCAGCCTGCATCGGAAGCCTCCCCCGCTTCAGCCCAAACGGTCAGGAAATCAGTTCCCGCTGGCGCTGAGCCTTTGGCCTGGACCACCTTCTTCTGCCCTCTGGGGACACAGAGATCAGCCCCCCACCCCTTCTGGGCAATAACTCTTCGGAGGCCGTGGCTTCTCTTCTGCGGGTGGAACCTAACGGGGTCCTCTCACCTCCTAGCGTGCTCCCCATCCTGGCAGCCCTCCTGAGCATCGGCTGCGACCATCCCTGTCCTGTCTGGTTCCCAGAACTGGCCCCAGGACCACAAGCAAGGCTCCGTGGTTCCACACGAAGCCTCTTTTTAGTGGTTTCCTGGGCTTTTCAAAGAGCCCCCAAGGGAAGGAAAACACCCCAGTTCTGGTCAGGAAGGCCTGCGGAGGGGAGGGGGGCTGTGTGTGCCCTTGTGGCTTGAGGCTGTTGCCTACCCTGTGATGGGAGACCCGAGACACAGACCCTGGTTCACTGCGTGAGATCCCTGGGTCACCAACCCGCTCTCGGTCAGTGGGATGCCTGGCCCACAGCAGGAGCCTCTGGGTCTCTTCCAGAGCTGCACGTCCAAGTGGGCGTCCCTCTGCCCAGAAATGCTGCCTCCCAGCGCTGCCCTGTGCCAGGAGTGACCCCTGCCTGGCACTCCCTCAACCGTGCCAGCCGCTTTGGGAGCCCTGAGGAGCCACTGAGGCCGGCCTTGTGAGGGAGGCACAGAAGGACCATGAACCAAGTGGGTCTTCTCCTGCCAGCCATGCCCGCTGCCCACTTCCCTCCACTGCCACTCAGGAACAGGCCATTTGTTGCCCATCGCCAGGAAGGCTGGACCGGCCGGTCTTCCAAGCCCATAAACTGTCACCTCCGCCTGTCAGTAACCAAGGGCCTGCTCAGAAATTCGGATTCCAAGAAGGGGCTCAGGGTCTCCCGGGTGACAGGCGTAGCGTGGCTTTCTGCAACCCCATTTCAGGTGGGGAGAGGGGCTCTAACGGGCAGAAACCGCTTCCTGGTTTTTTGCCCAAATGACGCTGAGATGCCAGGGCTCTCCTGTTCTCCCAGCCCTCTCCCGGGTCTTCGCAGTGGCATTTCCGGATTCTGCCGATTAGCTCAAAGCGAAGGCCAGCCGGCCATGAAGACCCCCGCTTTGTCCCCACCAAGGGTCCTCTCTAACTGGTAGGGGATCCACAGACCCTACATGGCATTCCGGAAGAGGCGGACTCTCCTGTCGTTCTCCTCATGACATGGGATTTGGGGAAGTGTGGATCGCAGACCTCTCGGTCAAATTTCACACTGAGGCTGAGCAGCCAGGAACTACTGGAGGAAAAGACCTCGGGGACAAAGCAGAGAACTACGCGGAGGCACCTCAGGGGCCCGTCAGCTGCGAAGAAGGCGGTTTCCATGCTGGGCATGAATGGTTAGGCATTCCTTCTCACCAGGGCTGCAAAGGACAGAAGAGGGCAACCAAGGTCATTTCAATTTCAACTCGGAATAGAGTCGGAAGGGGCCTCAGGGGTCTTCCACTCCAACCTCCTGCTCAAGGAGGAGACCCTTTCAGACAAGGGGCTGTCCAGTCTCTCCCTGAAAAAAGCTCCAGGGATGGAGCACCCACAACCTCTGGTGGCAAGCTGTTCCACTGGTTAATTGTTGTCAGGAGGTTTCTCCTTAGTTCTAGGCTGCTTCTCTCCTTTTATCGGTTTCCATCCGCTGCTTCCTGCCCTCTTCTTTGCGGCTGACCCTCAAATACTGGAAGGCTGCTATCATGCCGCCCCTGGTCCTTCTTCTCATCAGATCAGCCATGCCCAGGATGCCTAGCAGAGGAGATCCCCGTCTATAGGCGAGCAGCGATAAACCCCTCGTGCCAGTCTGGGCTCCTTGGGTTTGCCCTCACTGGGGGCACCGGGTCGCCTCACGGACCGACTCTCACAGGCAGCAAGCAGCTCAGCCGTCCTGCGGTGGCTGCCGCTTCCCTCCCACCCACCCCAAACTCCCCAGGTACTCCTGAAAACAACCCCTCTGCCCCCCCACTTCTTCACCAGGTGGGTTGGAAGGCTGCCTCTTTGCCAAAGGTGCCCAGCCCTCCAGAGCAGCTTGGCTGAGGTGGTTCCGTGGCCGAGGTGCCCATTTTCATCCTCTCTTCGCCGAGGGCTTCGCATTATTTGTTTTCAGTACTATTTATTTCTTAATGTAGATTTATTTAGTTCTTGTATCTGTGGATTTTCTATCTGCAGTTTTTATCCGGTTCCCATGTGCCCCCCAGGGTTGCTTTAGGGCAGCTATACAGATTTGATAATAAAGTTAATAAACACGGCACAAGTGGGCTTTTGGGGGGAGGACTGCCAGGGGCCAACCTGAGAAGCACATCTGGGCAGTGTGTGTGTGGGGGGGAGCTCTGGCAAGAAGAGACAATTGGGAGGGAGGGAGGGGGGGAGGGAGGGAGGGGGACGAGGAAAATCCACTCCCTGAATTCTCTGCCTAGAAGGGCAACAACTGCAGGCTCAGGCAGTCTTAAATGGACCCTCCAGAGCCCAAGGCAGTGTACCTGTCACCGCCACCTGTTCTCAAGGAAGAAGCTTTGGGCCCCTGCGAGGAGGCAGCCATCTGCTCGGGGAGGGACACGGCTGGGTCAGACTCAGCTTCACCCCACTGAAGAACCCCGGGTGAGTTACCTGGCCAGACTCCCTCTTGCCACAGCCCCCTCCCTTCCCCCTGTGGGGTGGGGGTGCACACCAAGAGCCCAGCCAAGGCCCCTTCCCCTCCCGGCCACCAGATACCTGTAGGCGGAGACATCAGGGTTGGCGATCATGATGGACTCCAGGTGGAAACGGCCGTCTCCCAGGTAGCTGCAAGAGAAAGGGGGGAGGGTCAGCAAATAGGGAGGGGAGTAGAGTGGGAAGGAATCCTGAGAAGGGCCCAAGAGCCACGGGGAGCCTGGCAAAGGGCAGGGAGGGAGGGAGGGATGGGGGGGATGAGCCGCCTGTCAACCCAGCAGCTCTAAAGCAGATGCAAGTAGAAACAGCCCTCGCAACAATTCGTTTATTGACCATTCAAAGTTACAACGGCACTGAAAAAAGGGACTTGTGTTTTTCACCCTGATCGAAATTCAGCCGCTTAGCAACGGACTCCTTCTTACGACGCTTGTGGTGGCCCCTTTTGCGACCTTCTGACCAGCAACGTCAATGGGGAAGGTGGATTCGCTTAACGACCGTGTGTGTCTCTACCTTAAGAACTGCTGTGATTCACTTCACCACTGTGGCAAGAAAGGTTGTAAAATGGGGCAAAACCCACTTAAGGACTGTCTTCCTTAACAACAGAAATTTTGGGCTCAATTGGGGTCATAAGTCGAGGACTAAGGGAAGACAAATAGGCCTCCCTTGGGTGGGAAGGTGGCAGCCTTCTGGGCTCCTTGGTTACAATCATGCCGGCCACAGGACCACAAAGCTGTCTCCCTCCAATAAGAAAGGGAGGTCAGTGGCACCCCCTAGAGTCTGGCAGGAGGAAACCTTTTTTTTAAAGTGGGCCGTTTGCACCCACAATCCCGGAATCTCCTGCGTCACCTTCGCCTTGGGCACCCGGGTTTTCTCCCCAGAGCAAGGCTGTGTGGTGCTGGCATCTGGCCACGGAAGCCCCTTCCTCAAATTTGCCTTCTGGTTATAGTCCTCCTCCCAAGGGCGCTCTGCCCTTGACCCTGCTTAGCCTGGCCGAGACCACCCAGCCGCACCAGGCCCCTCCTGAGCCTCCTCCTTTTCTAGGTGGGATCTGGAAAAGCCTTTCATTCCTTTGCTTTCACAGATCTCCAATTCAAACTCGGAAGCCCCCCCCCCCCCCCCAGGGAGGAGTACCCAAACTCCACCCGCAGGCGGGTAAAAGAAAACACACAGGGCCTCTCTTTGCCTCCTTAATGGGGGGCTGCATTGAGCAAACATGGCTGCTTTGATGTTTTTTAAAAAAAGCAACCATAAACTGGAAGAAGAGAAGATGCAGCAGCTGTTTATCCACTTATTCCTGGGCCAACTGGGAGACCCTCGGCTGCTGAAGGGGCAGAGGGGGGGGAGGGAAACTAGCTTTTTACTTTCCACATCAGGGCTGCCCAATGTTGGCCACCTTACGACCTCTGGACTTCGACTCCCAGAATTCCCCAGCTCTGCTCTGCTGGGTGGTCTTCAATTGGCCAACATTGGGCACCCCTGCTCTACATCAAACACCCAAACAATTTTGAAGCTAAGATGACCCCCCACAAGCCCCTCTCTCTTGGGAGGGGGGGGGCAAGGGGCAGCTCCAAGCTCCTTCCGACTCTCCAAAAGCAGCCGGACCGAGAATGAGGGGAGATGCTGGGTTGCGGGATGGGAGGGGCATGGGAGGCATCTCGGTGCCTGCTTTCAATCCTATTTCAAGTCAGCAATTGCCCTGCCAACTCCTCCCTTTGGCTGCTCTGGTGGAGGGAGAAGTCGGAAAATGGATCCAGACAGGAAACTTGGCTGGCTTCGGTCTTTAATTTGAGGGTGACAATTTGGAGGGTCAAATCTAATTTGGCCATTTAGAGAAAGTTGCCCCGAGACGGCTGAACTAAAAGCAGGTGGCAGCACCCAGCCTGGCAGCAGAGGGTAAAGCAGCGCAGTGCCCACCCCTCCTGGGCGGGTGGCTGCCCCCAGCTGCCTTGGCTGCCTTCCAATGGGAAACACACACACACACACACAGACATATATATACTGCCAGTCTCTGGAAACGGCACCCCCAGGATTTCCAGGGCTGGGAATTTGCAAAGCCATTCTGGCGGGGGGGTGGGGGGGTGGGGGCTGAGCACCTGGCTCTGACCTGGGCAGAATCCCACCTGCTGGGAGGTGGGAGTGGAGGGGGGGTGGAGGGGTCTGCCCTCTCTCCCCAGCAGCTCCCCTGCAGCCATGCGGCCTCTCTCCAAAGGGGCATTCAAGGCTGCTGGTTCCAGTTTGTTTTATTTTATTTTATTTATCTCATGTTTATTATTTTTATAAGCAACACAAAACTGTGAACATACATAAATCTCCTTCCTCCTCCTCCTCCTCCTGTGCAGAGAACAGCAATTCTGTGAGGAGAGTTGGGTTGGGCTGAGAGAGACGGAGGGAGGGAGGGAGGGAGGAGAAGGAAGAGAAGGAAGCCCACCAATGCCAACCAACTGCATGAAGAGGAAGATCAAGTGCTTATTTATTTTATCAAAAACCTTTCTATAGCTGCCCTTCTTCCAACCAACTCTTGGTTGGCTCTCAATCACAGGTGAAAAGACATATAAAATCATATTTAAACTATAAAAATAAGCCGATTAAAACATGAAGACATAAAAACCAACAAAAATTTGGCACAAAATCAAACTTCTAATGTGTGATTATCCAGTTTTCTCCCAGAGCTTGGGGGGAAGCCAGGTCTTCAAGGCTGAAAGGGGGAGGGGGCTGCCAAACTCCAGGGGGGTCGTTCTTCCCTAGGACAGAGGCTGGCAAGGAGAAGGCCCACTGGGCCCCAGGAGGGGGGGAGGGGGAGCTGGGGCAGGGCAGAAGGTCACCTTCCCTGGCCAGGGGCTCCCCACTACTCCCCCCCCCCCCCCGCAAGCACTCCTCTGCACCTCCTCCAGCCCTTCTGCATTCACAGCACATTAAGCATTTCCACTGCTCCAATAATTAGGCCTGCAGCCTTATGGGCCTTGGCTGATTTGCTGTCCTTAAGGAGAAAGACACCAGCTGTGGCATTGAAGCCGCCCATCCCGCTTTTGGCTGTTGGCTCATTCGCTCTGTTGCCCCGCATGGAGCACAGCTCGTGGCTGGCAGAGGGGACCATGGCGGTAAGAACCCACTACCCCAGAGTAACAGAGTTGGAGGGGACCTTGGAGGCCTTCTAGTCCAGCCCCCTGCTCAAGCCGGAGACCCTCGACCGTTTCAAGTAACTGCCTAGTCTCTCCTTGAAAGCTTTCAGTGATGGAGCAGACATAATTTGGCAGTTAGAACAATTAATCCGTGGAACAAACGTGGACTCCCGAAGTTGTGGCTTCCCCAACACTGGACGTTTTTAAGAAGAGACTGGACAGCCACCTGTCTGAAGTGGTGTAGGGATTCCTGCCTGAGCAAGGGGTTGGACTAGAAGACCTCCAAGGTCCCTTCCATCTCTGTTATTCTATTCCATTCTATGCTGGTGGCAAGCTGTTCCCCTGGTTAATTGTTCTCACTGTCATGAAATGTCTCCTTAATTCCAGGTTGCTTCTCTCCTTGATGAGTTTCCATCCATTGCTTCTTCTCCTGCCTCAAATGATCTGTCTTTCGCAATCTCTCTGCCTCTGCCTTGCCAGCCCACCCACCCTCCCAAATCCCACGATGGGTCCTGGGGTTGCTAAGCCCGGGCCCAGAGCAGGGAAGCCCCACTGAGCTTTCCGTAAAACCCCCTTCCTGGTTCCTTGGAAGGCCTCACCCTCACCAGCCAGAGCTGCCTCTTGACCCGGGGATTCTGGCACGGGGAAGGGCGCAGCTGAACAGGGACGCAGCCACTCTGTCCCTCTAGCCCGGAGGGACGGACCGCACCAAATGCTCCCAGATGTTGGTTCATAAGGACCAGAAGCCTGAGCTTCACAAATGAATAATAGACAGCTAAGCCTCTGGAGGGTTTTCTAGCCAAATTTTAACCCAAGCCAGGGGAGGGTTCTACTCCAGGAGCCTCAGACCGTCTTGTGGACTTCCAAGTCCCAGAATTCCTCAGCCAACCATGCTGGCTAAGGAATTCTGGGAGTTGGAGTCCACAAGTCGTAAAGCTGCCAAGGTGGGAAACCCCTTGTGATCTACCCTCTAACTTGGAACGTAGGTAAAATGTATGAAATTCAGTGCCTTTACTTTGGGCCCCCTGTGCGAATAAGCAATCTGGAGTACAATTATCCTTTTCATTGGTGCAGTTTTCCCATTCTGCGGTACAATCCTTTATGCAAAAACAGAGGATCAGAAGAAACAAATTAGGAGAAAGTGCCCTGGGAGAACTATTTTAATGTCATTACTTACTAAGCTTAATGAGAACATTTAAAGATCCTTTTTGCTTATTGATGCAAACGTGGGGAAAGCTTGAGAGAAAGGGAATGTTTCCAAAACAAAGGCACACCTGTCCACGCCTTATTAATGAAAGCCCCCCCCCTCTTTTGGCTTTTCAGTGCCGGGGGGGGGGGCGGTGGTCTCTCGAGTGCCCTCCCCCTTGGATGCCAGTCTACCAGCAAGGCTACTCACACGATGGCGTCCGTCTCCTGGGTCAGCCGGGGGGCCGTGCAGCCCAGCAGCTCCCCTGGGGAAAGGGGCTTGCACTGGGGGGTCCAGACGCGGTAGTCGGGCTGGAGCTCCCGGGAGGCAGCCTGGGGAGGGAAGGAGGGAGGGAGGGAGGCGTGAAGTGGCTCCAGGGGCCCTTTTGCAGGGAACACGGAAGGGAGAGATCCTAGAGTAGCACATTGCCAACTGGAGCAATTCATTTCAGGACTCCCAGTGGGGGATCCGGCCTCTGAGGGTCCCTGGCTGCTCCTTCCTGGATCTTAGGCAGCGACAGGCCTTTTGGGGTGGGGGTGCTCTTGGCAGCCTCTGAAAGGCTCCCCATTGGCCAGCGAGGACCCCGAAGGCCTGATGTGGGGCTGGCACCTTCTTACCTTCACACCATCTGTTGTTCTCCAACAGCCACGGCGTGAACACAGCAGAGATGGACCGGGGGTGAGTGGGGGAGGCTCCCCTGGCCTTCACAGGGGCCCATAAGTATAATTAGGGGAGAATGGACGCTTCCAGACAAGCACCAGGTAACACAAGGCAGCACTGGCTATGCGCTCAGGCAGCACCATCAGGGCTCCGGAGCACCAAGGGTGTCACACATGAACCCCACCCCACCCCGCAGGGGAGGCTGCCCCTGTGCAGAGGGCGAACAGGGGGCCAGAGGACCTTCTGACCTTCCTGTGTTCGCAGTGGGAGGCAAAGGCAGACCCACAACCAGGGGAGAGGCCTCAGACCCAGCTCCCCCTTACTTTAAGATTGGGGGGGGGGAGAACTGCTGTTGCTCCTTCCTCCCCCCCCAGGAGAACTGGGCAGGGAGGGGCAATGCTACCTCCTAGATGCCCTGGTTGCAAGAGGCAGGGGGCCATCCCCGGCATACAAATGCCCACCCACCCAGGCACCCCACCCCTTGGACCGGTGGGCTCAGTTCTACCCACCTGCAGAGCAGATACGAACTGGACAGTGCTAACTAGCGCCAATTTAGCCCCAACCGGGAAGTTGAAGCGGAGGGTCTCGATGAGGTGGGCCGTGTCAATCTTGATGTCCACAAACACGTAGAGCATCTTCAGGCCCTGCGTGGAGTCGATGGGAACTGCAGGGACAGAGGACATGGTTGAGTAGCCATGTACATTGGAGGAGGAGGAGGAGACCCTTGGAAAGCTGCATGCAACCGAATTTCATTTTAATGTATGCCGATTTGTGGACATTCAAAGTGACAATAAAGTTATTATTATTCTATTCTATTCTTTGACATATTATAGGTAGCCCTCAACCTACCACCACAATTGAGCCTTAGCAAATTTGTTGCTAAGTGAGACATTTGTTCAGTGAGTATTATCCCCATTATACCACCTTTCTTGCAATAACTAAGTGAATCACTGCAATTGTTAAGTTAGCAACACAGTTGTTTAAGTGAATCTGCTTTCCTTACTGACTTTCTTTGTCAGAAAGCCACAAAAGGGGATCCCGTGACCCGGGGATGTTGCAACCGTCATAAATACGAGTCAGTTGCCAAGCGCCTGAATTTTGATCCCGACTGTGGGGATGCTGCAACAGACCTAAGTGTAAAAAACTTTACAAGGTCGCTTTTCTCAGTGGCCTTGTAACTGTGGACGCTCCCTGAACAATTGTGTAAGTCCAAGCCTATCTGCATATCAGGGTCGGAAAGGACCTTGGGGGTCTTCTGCTCCATCCCCTGGTCAAGCAGGGGACCCCGATCCCTTCTGGAAAACATCCAGCGTCGAAGCAACCACAGCTTCTGGTGGCCAGCTGTTCCCCTGGTTACCGTAATAGACCTCACTGTGAGGAAGTTTCTCCTTAGTTCCATGTTGTTTCTCTCCTCAATTAGTTTCCGTCGTTTCTTGTCCTGCCCTCTGGCGCTTTGGGAAATAGGTGGACCCCCCCTTCTTCTTTGGGGCAGCCCCTCAAGAATTGGGCCACTGCTATCATGTCAGCCCATGTCCTTCTATTCATGAAACGGTTTAGCCTCCAAGCCCCCTGATCCTCTTTGGGGTGCTTCCCTGCACCGAAGAGAGCAAAGGCTGCGCCTGCCAGCCCCCCAACACCCAGGGTCCAAGCCCAGGGGGGGCTCCAGGGGAGGCAGGCAGGAATCCCCACCCCCTTTCTCTCTCTGGGGCCTTCGGAGTCAAAAAGGCGGAGAAGAAAATGGAATAATTATTAGACTGAAGGAGGCAGTTCAAAAATAAAGCTCAGTGCATTTTAGTGGTCCAGTCCAGATCATTCTTCATCCTCCCTGCAATCCGAACGGCCAAGGATGGCTGCCAAATCCCCAGGTTGCCTCCTCTGAGTGAGTCACCGGTCGGATTTGAGAGAGGCTGCACCATTTTCTCTCTCTCCCTCTCTCCCTCTCTCCTTCTCTCTCTCTCTCTCCCTCCCTCCCTCTCTCTCTCTCTCTCCCTCCCTCCTGCTCCTGTTGGCCAGAAATTGCTCCTGAGACGGGAGGGTGGCTGGTGCCCCCCTGAATGAGTCATCCCTTAGGAGGCAGCCAGGGATGCTGGCTCTGCCTGACACCCCCCACTCCCCGGGGCTGGGCTGGATGAAAATGGGGCAGGAGAGCTGGCGGTCCAGTCAACGGAAGCCCCCCCCCCCCCGTGGTTTTGGCCTCTGATGCAAACCACCCTAATCTGCTGTTTAGACGTGGCTTGTTCCACAAATGCATCCACAGGCAGTCCTCGACTTACGGCCACAATTGAGCCGGAAATTTCTGTTGCCAACATTTGTTCAGTGAGTTTTGCCCCAATTTACATCCTTTCTTGACATGGTGATTAAGCAAATCGCTTCAGTTGTTAAGCGAGTAACATGGTTGTTAAATGAATCTGACTTCTCCATTGACTCTGCTTGTCAGAAGGTCACAAAAGGGGATCAGGCGACACAGCAACCGTCATAAATACGAGTCAGTTGCCAAGTGCCTGAATTCTGATCACGTCACCACGTGGATGCTGCAACGGTCGTAAGTGTGAAAAACGGTCACAACTCCTTTTTCAGTGCCGTTGTTACTTTGAATGGTCACTAAATGAACTAAGTTAAGGACTACCTGCCCCTGCTCTCCTAACTCGGCCTGTTCTGAGACCCCAACCAAGAAAACAAGGGTGAGCTAAGGGAGGGCCCTCCACTTAGGACCCTCTGTTTAAAAACCAGGCAAGGTCACAGCGGCACTGGAAAAAGGGACTTATGACCAATCCTCACAGCTATGACCATTGCAGCGTTTCCTGCTCACCTGATCTCCCCAGACGGCTTCCAAGAAGCAAAGCTCGTTGGGGGAGCCAGATTTGCTTAGCGACCGTGTGACTCATTAACGACCGCAATGAGAAGGTGCTTGTGAGGTGCCCTGCCCGGAGTCACAGCTTGAGATGGGCGGCTTGGGTGCGACTCACTTAACCATTGCCTCACTTAGTGACAGTTCTGGTCCCAGTTGCAATCATAACTGTATGTTCTAAAAAGGCTTCCGCCCTGCAGGTTGGGGGGGGGGGGAAACTGAGGGGCCGGTCACGGAGGCACCACGCAGCCCCCACCCCCCATAGACAGCCTGGGAGGGCAAAAGGAGGGGTCACCCTGGAAAAGCCCCTCCCTCCCTCCCTCCCACCTGCTTTTCATAGGATGGGACCCCCGGCGGCTGACCCAGATACCTGGGGTGGGGGTGGGAACGGAGGGTCTCCCGCCCATCCGGCTGGGTTGCTGGCATAACTCAGAGACAGGCTGGGGTGGAGACCCCGACTGGGTGTGCAGCTTCCTGTATCCCCGAGTGTGAAGGCAGATCTCTGGGGCCCCCCAACTGCGACTCCTGGCTTCCCTGATGCCAGCCTGCAGCCGAGGGCAGGACGCCCCACTTGCAAAGGCCACCGGAAGTGGAATATGGGCTCCGTTCCTCTCCTCCCCAACCGTCTCGAGGGGGGTGGTTCGCAAACAGGCTCGATGGAGACGGGAGGCGCCCCTCCCCGCAACATCCCTGCAATGCTGGTGCGGCAGAGCCTCTGCCCGGGGGGAGGGAGCGGGGGGGCTCTTCTTCGGCAGTAATGAGAGGCTTAAGGAGGGCGCTCAACCTGCAACCCCCCCCCGTGCCCCCACCCCCCCACGGCAGTCAGTGAGCCGGAGGATGAAGCGTGGCTTCTGCGCCAGGGGTCGATGGTGTGAAGGGGAGTCAGGAGAGAGGCCACCAGATCACACCCAGGGGGTGGGGGGGGGCAGCCCCATGCCCCCCTCCCCAATTCAGCACGTCTACACACACCCCTCAACAAAATGGGATGATAACCCAGGGAGGCTCTGATAATGCAGCCCAGCCCCCTAGCCCAATTCTCTGTGATTTTGAGCCAATTCCGTCCTGGGTGGACTTCAAAGTTAGCAGCATCTGGGACAGCAGCAGTTTCCATGGCAACCGAATCTGGAGTACTGCTCCGCCTAGGGAGCCGGCAGGCTGCTGCTCCCCCTCCCCTTGCCCCCCCTCCCCTCCCCTCCCCTCCGCAGCCAGCCAGCCAGCCAGCCAAGCGCCAGACATGCGAAGGCTCTGAAGAAACCGGCCCTCCAACGTGGGGCAGGCGACCCCCTTTCCATCGCTGGGGCCAGGCAGGCAGGCAGGCAGAAGTCCACCCGGGTGGAAGGGCAGGGAGCACTTGGACTGGGGCACTTCTGCGGCCCCGCAAAGAGAAGCCGTTGAGCCCCTAAACCCCATTTTGCCCCTTGGGTAGAAATCTTCTAAATCCATGAATTTCCCTCTCTCCCCAATGGGCAAGCTGGGGAGAGAGCCCAGCAAAGGGGTGGGGGGGATCTGGCCTGCGCAGGGAGGACTTGGCATCTTTCCAGGGGCCATATGGGTGGGGGGTGCTGCTTCCCCCTCTAGGAGGAGCCACGAAGCTCACCGCCCAGGGACCCTGTACGTACCCAGGCAGCTGTGGCCGTAGTGGACGAGGAAGTCCGCTCCCAAGGCCCGTGCAGTGAAGTCATCCACACAGCAGGCCCCATAGGTCACGTCGCCCATCACCACGACTTCTGCCCCGGTGAACCTGCAGGGGGAGAGGCAGAATGCACGTCCCGTCCAGCTGACCCCTCCCTCCCCACGGGGGCTCCTGCCCGGCACCATTCGCAGCCCCGCAGTGGCCCACTTCAGCCCCGGGGCTCTCCTGCCGGGGAGGGGGAGCGGGAGGAGGGAGAAGGAAGAGGCCTGTGGGGTTCTTGGTGCTCTGGGGGTTCTGGGAGTTAAAGATTGAAGGAGAGGGGAGGGCAGCTTCTCCGCCAGGGAAGACAAGGCTTTGCTCACTAGCAGTCCAGCCAGTGCCAGATTCAGAAGCTCCTCTCCAGGCCTTTTGCCCCACAAGGCCCCAAAAGAGAGAAGGGCCTGCGCCCAATGTCTCCCCCACCCCTGGAAGGGAGCAAGAGGGCGGGGTATTCCTTCCAGAGCAAAGGCCTGGAAATGAGGCCAGGAAGGGAGGGGGCGGGCGGAAGGACAGAGGCTCCGCTCGGGTGCAGCCCCTCTCCTGGGGGAGCCCACCCTCAAGGGCCCAGAGCGAAGAGGGGCCTGGCGGCCATGGCATCACCCCTCCTCCTCCTCCTCCTCCTCCTCCTCCTCCCCCCACTGTCAGAGCTCCACTCCACCCCAGGCACAGGGGCTCCCTGGCCCCACCTCTCCTTCCCCCCCCCCCACCAAACAGACCGCCCAATCTGGCTGCAAAGGAAGTGGAGGGCCTGCGGGTACCAGCCGTGCCCCCTGGGTGCCAGCAGCAGAGGGTCCAAGAGGGAAAGGAAGGATGGCCGAGATGCCCACCCTACTGCCAGAAGTCAAGCTGCGGCACTCAAGCGAGAGACGCTCTGGCACCCAGCCAACAGCAGATCACATGATCCCCGAGTCTGTGCCTTGGACTGGCGTGTGCAGCTGGGGTACCCCAAAATATAGACGGCTGCCAGCCAGGCCGGAGCATAGAGCAGGGCCTGCAGCAGCTCTCTGACTGGGGACACAAGGGCTCCTTCCTCTCCAGGGCCCTGGGCTCCAGCTCTCAAGGCAGGGGGGTTGCAAGGGAAGCAGTGGGTTGGACTAGAAGACCTCTGGGCTCCCTTCCAGTCCTAGGAGTATTCTATCTTCCAAGGTGGGAGGGTGACATTCCCTCAAGGCTCGGCCTGTGCAAACACACACACACACACACACACCACAAACCCCCCACTCTAGAAGCACAGGGGGCGACTGGAGCCCAGGCAAAGTTCATGGGGAGGGGAGGGAAAGCCATCGAAGCAAGAACGAAGCCAGTGGCCACGCAGACCGGCTACCCTGCGGCTGGACCCGGGGCCGTTCTGAGGTTGTGGCCGGGCCGAGAGGGTCAGACGACGGCTGCAGAGAGAAGGCCTGGAGAGGGCAGGCCACCTTTCCTGCCGGACAGGCCAGGAAGCTCCAGCCACGAAGCAGGCAGAGAAGCCAAGCGGTACGATGATCTGCCTAATGCGTGCAGGGCTGCCAGGGGTTTGGCTTCTTCCCGAGGCAGGAAATTTGGGTGAAATTTGGGGGCCAAACAGGGGTAGCAGTTGTAGCTGTTCTTTTCAGCAGCTCCAATCTGCCATCTCTCCTCCCGGGCAGCAGATGGCAGCCGTGGGGTTAGGCTGCCCCTCTGCCTCCCCTGCCTGGCGTGGAGTGAAATTTCAAAATACTCCCTACCCCACCACACCCCAGTTCCTCCTCCTAAATAAGGAGTGTCCATCTTTGGCCGCTTTAAGACCTGTGGACTTCAACTCCCAGAATCCCCCAGCTAGCACGAGAGAGTATCTCCGGCTGGGGAATTCTGGGAGTTGAAGTCCACAGGTCTTAAAGCGGCCAAAGGTGGACATCTTGCTCTAAATCCTGCAACTTGCCAGTTAAGGGAGAGCGCCCGGAGAGCCTCCAGTAACAGCAGCAGTCAATCTGGGGGGAAGATAATGAGGGGAGGCCGTGGCTGAAGGCATCTGGCCAAAACAAAGGAGGCTGAGCAGAGGTGGGGAGGGGAGGAAACGGTCAAAGGGCTTGCCAGGAGAATCCAAATTGGCCGGGGCCAGTTCTGCCACCCTTCCAGAAGCTGCCTTGTGCCCCTCCGACACCTACCATGGGTTCAGCGGCCATACAGTTTGTCTTGAACTTCGTTTAGTGACCGTTCAAAGTTACAGAGACACAGAGAAGTGATTTGCAACCAGTCCTCACATTTATGACCATTGCAGCATTCCTCATGATCAAAATTCAGGCACTTGGCAACTGGCATGGACTTAGGACAGCTCCCCCCCCCGGGGTATGTGTCATGTGATTGCCATTTATGAATCTCCCAGACAGTTTCCAAAAAGCAAAGTCAGCATGGAATTAAGCGGATTCACTTAAAACTGCATGATTTAACAACTGCAGCAATTCACTTAACAAAAAAACAAAAAACAAACAAACATAAAACTCGTTTAGCAACTGCCTTGCTTAGCAACGGAGGTGTGCCCCTGCCCTCTGCCCAGAAGAGAGCCGGGGGGGGGGGTTAAAGGGCAGCTGTGAGGGAGTGGACAGGAGACTCTGCCACTGCAGAGGACATTTTGTGAGCGTGCCTGCGAAGGGTCCAAGACCAGAGGGTCACGATCCTCCCGCTGACCCAGGAGGGTGGAAGCCGGTGGGAGGTGGGGGCAGGAACCGGCCATGGACGCAGCTCCTTCTCAGCCTGGCCTACCTTGAAGGGCTGTGGGGCGGGAGGGGGAGAGGAGCAGAGGAGGCAGAAAAGGCCTTGAAGGAATAAAACAAAAGCCATCCAGGCCCCCTTCAAATGGGGGCAGCTGCTCCAGAAAGGAGACCCAGAAAAGGAGCCCTTCCTGGGCCAGGAAAAGGGGGGTGGGGGTCGCTGGGGGAGGGGCACTGGTTTCCTCCCAGTCTCTGGAGGGGTGGTGGTGGCTGAGGAGCCCTTGGCTGCTTCGCTTCAGATAAAAGGATCTGGATAATCAGGCCCCTTTGAAGTCAAGACATCAAAGAGGCCCCTTGCTGGGCAGGCGGCTCCCCAAAGCACTGGGGGCAGCTGGCTCCGGAGGCAGCCCCCCAGGGAAGATCAGCCCCCCCCCACCGCAGTCAGCCCCTGGGCCGGCAGAGCTGAGGGGCTGCCTTGAATCACACACACACACACACACACACACACACGCCAATCCACCCCCAAGGCATCTCTCCTATGCCTCCCCCCCCCCCCAGCTCACCTCTCAACGATGTCAGCCAGGGTGCAAGCAAACATCAGGAGCCCCTCCGGCATCTGCAGAGCCACTGCAAGGAAGAAGGAAGGGGGGGGGAGAGGAGGCCCATCAGGAGTTGGGGCTCCCTTTCCCCCAGCAGGGCTCAAGCCCACCCTCGGGGGGGGGGGGTGACTCCAAGCATGCCCCCAGCCCCCCCACCCTCCATTCCCACCTCGGCCAAGAGGGGCCTCTGGAAGCTGGCAGAAGCTGACCTCCCCCTGCCTGGAGAATGGAGGGGACCTGGGGAGACTCCCTGGCTGAGGATTCTGGGTGCTGCACTCCCACCTGAGAGCATCGGGTTGGGGGTGGGGGGTGGGGGGTGGGGGGTGGGGGGTGGGGGGTGGGGGAGGTTGCAGCTCAGGGACAGGGTGAGGCCAAAGGGTGGCCCAGTTCTGCAGTTCCCCAGGATGAGCTGGCAGAAGAGAAGTCCTGGCACCACCCAGAGGGGAGAGAAGCGGAGCGACAGGGTGGCATCTGGCTCTGCTCCAGGCAAGATTCAGACAGCAGGCAGGTAAGAGAAGCTCTGACAGGCATGCCCAGGTCCCTTGCATAGCCCCGAATCCAGCTGCCCGCTCCGGCCTCTGGCCCTTTCTGGCCGCTGAGAGATCAGGAAGAGGGCAAAGCTGCTGCCCTGCCAGTCACCCACAGCTGGGCAGGCAGATCCGGGTGCAGGGAGCCCCCTGGTGCCAACACCTCATGAGACCCACACAGCATCCTAATCGGAGAAGCTGCTATCTGGCAGGAGGCAGATTGCCTGGGCAAGGGCTCTGTAGGCAGCTCTCCTTGGCACGTGTGGCAGCCGTCAGCCACAGCGCACGTGGCTCCGTGTGGCTTATCCCCACCCCCAGGGGCCACCCACTTAGAGCCATGTTCACACACACACACACACACACACAGAGGGAGCCATCCATGGAACCGAGGCAGGCGAGGGGAGCTGAGCTTCCACGCAGGGATACTTCAGTGCCCGATCCCCGTGGGCAAAGTGGGCCTGGGGGTCTCCGGGGCGCCCCGCCCAATGTGCAGAGCCTGCCCCAAGGCACTCACCCCTCCTGGCTTGGGCCTGACGGACCCGCCACACCGTTTTGTAGACCTCAAAGTTGTAGTTGTCAGGCAGGCGTCCCACGGCATCCTGGATCTCCGGATCAGAGAGGATCTCCTGGGGGACATGGTGGGCCACTCGTCGGGGGGCTCGCCTGGCTACAGGAGGGCAGAAATGATGCCAAGGGCCACGTGGGGGGGAAACCGAGCCCTCACACCAGCCCCCCTGCCTCCCTACTTCACTCACAGCGCCATTCCTGGGCAAGGGCCCTCCTGGCCATTATGCTTCCACACTCAGCCCCAAGAATGGCCGAGGGAACCAGGCTGCTCAGGCCAATGCCCCCCCCCCCGATGAAGCAGATGCCTGGAAGCCACCCATGCTGTAAAAGGGGCCAGGCCCACCGTTCCCCAGCAGCGGCTGCCTCTGGGTGCTGGTGAATTATAGCGCCATCCGGCTGGAGGACCCTGAGGGTCTCTGAGGCACGGACTCTGTGCACCACTGAAACGCAAGGCTGGATGACAGGAGGGAGGGGGGCTCCGTATCGCAGGCTAATATCCCAGGCCAACTGTGCCCACCGCCTGGAGTTCGATCCTGACCGGCTTGAGGTTAATTCAGCCTTCCGTCCTTCCGAGGCCGGTAAAATGAGGAGGCAAATTGTTGCTGACTGGAAAACCCTGCGAAGCAGCCTGTAGGCCTGAGGGCCGCTGCTACTGAAGGCCTCCTAGCCCAGGGATGGGGAGCCTATGACGTGCGTGTGACAGGGGAGACGACAAAGGAGAAGATTGGGAGCTCAGGGTTGAAAGGAGGGGTCCTCCGTGGGGCTAAGAGAGGACCCTTCGGCCTCTCCCGTCCAGGTGGCTCCCGACTGCTCAGGAAATCTGCCACAGAGGAATGCCCATCGCTTTGGCCACGCGGGGAAGGAAGCTGCCTAGACGGGGTCTTCGGGCTGGGCTCCTCCCTGCGGGAGAGAAAGAGGATGGTGCCCAGGACCGAAGCAGAAGGCGGCAGAGGGTCTTCCGCAAAGGGTGAAGCCCTCGTGTCTTTCCAGGGCCGGCAGGATCTTGCCTTGAGTGGCCCATTACAGTTCCCTCCGTCCGGAGGGCAGCAGGGAGGATGGGGGGCCCAGGGGCGAGAAACGCAGTTGGACCACGGCCAGCAGGAGCCGAAACACATTTCAAGAGGGATGTTGGCACCGCCACCCACGACGCCAGAAGGACCAGCAGGCCTGGGTCTTCCAAGTGGCTCTCGCAGCCCCTTCCCCCTTTGGCACAGCTCTGTCGGTGTTCTGTGAATCAGCAGAGCAACAGCCTCACGGAGGAGGGCAGTTGGCATGGAAGGCGCTCCAGAGAGAGGGAGGGAGGGAGGGAAGAAATTGGGGTGGGGGATGGCTGACGGCTGCATGGCAGTGCCCCGGAGACAAGAGGCTCCAGAGGAAGCAGAGGGCAAGCAGAGACTGGCTCTTTTGCCAACCGACGGGCAGAGAATGGAGAACCCGAACTCCGAGCAAGCTTTCCGGGCACAGCTGCAGTGGGCAGAGAGGCAGGGCGAAGCCCCTTCATCCAGGTGGCCCAGCCGTGGGAACCGCCATCCCCTGGCCCTTTGCCAGCTGGGAATGAGAAAGGGAGAGGGGACAAAAAGCAGGAATTAGACAAGAAATGGGAGGAAAGGGAAACGGGCAGGCAGCCCCTCTGGGAAAGCGAGAGATGTGGGGCAGGAAAACCGCAGCAGGAACAGAAGGGAAGGGGGATCCGGATGGCGGGGGTGGGTGGGTGGGCTTCGGTCAGCAGGGAAGGGCTGTCTATCAGAAAGGATCAACTGGGGCCATTCAGACTCCTGGGGCTACACAGGCAGTCCTTGACTTACAACCAAAACGGAGCCCGTTTCATTCAGTGAGACATTTGTTGTGACTTTCTGCCTTTTCTGCCACAGTTGTTAAGTGAATAACTGCAGTTTTGTTAAATTGGTAACCCAGTTATTAAGTGAATGGAGCTTCCCCACTGATTTTTATTGCAAGAAGGTCACAAAAAGTGATCCCATGACCCAGGGACAGGGCAGCCGTCGTAAATACGAGTCCAGCCTCTGAATCCGTTGCCAGGTGCCTGGATTTTGATTGCATGATCATGGAGATGATACAAAGGTTGCAAGTGTGAAAAATGGTCATCAAGCCTCATTTCTCAGTGCCATTATAACTTTGAGCGTCACTAAATGAACTGCTGAGGATTGCCTATAATTGAGTCAGGAATTACAGTCGGAAACTGTGCTGGTCATTAAACATCATGTGGCCAACCAAATTTTACGACATTTTTGCAGTAGTTATTAACAAATCATCATGGTTGTTAACCAACCTTCGTTGCCATTAAGTGAAGCCACTGAGACCAGGAATAAACACTGTTTCTAGCCAAAAAAGAGAGTAAACTGGGGTCGTGTCACCACAGGGTCTGCAAACAGCCACCGGGGCAGGTCAGTTGCCGAGCCTCCAGAGTGGGATCACGTGACCAAGAGGCACCAAACTCTGAGTCTGGGGCCCCTAGTACCTTTTCTCTGAGTCCATTGGAACTGGTCGTAAAACAAGGACTGCTTCCACAGGTAGTCTTCGACTTATAACAGTTCATTTAGTGACCAATTCAAAGTTACAACAACATTGAAAAAAGTGACTTATGACCATTATTCACACTCACGATCCCATGATCACATAATCAAACTTCAGACGCTTGGCAACTGACTCATACTTATGACGGTCGCAGTGCCCTGGGGTAATGCAATCCTCTTTTACGACCTTCTGACAAGCAAACTCAACGGGGAAGCCAGATTCACTTAACAACCACGTTACTACCCTGTTTCCCTGAAAATAAGACCTCCCCAGATAATAAGCCCAATCGGGCTTTTGAGCGCATGGGCTAAAATAAGCCCTCCCCTGAAAATAAGCCCATCCCTGAAAATATTGCAACACAGCAGTAGGCATGAGGTGACCATGCTTGCTGCCTCCTGCACCTCAAAAGTAATAAGACCTCCTTGAAAATAAGGCCAAGCGCTTATTTTGGAGGCGGTCGAAAGAAAATAAGACACTGTCTTATTTTCGGGGAAACACGGTAACAACTGCAGGAATTCGCTTAGCAACCATAGTAAGAATGGTCGTAACTTGGGGCAAAACTCACTTAACTAGTGTCTCACTTTGCAATGGGAATTTTGAGCTCAATTGTGGTCATACGTTGCATAGAGGAACAGGGATCCTCAGGGTGATGGGAGAAGGAAGAATCAGAGATGGAGGTGGGTGGCTGGGGAATCGTACAACGTTCTAAATAATAAGATCCAGAGCAAAAATTATTCTATCAGGATGGCCTGAGCGGACGGACGGAAAGAAGGTGCAGAAAACGCAGCCGGGCCCTTCACAGGCCCAGAGAAGGGCAGCCTTTGGCCAGTCTCTGCCTCTTCAAAGGCTCTGCGCAGGGGCACAAGGCACAAGAATGGTGGTAAAACAGAGGTGGCGATGGGCCCATTTATGACTGG
Source organism: Natrix helvetica (assembly GCF_964273705.1). NCBI lineage: Eukaryota > Metazoa > Chordata > Lepidosauria > Squamata > Natricidae > Natrix > Natrix helvetica. Next base: position 298,494,351 of record NC_138552.1, read on the forward strand.
TGGACTTCCACTCCCAGAATCCTGAGCCAGAATGGAATCCTGGGAGTTGAGTTGAAGTCACAAGTCACTAAAAGGGCCGTAGTTCCACAGCCCTGGTGTAAAAGCACAACTGAGCTGATTCTTTATAAGAAAACCAACTCCTGCTTCAGCAAAGGAGCCAAGGACGGGGAAAGCACCAGAGGAGAGCCAGGGTGGTCCATGGGGGCAAAGGATCGGCAGGAATCTGGCGGCCCCTCTGCGGACGTACCAACCTGGTTCAAAGAGGGAGACAGGTTGCTCTTCAGTTCACTCCCCCAATCTTCATTGAGGCCGGAGAAGGAATTGGGCATGTCTAGTCTAGTGAAAAGAAGGACCGGGGCGGGGGGGGGGGGGGGGAAACATGATAGCAGGTGTGAGGGACTATCAGGGAGAAGAGATGTGGGTCCACCTATTCTCCAAAGTAAGCAAGGAGAGGAGAAGGCGGGGCTGACGTAGCGACGGTACAACGTGCGATCTGGAAGCTCCAAGATTGCCGTCGAGATCTCTGTCGCTGGATGGTCCTTCTGGACCTAAACCAACCCGTAGAGACGGTGATAGAGAAGGGCACATCCTGCTGATCCCAGGGACATTGCAAATTCCCTCGTAGATCCAGGAGAAGCCTTTTTTTCCGGCAACAAAGATGCAGCCATTGAAGATGCTGAAAGTTGGGACAGCTCCAGAAACGGAAGACAAGCAGGAGAGAAAGTGTGTTGAATTGGTGAGACAATTTTTTACTATTAGATGAGAGAACACCCCAAATATCAAAAGTAAAGCTAAAATTGAAGACAGAAGAGGTCAAGTGGCGAGATTAAGCCTGAGTCAAACTTAGTGTGTTATTTTTCTTTAATCCTTTTACTGCTGGAATTTCTACAAATGCTTATTTTTTAAACTGGACTGATTTTATTTTTCTCTTTTTTTAAGAATTTCATTCTTTTTCTCTTTTCAATGCTCTATAATATTTTCTTGTTAATTTTTTTTCTTTCTTTCCTGGAATATAAAGAATATAAAGAGGGAAGTGAAAATAGATGAAAAGAAACTAAGCAAGGAGAGAAGCAACCTAGAACTAAGGAGAAATTTCCCCACAGTTAGAACAATTAACCAGTGGAACAGCTTGCCACCAGAAGCTGTGGGTACTTCATCACTGGAGATTTTTTAGAAGAAACTGGACAGCCATTTGTCTGAAAGTATGATATAGTATCTTCTGCTTGAGCAGGAGGTTGGACTAGAACAGGGGTGGCAAACAAGTTCGACAAAAAGAGCCAAAATTTTAAACTGTGAGAGTCAGAGAGCCACACCACGCAGTGACCTGCCAAAACAGACCCGGAAGCAATGTTCCCTCTAATTTTTTTTCGATGTGAGCAGAAAAGTATAGTGTTTGAGCGGCACATTTTCATGCCTGAGCACCCGAATTTTTTTCACAGATGTCACCTAAGACAACAACGAAATCAGTATTATTTGAAACTCAAAGTTATGTTTCTTCAAGGTACCCGCTTAATTCAAAGTGTTATATAATATCAGTATCACTTAACAACGCTCCTGATTAGCAACCAAAATGTTGGCTCAGAAACTCTGGCATTTGAAGCACGCAACTCTTAAAGCTGTCAAGTTACAAGACCCTTGCACCCCTAACCCTTTAGGGGAAAAAAACCCCAGGGGTCTTCAAACCTGACAGCTTTAAGATTTGTGGACTTCAACTCCCAGAATTTCTCCTCCAGTCCTGTTGGCTCAGGAACTCTGGCATTTGAAGCATGGAAGTCTTAAAGCTGTCAAGTTACAAGACCCTTCCACCCCTAGAAAAAAAATGCAGAGGTCTTCAAACCTGACAGCTTTAACACTTGTGGACTTCAACTCCCAGAATTCCTCCTCCAGTCATGTTGCAGCAACGTCATCTGCGTGGATCTGCTCCATCTTTGCTTTCTTCATTGTGGGCAGGGCTTCTGCTGAAGATGCCGACGAGTACGAGATGCCACCAGAATAACTGCTGCTACCTCCTCCTCCTCCTCCTCCAACAGAATCACCAGATTTGCTCCTGAGCTCAGCGCTGGGTTACCTCTGCCCCCTCCCCCTCCTCCGTGCTTTTGAGGAGCCATGAGGCTTTTTTTCCCCTGCTCCCCCCCCCCGCCTTCCTAATGGCTCCTGCAGCCTCATGGCTCCTCAAAAGCACGGCGGAGGAGGAGGAGGGGGCAGGGGTAACCCAGCGCTGACTGAGCTCAGCTGCTCCGAGCAGAGGGGAGGCGCTGCTGCCACGCGCGGAGATGCCGGCTGGAGCTTTGGCGGCTTCATTTCAGCCGCAGCGCCGGGCGGCAAATCCGGTAGTGCTGCCTGTTAGAGGAGGAGGAGGAGGAGGTGGCAGCAGTTCTTCTGGTGGCGGTGGGGGCTTTGGGGCTTCACAACTAGCCTCAGTCGCCCCGTGCTCCTCAAAGCAAGTCTGGGGAAGTCCTTTGCAGGCGGCCCGTTCTAGCTGCCTGCAAAGAACCTCCCCAGCTTCCGAAAGGGAGCACGCGATCCGAGCCACAGTATACAAAATAATGATAAGAGGCAAAGAGCCTCATTCATTTTGGCCGGGAGCCGCATGCGGCTAGAGAGCCGCGTGTTCACCACCCCTGGACTAGAAGATCTCCAGGGCCCCTTCCTACTCTGTTATTCTATATCCCTAGGACAGTGGGCAGTTAGGCGAACACGAAGCATCATAAGGGTGGCTAAAGCAACTCCATTTTAACATTCCCTGGAATTTGGAAGAGAAGAGTTAAACTTTCAGGGCAAGGAACGAGCAGAACACCCATCACTATCGGGCAACGCGAGACTTCAACCTGCAATTGCTGCCCACTCGGGTCACAAGACTGGATGAGGCAGAAAAACAAGGAATGGGGAAAGTTAAAAGAGGCAGAGAAAATGTGGAGCAATTCTGATGGTGATAAAATACTGATTTGGAACTCAAAGAACTTAGCAAAACACCACTAGCTAAATGAAATGCAATTAAAAATGCCAAGTGGATTAAATTATTAGGGGCGAAGCAGACTTGAAGATAAAGCTATACATGTAAGGGTGTCCAACCTTGGCAACTTTAAGACCTGTGGACTTCAACTCCCAGAATTCCCCAGCCGGCAAAGCTTGCTTGGGACAGCCCTGCTATAAATATTACCATCCAAGGAAGAGATAGTGGAAAAAGAAAATTATAAATGCCAGGAGAAAGCTGAAAGGGCTGCAGGTGTAGTTGGTGTAACTGGAGAAATATTAAAACCATGGATGTGGTTTGCTGGCAGAGAGGTGGTGTGACACATTCTGTGTGTGTGTGAGAGAGAGAGAGAGAGACATCGATTGGGTCTGTGCCCGATGATTACAAGAATGTCAATTTGTTCCCCTACACAAAGAGAAGCATAGCAACAGGGAGCACAAACTCCCCAAGGGGATTATTACTTTGCCACCCACGAGTGGGAAGCCATTTGCAGAATTCCTCCTGTAGGGGCCAGAAGGTGAGTTTAGGCAGATTTAGATAAAACGCAGGATAAAATTCATAGCCTTGAATTGTGGGATGTTCCGTGTGAATATGGGATTAACACTTGGCCGCTGCATGCAGCAAAAGTTGACGTTGGAAATAAAGCACGAATGAAAAAAACGGGAGTATTTAGTAAAGGGCTCAGTGTGAGTGGATAGGTGACGTAGCTGTGGATAAAGCCACAAATATGGTCCTGGCGCTCTTACAGGAATTAAGAAAGATGTATATGGCCAACCGCTCCCTCTCAGTGACTCTGGGTGGTTCACAACAATGACGGTTTGGGGCATGAAGGTCTGTATGAGAAGATGCCCGGCTGCTGTCTATACAGGCTAAGAATCTGGAGGATTCGCAGGGAATGCTGCGATTGTCCTCTGACATCTAACCAGCCTTGGGAGGCCCTTGGCCAGCTGGGGAGTTCTCGGAGTTGAAGTCCATCCACAGGTCTTAAAGTTCCAAGATTGGACGCCCTGGAATGGGGTCTCCTACTCCAGCAGAAGGATGGACTAGAAGACCTCCAAGGTTCCTTTCAATCCTGTTATTCTTAGGCTTCCTTTGGGAGGGGGATAAAGGCCGTGGCGTCTCTCTCTGCCAAAGGGAGCCCCCCCCGCCTGCGACCACCACCCCAAAGCCTCCTGCCCCCCCTCCATCCAGGACACCCCCCACCTCCGTCCACAACCCCCACCCCCTCCCCTCCCCTCCCCCCGGCCCCGAAGCCCCCCACCCACCCGGGGGAGCGCTCACCTGCCGCCAGGGCCGGAGGGCCGCCGCCGCCGCCTCCCTCCGCGTCCGCCGCCATGGCCGCCGCGCCCACGTGGAGCCGCCCAGGCAGCGCCGATCGAGCGCCGATCGAGCCAGGCCGGCCAGAGGAGCGCCGAGCCGCCGATGGGCGGAGGCGACGGGTTCCTGAGTGCGCGCAGAGCGCCTTCGCGGCCGCCGGGGAAGAAGGTGGGGAGCGAGGGTCGAGCGGACCTCGCAGCCTCCCCACAATCGCTCCCGCGGCGTCTGCTACTTCTTGGGGACTACAGCTCCCATAATCCCCGCCCGCAGGCCGTCCACAGAGGGGGAACTTCCCACCTGCGACCCGGCTTTGGGGAGGGGAGCCCGGCGACCCCGCGGCCAGCCGTCCTCGCCCCCGGTGCTGGCCGCGAGGGAGAGCGGGGGGGCTCTCCTTGAGGGGAGGGGCCGGACCCGACTGCCCCCCCCTGTGGCCCCGCAATGCTGGCGGCGAGCAAAAGGGTCTTAAGGCCGAGAAGCGCCCCCGAGAAGCAGAGCTGGCTGGAGAATTCTGGGAGTTGAAGTCCACAAGTTTTAGTTGCCAAGTTTGCGCCCCCCCCCCCCCCCCGTTTTATGTCATTTCTTTGATTTAGGCGCTTCCCAGTTCCAGGTCAACTCTGGGCAGCTGATTATGGACTGAAATACAATATGTGTTCGGGAAGAAACGAATAACAAGCTAAAGAAGGGAACAATATTTTTTTTAAAAAGAACAAAATGGTAAATCCAGCCAAAACATGTAGAACAGCCCCCATCGCCCCCTCCCCAAGATTCAGGCAGTGTCCAATTTCCTGGGATTTTGAGAAGCCTTGAAGACTTTCCCAGGCTGGGGGTTAATGGGGGGGGGTGTTCATTGGTTGTGCCCCTGTTGTACTGTTTCTTTCATTAAATCTACGGTCCATGCTTCCGTCCGGCCTGGCTATCATTGTGGGTTTAATTCCTTTTTTATGGATTTTGTAAACTGCCCAAGATTCTTCCGGAAAAGACAGTTATATTAAATCAAATTATATGCAGCAACACCCTCTATACGTTGGGTGCCAGCCTCCCTGCCCCAAAGCCTGGGAGAAGAGCCCTCTGGAGTGCCAGCGGGTCAGAGCTGTGTGGATTCCTTCGGCAGCCTCGTTCCAGGGGACAGGGACAGGACAGGGGCGCTTCCAGGGCCCCAAAGTCCGGTGCTGTTTAACCAAAGGGATGGGGGGGGGCGCTGGCCCTCTCAGCTTCAATCCGCAGGACAGACCCCGTGGGAGACAGGCGTCCCTCCGTTAATCCCTCTGTCAGTTGGCCCCTGCACCAGGCAGGTGGCAGCTGGGCAGCTGGAGGACATATAAAGGTAGCATTAATAATTGGGGGGGGTGTTTCAAAGGGGGGTGAGAATGAGGCCCATGCGGCTGGCACTTCATTTCACATCCTGAGGGCTCAGAAATATAATTTGGGGTAAAGCTCAGAGATTGCAAATCAGCAAAAACCCATCCGTGCGGTCAGAATTCCCTGACTTTCCCTCGAGGGTCAGACCAAAGGTTCTTCTTTAGAGACCCCTGGAGGGCAAGAGGACACGCCCGACCTCGGTTGCCTTTCCCTGACCAGGACAGCCGGGGAGGTGGGCAGGGGGACACGTCCAGCCCTCCTGCTTTGCTACACCGGAGCCACCCTGCTGCCACCCTACAAATAGGAGCTTTGGAGCCAGGCCACCCACAAGTGGTACCAGAGGAAATCTAATTGCCAATACAGGCTGGCAATCCTGGCACGTCCAGAAGAGGAGGAGAGGAGGTCCCCCCCAGCCGAGAGAAAGCACTTTCTCCTGCCCCCCTGGAAAGGGGTGAACAGAACTGGGGCAGGGAAGAGAAGGGGACACCCAGGATTTCTGTAGCAGCCCCATGAATAAGCAGATCCACCATAGCTGATGGCCGCCTCCCCCTTTCGTGCAGGGGGTGGGGTGGAGGAGGAAATACACGGCCTTTCCCTCCCTCCCAGGTCCCCCCCCCCCAGTGTCCTCAGGGCCAGCCTGTAGTCCAGGAGACTTACTTGCTGCTGCCTCATCTGTTTATCCAGGTGCAACTTGCCTTCCTGAAGGATGATCTTTCTGTCCCTTTATCTCTCTCCATCCACACAATCCACCTGCTCCCCAGACCAAAGGGGGCAGCCTTTATTCATCTTCCCTCTTTGCCCTGGCCAAAGTCCAGCACAACCAGCCTCCCTGGAGTAGGGCTCTCCGGTGGCCCCCCCCCCACCCTGGGCCTGCCTGCCAGCCAGAGCAGCTGCCTCTCCCTGTGCTGGCTGCCCCCCTTGGGGCATTTTGGGCCACGCTCCCTGCACCCTTCCCCTCCTGGTGGGCCTGCCTCCAATCACATGCTAACCAGACCCCTCTCCCCCTCCCCGGCTGAGTGACAGCTGCTCTGCCCCCTCCCTGCTCCTCTTACTCAGCGCTTGAGTAATTCACAACACCTCTCTGGGGCTGGCCAGCCCGTGGGTTGGGCTCTGCTTGCAGCTTCCACCACTTGGCAGTTCCCACTCACCACAGCTATCCTCCTCCTCTTGGAGGGGGCACCTTATTTGACCTTGGCCAAGGAAGCCCCTTCCCCCCCTCCCCGACTGCCTGATCCCCACCTGCTAAGACCAGCCACGTGATGGGGGTGGGTTCCTGCAGATCAATGAAGCCCATGGCTTAATCTGGGGCAAGAGAGCCCCTTCCCCACCCAGGTCTTGGAGGGCTTCTACAGAAGTGACACAGGGGGTCTTCACCACAAAAGAGGAGGGTCTCCTGGTGGAGAATCCAGCTGTGGCTGGGCCGTCTGAGCCCCCAGGCCTGCTGAGTGCACCCCATCCATGTCTGCCTCCTCCCCACAGAAGGAGCAGCTCTGGCCCTGCCTGCCAGGACTGTCTTGGTCAGTGGGAAGAAGGGTAGGACGGCATCTGGGCCAGAACTGCCTCCTCCCTCCAAGGAGAGCAACACAAAAACAACACAGTCTGTGCTGTGTGTTGCAATCTGTTGGCCCCAACGTCAACGCAGAACAGAAGGGCTCATTCGTCATGTACCCACAGAAGCTGGGGGGGGTTGCAGAGCCAGCGGGCAGTGTCCCCTCCAAAGGCTGTCGTTCTGCCTTTGGCAGAGGGAAAGAGGGCAGCAGGCCATGGACTGCTAGATCTGTACGGTCCCCAGGTGTGGTCTCGGGGTGGGGGGGGGTGGCTCTTACTTCCTTGGCTAAACTTTTGGGCCCCCAGGGAATAATTGGGCAGAAGCTTTGGGGGCAGAAAAGGGAGAGACAAGGCACCTCCAAACTCCTTGGGGAAAGACCTCCGTCTGGGGTCTGCCCAGAGGCCTGAATACCCCACTGGGCAGCATGGCTCCCCTTTACCCAGAGGGAGATTCAGCAGCCCCAAGGGTCAAGGTCACAGCCCATTCCAGGACTGGTCCGGGGACTCCAGTCTGTGTTCATTAGGGTCCTGTCCCATCCAGACCCTCTGCCAGGTCCTATGGGTCACTGCAAGGAAGTGGAGGTCCACAGCCCGTCCCCATCCCCAGCAAAAAAAGCCCTCTCAGAAACGGCTCCTGCCCTGGGGCTGCCCCCTTCGGGTGGCCTGTGGGCTTCAGCCTGTGGGTGGACAGGGAGTCCGGGGTCTTTCTGCTACTTCCTGGCAGGAAGCTTGAATCCTGGAGCTGAGCAGGGGGAAAAGCAGGAGGGCTTTTGAGAGAAAATACCCTGAGAAACGGCTGATCCTTTCCTGATGCTGCTAAATGCTGGGGCCCTTTACGTGGCAGGTGGTGGCATAGGCTACCACACGCAGGCATCCAGCTGGCCAAGGGGCTGCCTGGCCCTGGTGGGAGGGGATTCTGGGCTACATAGGCCCGTTCAGCACTGCCCTCCCTGCTCCCCAAAGCAAACCCCCTCCCCTGTTCATTCCCATGGCCACCCCAAGGGGTGAGGAGCTCAAGTGGCGACTCCTGGGATGAATCCTGGCTGCATTCTCACATCTCCCAGTTCCTGAAGGAATCTGAGTTGGGTATACATCGAACACATTGTAAGGGGTCTCTGCACATATGAATCTGGAGCAGAGCAAGTGAGCCAAGCCCCCCTCAAAGCAGCCACTCAGGGTGGGGCTGGGGGTGGCCCTGGGAATTCTGCCATGGGCTACTATACGAATATCCACTTCCTGCTTTTTTCCATTTAGATGGACTGTGGGGAGGGGCTCCCTGAGTCCCGGCTGGTTGACCTCCCTTCCAGGGCCAAGATGCGGTGGCCCTTGTCAGGCCCAGCCCAGGCTGGAGGGGTGGGGGTGGGGGGGCTGGGGGAAAGAGTTTACCCAAGCAGGAAGGCTGTGGGAGAGAGGCCCTGTAATTCCTTGTGTTCGCCTCCCCTGTTTGAACCCCCTTCCCAAACCAGCCCCCCCCCCACTTCGCCCCATTCCCCAAAGTGAAAGTTGCAGGGCTGGAGATGAGGGGTGCAAAGGCTGGAAGAGCTGAGGAGGGGCTGCGGGTGGGAAGGGGAGGAGAAGGGAGCTTGCAACCCACCCCAACTGTCCTCTGCAGAAACCAGATCTGCCTAGGATGCCTTATGCAGACCTGATGGAGGCTAGAGAAGGAGAAGCAGGCGCTGTGTAGATCTGCCTGCACTGGTCCTTCTGTGCCAGACAGCTAGGCCTGTGGAACTTCAGACACTTGAGGTGGAGTTTCCAGGCCAGAGGTTATGGAGGGAGGGGGGAGAAAGCCTGGGGCTTCTCTCCAGTAAGGTAAGGCCCTGATCCAAAATTACCATGTCACTTTGATCAACTGAAATAAGGATACTACATAGCACAGATTTTTTTTGGGGGGGGGGTGCTTGGCAAGTATGTGGTGGGCTTAAAGCTCACAGCTGTCGGGACCCTCATCACCAAGAGGCCCCGTTCACTTCCAACAGCACCCACAAGCTGGACCTCTGCAGCACAGGTCAGAATGAGAGAGGTGACAGTCAGGGGTCTCTGGGCACTGCATTCTACCCCTCAAGTAATGGGGCGCCCCTCCTGGTCCTGACACCCCCCCCCCACATGGCAGCGCGGGAGGCGGCCGCGTGACGGCAGCGGGGAAAGGTGTGGCGGAGGGAGCGGTCCGACGGCTCAGGTTGGTTTCCATAGCAATAAGGGAGAGGGTCTCGCCGCCGCGTTGCCATGCCGACCGTGGCTGTCAATCAAAGCTTTCGCCACGCCGTTCTCGTTCCGCACCCATCCCAATAGTCTCCAAGAGAAAAGCGGGGAGCCCTCGCCCTCCTCCTGTTCCCAGGCAGCTCGCGTCCCACGGAAGGCGCGCGCGTGGACGGCGGTCCCTTGCAGGGAGCCGGGTCAACCTCCGCTGCCGCCCCGCGGCCACTGGCCCCCAAACCCGCTTGCGCAGCCCCAGCACGGCGTCCGGAGTGGGAGCCCAGCCATGCCCGCTCTTGCGCCTGGCTCAGCCGCGGGAGCTCCGGGAAGTGGCGCCGCGCGGCGCTCCGAAAGACTTTCATAAATTTTCGATGGGCAGCAGGGAGGGCGGGCGAGGAGGCGGAGGCGAAGCGGCGGAGGCGGCGCGCTGTTGTTGCGAGGGAGGGGAGGCCGAACTCAGCCCAGCCCTGCCCAGCCCAGCCCAGCCCTACCCAGCCGCCGCCGCTCGCTGCTGCTGCGGGGAGAGGCGAGCCGAGGGCCGGGGGCGCGGGAAGACGCCCTTCGCAAGGGGGCAGCCGGGAGGCAGCGCCAGCCGCCCAAGGGGGCGGATTCCCCCCTAAAAGCGCCGCCGAGCGAAGCCGGCACCGAGCAGCCAGGCGCTTAGCCAAGTGGAGCCGAGGAGTCGCCGCCGCCACTGGCGAAGAAGCTGCGGCCGCGAAATGCCGCTGCCCGGAGCGCCGGCGACCCGCGGCCGGATTAGCAGCAGTCCCCGCCGCCGCCGCCGCCCCCTGCTGTGAGCGCCGCCCCGGGACCGGCCGCGCCGCCTCTGCGCCTCCAAGATGCTTCGCGAAGGTTAGTCCGCCGAGCCGCGTCCGGGAGGGCGGCGGGCTGCCTGCGGCCGCCAAACTTTGCCAGGGGCTGCGGCCGCGGGGGGAAGTGGGCGAGACCGGCCCGGGAAACTTTCCGGGCCTGGCGAGTGGGGGCCTAGCGAGCGCGGCGGGCTCAGCGGCCTCAGTTTTCCTGGCGGCGCCAGAGCGCCCGCATCTTCGAGGGCTCTGATCCGCGCAGCGCCGGCCTCGGATGCGGCGCCTGCCACGGGAGGAAGGCCCCTGCCTTCGGCGGCCGGACCCACGGAAAGCAGCGGGGCAAGTGATGTAATTCCCAGAGGGTCGGGTCGAGCAGCGCCTCCTTCGAGGGGCCGGCGCGAAACTGCAGTCGCTCCCGAGGGGGGCGGCCGGTCTAGCCTGGACAGTCCGGAGCGCGGAATTAGTCGTGCCGCCGGCGCGAGTCGGGCTGGTCTGCAGGGCGGGGGGCTGTCAGAGGAGAGTCCTCTTCCCGCGCCCTTCCTCCTAGTCGGTCCCTTGCCTGCTCCCCGGGACCCCGGAGGGAATCCGGCGCTTCGCATCGCCCCAAAGCGCTTCGTACCCAGCTTCTCCAGCGGGAGTGGGCTGAGGGGCGACGCCCGGCCGCGATCTCGGCAGCCGCTCGGGCCGCTGTTAATCGGGAGGGCAACCCCAGAAAGGGTCCTCTGGGGGTGGGTGTTCTTGGATATAAGGCGCGGGGCTAGAGGACGAAGGGGGCGAGCGGGCCAGGGGTTTTCTGGGTTCTTGCGACTCCGCGGTAGCCTGCTTTTTTGTTGGGGGGGGGGAAACGGGGCCGGCGTGTATGTGCGCGAGCGCAGCGACTCTTTGTGCGTCTGAAGAAGGGGCGGCGGGGGGGGGACGGAGAATCGGGCTGGCCAGTTCGGGATGCGGGCGTGGGTGGACCGAAACGCAGTCCCGAGGATCGTGGAAGGCGGGTGTTCTGCTCAGATCCCTTCGGCTTTTCTCCTCGCAACAACCGCCCGGGGATCTCGGGAGCAGCCATCCGGCGATTTTTCCTCTCTTCAGTCGCTCGGAGCTTCGACCGGATGAAGCAGCAGCCTGAAGGGCTGAAGACAAGCGAGGGCGAGGAGGGGTGGAGACGCAGGAAGGTAGGGGCGAAGTTTCTGGGCATCCCCTTTCCCCTCAGAGAACGACCCCCTGAGCGCGGGCAGAAGGGCGGCGACTCGTTTCCAAAAGACAGGCGAGCAAGGCGCGACGGGCGGGCCGTCCTTCTTCGGAAAGGGGCCTGTCCGCTGAAGAGGCTCTTCGGAAAGTCTTGGGGCTGCCCGGCTGCTCTGCCGGCTCCAGCGAGCTTTGGAGAACTTGAGCTGAGCGGTGCTAACAATACTAATAACAGTCATGCAGACAAAGCTGCTTCCGTCGCACCCCCAGTGACCGATCAGAGGCTGCCCTGTTCCCTGGGCAGATGTCCCAGAAACGGGGGGGAGGTGGGGGGTGGGAAAGGGGAGCAACTGATGGGCGGCTGAAAGCCAAAAAAAAAAAAAAATCCTCCCCGCCCAGAAGCCAGGGCTGTTTTGGCCCAAGAAATCCAGAGGAGCCACTACTGCCTGCTGGGTGGCATCAGAGTTTGAGGCCCCTGGCAAGGAGAAGGTGCCCTCCCTGCAGGGCAGCTTGGTGCAGTGGGAGGCCTCTGTGTGGATTGCCCAGCGATTTCATGGTTTTCGAAGGATCTGGCTGGGCTGCCAGAGGCTGCTGGTCTCTCCTCCCCGTGCCAGACCCCAGCCCCACATCCCAGCTGCTGGGGGAAAGTGCTGGGTTGGGACTTCCCATTGAGGACTTCCTGGGGGTGGCTGGGTGGCCTTGGTGAGAGGCAGGAGGCTGAATTCAGGGCCTTGGCCTGGCAAGCTCAGGGCTGCCTCCCCGCAAACTCCTGCCCTTCTGGGCCTGCTAGGGTGAGGCCTGAGAGGTGGGGCAGAGGAGTCCAACCTATTTCGATGCCAACGCTTGGGGGGAACTAGAAGAGAAGTAAATTCTGAAGCTGAAACACTGCAGAGAGGAAAAAGCCTCTCTGCAGACAGAGTCACAATAAATCACAAGACGGCTGGAGCTTTGTGGGAATAAATATTTAGATTAGGAGGTAAAAGGAAAATATAAGAGGGAAAGGTTGAGAAAACCCACCAGGACCTCCCCTCCAGCAGGTCTTGGCCGTGTTGCCACTGTGGTGGGAGCCTGGCCAGGGCTGGAGAGTCTGGGCTGTGCCCTAGTGGATTCCTCCAATCTGGCTTCTGGATGGCCAAGCAAGATCCCCTCTGCTCTGCTCCCCCCCAAAAGGAGCCCCAGCGCTGGGCCAGGGGCATGAGAGCGCCCTGCAAGGAGAGCCTTAAGGAAAGGGCCTTAAAGGCTGGGGGAGGCTGGGGAAGGGGGGCTCAGATCCTGGGGTTCTCCCATGGAGCAGCGGAGGGGGGGGTCTTGCCCCATCTGTAAAGTGGGATCCTCAGTGGGGAGCATAACAGTCCAGGCAGCGGAGGGAGGTGGGAGAAAGGAGGCTCTTGTGCTGCACACACCAGGCAGGGCAAGCTCTTTAGGCAGGGGGCAGCCCTTTAGAATGGGGGGGGGGGGAGGAGGAACAACCCTCCCCCCACTGGTTCCTGCTTGGGGCTAAACCTGTGTGTGAAGATTACAGTTCAGTCTAATTCTGCTCATGGTTCAAATGGCTTGGAAGCCAAACTCACAGCCAAAAGCAGGGGGGAGGGAATTGGGGGGGGGATTGACAAAGGGCATCCAAGCTCTGAGGGTGCAGGGATCTTGCCATCAGCTGAAATTTGTCTCCCAAAGGTGGTGGTGGGGGAATCCCATGGATGGGAGGATCAGTTATGCTTGAAGGCCACAGTGGGGGTGGGGGGAGGGAGAGAAGGAAGGGCACCCTACTGGCCTGAGCTGGCTTCCCCCTGAGCAGCGCCTGAAGGGCTGGGCCTTTGAGCAGGACTCCCTTTGATCCAGCTAGGGGGCAGAAGGGGGGGTCCCGGACTAGGAAGTTCCCCCCCCCATTCAGCTCCATCAAAAGGGGCTCCGCTTTGTAAACAGAGTGATGGGTGGCGCGACCCCCCACCCTGGCTCTCACTGTCTTCCTTTTGGACCTGTGGCTTTTCGGTTTCGCCCCTTTGACCTGGATGGCAAACGCCCCCTGAGCAACCCCCGCTATTTGTCGGGGGCCGATTTCAAACCGGATCCAAGCGAGGTGCGGACGCCGGAGTGGCGAGGCCAAAGGGTCCTCCCGTTAACCCAGGGGAACTTCCCGGGGTAGCGGCGAAGCGGCCCTTCTGTCCGCGGCCTTCGCGAGGGGCGGCTGTGCTGAGGCGCCGCTGGGGTGGGGGGGGAGGGTGAGCTGCTTCCCAGCCATCTCGCCGCGGGCAGAAGCGGCGGGGAAGCGGCGGCGGCGCTCCCGGAGAGGGAAGGTGGTTCAAGGTCAAAGTTGCTCCGCTCCCGCCGGACCGGAGAGGCGCCCCTTCTCCACCTGCCTGGGCTTCTCCGCGGGGCTGTTTTTCCCGGCGGCCTGGGCGATGCGGGCGGAGGGGCGCTTGTTGGGGTTCCGCACTCGGCCCTCCCTCCGCGGAAACGCGGCCGAAAGCAGGGCCGGAAGCGGCGGCCGGGAGGGAGGCTTCGGCTCAACTGCGGGAGCCCCGGCTCTGCTGCTCTGCTGCCTGGTGGCAAGCGGACGACGGACGAGAAGCGCTCTGCGTGTGCCCCGGGGGCACCTTTGCTTCCGCCGGGATGGTCGGGAGCTACTTTCCCGTGCTGAGGTCGGCGGCAGCGCTGATGCTGTGCTGAAAGGCGGAGCTGGGCTGAAGCGCCGGCCTCTCCCTGGGGCTGGGAGGCAGGCAGGGAGGGAGGGAGGGCAGGCGCTGGAGGGGCAGCGGGCAGAAGCGCTCCAGACCCCCGGGCACCAACGCTCGGCAACCCCCCTCTGTGCAGCTTTCGGGGGCAAGGAGCCCCGAGAGAAGCCGAAAGGGCCTCTTGGAGGCTGGTGGGAGAGGGGCCTGGACGGCGGGATGCCAAGAGGTTGGGGGGAAGGGGGGGAAGGAGCAGGGCGGCCTGCAGGTGTTGCAAACACCGCTCCGAGGCAAAGGGAAGCCGCGGCCCCAGTGGGAACCAGGTTGGCTGGAGGGGAAGAGGAAGGAGCCCCGGTGGGCCAAGGGATGCTGCCAGGGCCAGCCAGGGTGCAGGGAAGAGAAGGGCAGCTGGCAGGCTCCCATGTGGAGGGAGAGGAGGCCTAGAAGACGCCCTTATCCCAATGTAGCTGTTTCTAGAGGGGAAATGGTCATGTGTTTCCAGGCCATGCAGGAGATGCCATCCCTTGGAAGGGGAGCAAGTGGGCCACCAAGGCTGCTTTCCCATCCAAGCTCTGTGCTTGGGGGTCCCTTTGCAAAGGGGGGCAGAGAGCAGGAATCCCACAAGCTCTGGCTGTGCCCCTGCCGGGAGAGGGGGAGAGGCGTTCCTTCCCCGCCGCCGTGATTCAGGGCCGGCCATCCGCGGAGCCTCCGCCCTTGTTTTCTGTGCAGCTCTGCGGAGCAACAAGGCTGCCGGATTCCCCGGGGGAAACAAGGCTCTCGGGCCCAGAGCAGCCAGGCCCCTGGAGATGGTGTGCCGGAGGGTGTGCCTCACGCAGAGAGGCCTCCCCCCGCTCCATGGTCAGGCAAAGCCATCCTGCAGTGCTCCCCCCCCCCTGCCTTTTTCTTCTGTCCTCCTGCTTGCTGCCACTCAAAGAGGGCTTCCGGCTTTTTAGTTTGCATGGATGGCTATCCCTGGGATCGGGCCCTCCTCCTTTGCAACCACAGCTGTGCCTGCCAGTCTCTGGGTCACTTCTGCAGTTCTTCCTGTGGACCTCTGTTGATTACAAAAAAGATGTTGAGATTTTTGGGGGGGAAAGGTGCAAAGAAGAGCAACTAAGACAATTTAAGGCATGGAAACTAAAATACATGAAAAACGGTTGCAAGAATTGGGTTTGGCCAGTAGAGAAAAGAAGGTCTAGGGGTGACTTGATAGCGGTGTTCCAAGTAGTTGAGGGGCTGCCCCCCAAAAGAGGGGGGGTCCACCAATTCTCCAAAGCCCCTGAAGGCAAGACATGAAACAATGGGTGGAAACTAAACAAGGAGAGAAGCAACCTGGAATTAAGGAGAAACTTTCTAATAGTAAGGACAATTAACTAGTGGAAAACTTGCCACCAGAAGTTGTGGGTGCTCCATCACTGGAGGTCTTTAACGAGGAACTGGACGGTCATCTGTCTGAAATGGTATAGGATAGTGATGGCGAACCGCTCACCCACACAACCTAGAATAGGAGCTGCAAAGGGGGCCTGTGTGCACATGCGGGAAGTGAACCAGCCACCTAGTCCTCCAGTCACTGGTGCGCATGCATTTGTGATGATCAGCTGGCCGGTTCACATGCTGCTGGTTCCCAGCACTGCCACACACATGAAGGCCAGCTCATTGTTGCGCATGCATGCGTGCCACAAACCCAGAAGAGGGACGGGCGATGCCACGCATGCCAGACAAAATGGCTCCGTCTGCCACTGGGCGTGTTCACCATCATAGGTACAGGGTCTCCTGCTTGAGCAGGGGGTTGGACTAGAAGGCCTCCAAGGACCCTTCCACCTCTATTCTGATTGATTGATTGGTTGGTTGACTCCCTTGTTGCAGGCCTTGGGAAAGCAAAACAGGACCACCACCACCACCTCTCCCGCCCCCCCCCATCCCCATCCTCTCCTCAACCCCTCTGTCCCGGGAAGGGTCGGACAGCCTCTGCTCACCTTTGCAGCCGAGTGCCTGTTCAGTTCCAGCAACACATCTGGCCTTACCTTCCCGAAAGGGAAATGCCTTCCTGAAGACCAGGAGATGTTTCCAAAGCTGTCTCTGGGATACTTTGGGGGAACCTGGCGCATTCACATCCAATAAGCAGCCCCATTGAATCAGAATGCAAGGGGTGGTCTTCGACCTAGAATTTTTCAACCTCGGAACATTAAGACATGGGGACTTCAACTCCCAGAATTCCCTAGTCAGCTGGCTGGGGAATTCTGGGAATTGAAGTCCACACTTCTTAAAAGTTGCTAAGGTTTTGAGAAATACTGTCCTAGGCCCATCTATTGCCTAGGACATCAATTTGGACATCAATCACAATAGAACTGGAAAGGATATTGGAGGTCATCTAGTCCAGCCCCCTGCTCAAGCAGGAGACTACTATACCATTTCAGACAAGGGGCTGTCCAGTCTCTTCTTAAAAACCTCCAGTGTTGGAGGAGTCATCTCACTTCTGGAGGCGTGGTTCCACCAGTTAATTGTTCTCACTGTCAGGAAAAATCTCCTTAGTTCCAGGTTGCTTCCTCTCCTTGGTTAATTTCCACCCGTTGCTTCTTCCCCCTCTGCCTTCAAGGGCTTTGGAGAACAGGTTGTCCCTTTTTCTTTGGGGCAATCCGTCAAGTCACCCCTAGTCCTTCTTTGCCCTAGACCGGCTAAACCCAATCCCTACAACTGTACTTCGTTGTTTTTTTGCCTCCAGGACCTTAATCACCTTAATTGCTCTTCCTCACCACAGCCATTCCATTGCAGAGGGACCCACCCTGCAGGGAGGGCCTTCTCTCTGCCTTCCCGTCCCCCAAAGCCCACTGACCCCGCTTTGTCTAGGGACTGCAATAAACTGAGGTGGTAGCCGGTGCAATTTGGGGATGCTTCCCCCAGTGAGAATTCTTAGCTAGTTTTTGTGTCTTTGTAATTGTTCTCAACCACATTCATCATACAGCTATTTGTCATCCGGCCGTGAAGAGCTTATAAATGGATTAAACCGTCAGCCATCGTCTCTCTTGCCCAGGGACTGGCTGAGGCAGGGCAGGGGCACCTGTCTTCCTTCGGGGCAGGTGAGAGGAGCCTCGTGTGACTCGGCCCGGCCTTCTGCGCAGATGTCCAGGCAGACCTGACAAAACCTGGGAGGTGGCCTTGGCCCACTTTGGTCAGTCTTGGCCAGCTGGCCTCAGGCTCCACCCGGGGAGGGGTTTGGCTCCCCTGTCTGAATCTTCCCAAAGAAGGTCCTGGCCATCAAGGGGCACCCATGAAGGGGCCTCCTCCCTCTGGCCCCTCCAGGTCCCAGCTGAGAGAGGTTGGAGGGCTGAGCCTCTGCTCTGAGCTGGCTTCCCATCCCCTGGACTGAACAGGGCCTGCAGTGACAGGCGGTGGGTCCAAAGACAGCCGGGACGGGCAGTATGTTCTTGAGCACAGACCAGGCACCACATGGCAGGCCTTCTGCTCCAGCAGCCGAGAGACAGCAAGGGCAGGGGGCAGAGGCAGCTCCAGCCCATTGGCAGCCCCCAGGCCACCCAGAGGGACGGGCATAGCCTCCTCAGCAGCCTGCCAGCCACAGGGGGAAAGAGGAAGGGGGCCTTCTGGGCTAAAGTGGCCACGGAGGGGAGCTCGATGGGGCGCAAGGGAGGCTTCTGAGGGGGCATGAGATTTATATGTCATGAGTTCAGGGCCACCTTCAACTTGGCTCCTGGGCCTCTCGGGGTGCCAAGAACTGGCAACTCTCCCCATGGCCAGCAAGAGGGAATTGTGGTGGCAGGGGTCCCCTGGCTGGCACAGCCGGCCTCTTGGCCCTGGTGGCTAACAGGCACAAGGTTCCTGGGGGGGGGAATGGTGGGGGTTGTCTACTATGTTCCTGGCAGAGGAAGGCTGGCGTGCCAAGCACTTAAAGCAGCTGCTTTCTCCATGGTGATTTGAAGTTTCCCCAGCAAGAGCCGACGCCGTTAGATGCCACAGCCAGGAAACTAGGATTTATTTGTTAATTTGGGGAGTGTTTAATTTCATCAGGATATAGCAACGGTTGTGTTATTATTTTTGAGATTTAGCTTGGTTTAGCGTAATTTCAGGGTAGAATAAAGATGAGGGGAGGAAAGCCATGTATGCAAAGAGCCAGCATAATATTTTGCTATGTGAGGCTCATTATAGAAAACAGAAGCATTATTTTAGGAAAAATTACAGTCAGCCGGGGGTGGGGGGTGGGGGGGTGGGGGGGGGCTGCAGGAAGCAGCAAGGCTGTCCTGATGAGAAGCCCCTTTTTGGCTTAAGGCAAAGCTTTGGTTTTGGGGTCCTCAGAAGGACGTGGCTTCCTCCCCCTGGTCCTTTGGGGTGCTGCAGCCCACTTGGGAGGGAGCCTTGAGTTGGGGGTCCTGGCCCATGACTCCTGCATGGAGCAGCACAGCTGTTAGCTGCCCTTTGGCTCAAGGAGAGGCCAGGGGGGATTGGGCAGCCCTGCTTGGCTGACCCTCGGGGGGGGGTGACCAGGAGTCCTCCCCATCTTCCCCCTCCCAGATGGGCAGAAAAGTGGCTGCCTGTGGTGTCCTGGAGGGACTGGAGCGCAGGGGGGGGGGTTTCTGAGGGCTGGCAGAGAGTGGCAGGTGGCCCCTCCTTCCTCCTGCTAAGCAGCTCGGCCCATGCCAGGGTCCACACATGATCCCCATGGCCGGTTGCACCAACATAAGCCAGACAACCTCAGGCACTTCCCAGCCAGGCCCTGGGCTTTAGGAGCATGGGAACGGAGCTGCCAGTGGGTGGCCTTGCCAGGGAGCCCCTGTAGGCCCTTTGGGCAAAGGGCCTTTTGGGGGCAGCTGGGAGGGCCTGTGCTCCTGGTGCTGCCCTCGCCAGAGTCCCTGGAGCCCTGGCAGACACGTGATGGGGCAACAGGCCTGGCCCACCGCTTGCCTCGCCTCTTGCTAGCAAAGCAGGCTTAGTGAGGAGGGCTTGCCTGCCTGCCCCATCTCTTTGCTCAGGGCTCTCCTTTCCTGGCCCACACTGGCAGCTGCCATGCGCAGGAGGGCAAAGGACGCCGTCCTAGCAGGCACCCCGGCTTCAGCCAGTTTCCTGGGGAGCTTCTGAAAGAGCAGCCCGTCTTCTTTCCCTTTGAGGGGAACATGGCAGCAGTGGGGGCAGCTGACAAAGGTCGGTGCTGGGTCTGCACAGCTTCGTGTACCCCCCACCCCCAGCAGGTCACATTCCTGCTGCATTTCTCCCCCCCCCCCCCTTAGATGGGGCCGGTGCCCTGCAATTCAGGGGAGGAGGACATGGGGCTTCCTGCTCCTATGAGGCCCTCTGGCTTCTCCCCCACATCACCAAGAGCAGCTTGGAAGCCGAGGAAGGGGTTGAGGCAGGGCCCTGAGCTTCTTCTGCCCAGCTGTGCCATGGGGGGGGGTGTTTGCAGGCTGTTTGGGAAAGCCCCTGGGGGCCAGTAGACTGTGGGCAGGGGGGCAGAGGCCAGAACCCCAGCAGGCACTCATCCCCCTGCACACACACCAGACGCACACACACACACACACACACGCAGAAGGGAAATTGAGGAGAAATGTCTGGGCTGCCAAGGGAGTCTCCCCCAGGAACGGCCTTGCCTGCTTCCCCTTTCTGAAACCTGGGAGGGTGAGGACTCTGTCCCCCCACCCTTTTCCTTCTCTTCCTCCCTCCCCGGCAGCCTGTCATCCTGCTGCAGTTCTCCTCTGATCACACCCAGCCTCTTCCCCTCCGAGTGAAAAAAATCCCTTAAGCACCAGGATTAAACCTGAAAGTAGGTCTCTGGCGAAGACGCTGCTTCCTTCCTTCCTCCCTTCCTCCTTTCCTGCAGGGAGCTACCTTCCATGGGTGGAGGGGGCTGGCCCAGCCAGGAACAGAGCCCCCCCCCGACCCCCTTGTGGTGGAGCCCCCCCTTCCAGGCCAGCCCCCCCCGTCCCATCCCCGCTCTTGGGCCTGCTGGGTCAGGCCTGGCCCTGGGGTGGGGGCAGCGACTGCTGCCCTCCCTCAGCAGGGTCCCTGCACAGGCTGGTGCAGGGTCGGGGAGGGAGAAGGAAAATGGCTGCGGAGAGCAGAGGAGGTGGGCTTGGCGTGCCAGCGGTTGCCGAAGAGCCTCGCGGGGGTCTCGGGGGTCAGAGCACATCCTGCAAAGCTCCACGGTGGATTAAAACAGGATTGATTGAGCCAAGGCTTTCTTGGGGGGGGGGGGGGCTGCGTTCTGAGGAAGATCCTCACCCTCTTCCCCCTCTGCTAATGGCTGCCGCTGGACAGGCAGCCCCTCTGGAGATGCCGGACCACCGTTCGCCATACCTGGGGGGCTGGGGGTGCAGATCCTGGGGGGCTGACGTGCAAGAGATCCAGCCCCCCCCTCTCCCCAATGGCTGTTTGGATCCATTTGCCTGGCTGGGTTTCCAGGGCTGCTTTTAGGCTTAAATGTTTGATGAAGGCGCCTCCTCCCAAGCGCTGAGCTGGTGGGGCCATTTGGCCCAGGAACGGCTTATAAATAACCCAGCCGAGTGCAGGGGGGGGGGCTTCTGGCGAGGGTCAGATGGGCCAAGGTGGAGGTCCGGCTCCTGCAGGCTGTTTTCCGGCCCTGGGCTGCCTCTCCCTGCCGCTGCCCAGATCCTTGGCCTGGCTTGCCCACGTCCAGCCTGCAGCCCCGTGTCCTCGCCTGTGTCCTCGCCAGGGGTCTTTAGGGGTCACCCGGTGACCCAGATCGCCTGGGACCTCTTCCGTTGGAGCAGCCAAAAGACGCCTGCCACACCTTCCCATTTGGCCAAGGAGCCTCTTTATCACCGGCTGCATGTACCCACAAAGCCACTTTCTCCCCCCAAAATTCATCATTTGGTATGACATGTTTGCACATCGCCAGCTGTCAGGTCTGAGGGGCTGTCAGAATCCAGTTGACCTGAGCAAGATGGGGCTTGTGCTGGCATGCTGGGAGGCCATTAGGAAGCCCCTGGAGGCTGCAGGGATTAGCTTGACTCTCCCGGGTGCCCTGGGACTCTGCTGGCGTCCCTGGAGTCGGCACAATTAGGGGCTTGCTTGCCCTGCCATAGGAGAGCTGCAGCTTCTGCAGGGGGTCTCAGCTGGCAGGGAGTTGTTGAAGGTGACTGAGCCCCTCCATTGCCACCACAGCCCTGGAGGATCAGCTGGGTCGGGTCCCGATGCAATCCAGCACCTCCTCCGCCCCCTCCCCCCTTATGAGGCAACCTTATGAGATAGGAAGCAGGATCCATGTTGGGCCAGTGGGGGGCAGGGACTCCCCAACAGCTCCCCGGTTGTGCACCCTCTGGCAGAGACTGACAGCAGCCCCCCCCCATTGCACACCTGGGCTGCAGGCTGAAGAACAGATGTTGGGACACCCCCCCCACCGCTGGGCAGGGCAGGGCAGGCGGAGGGAAGCAAAGGGCAGCTCTGCAGTGCAGAGCACCCCTCCATGCAGGGACAGGGGCAACCCCCCCCCAGGGCCAACCCCCCCCAGCTGCCATTCGGCCTCTCTCCTTGCTGGCAGCCGCTCTCGCCTCTGGCCTCTGATCGATATAGAGTGGGGAAGCAGCACATCAAAACAAGGTGAATATTTCATGGGATCCAGGGAGAGCTTCTCCTCCCCCCCTCCCGCCTGCCTGCCTCCCCCTCGCAGCAACAGCAGCTGCACAAGGACATTGATCCGTCAGGACCCCAGCCTCGCTCCTCTGCTGCCTGCCTGCCTGCCTGCAGCCCCCTCCCCAACTCTCCCTCGGAACTAGCCAGGCCCCCCTGCCTCTTACTCCCACTTGGCTCTAGGCAGCCTGACCCCTGGCCCCTCCCAGTAGCCCCCCCTCCCACAGCTGCACCTGCTACCTTGGCTGTCAGTGTGTGGGTTCTTTGCCCCATGGCCTGGGGGGATGGGAGAAGCAGCAGAGTCCAGATTGGGAGGGGGCAAAGTCAGGATGGCCCCTGTGCCAAGGGGAGCTGCCACAACTGGGGGGCAGGCAGCTCCTCCAAGGAGCGAGGGGCACCCCGTCCCTCAGCCAAGCAGCTCAAGAGAACTCGCATGTCATCCTCGCAAAGCCCCCCCCCATCAAGCAGGGGCCTAGGGGGTCCTTGGCCGTCCCCATTCCAGGAAGGGTCTCTGGCCAGCAGCCATGGCAGGAGCCAATCTGAGGGCCCTCTCTGCTGGGGGAGCAGCCTTTGCAGCCTGACCTCCTCGGGTCTCCACTCAGCTTCCTGCCCCTCGTTGTTCCTGGGGTCCTGTCAAGTGAGTGCTTCCCCCTCCCCACGAGTCTCTGGAGGCCTCCAGGGGAAGGGCAAGGGACGCCCTGGGCGAGAGTGGGCTCTGGCTGCTGGAGGGGCCGGAGAAGGGCACCAGGGTGGCCAGCTGGCCTTGTGGAAGTCTTCCCACTGCTGCTGGGGAGGGCGGCTGTTGACATGTTTTTGAAGCAATTTCTGATCTGATATCTTCACTAGATTGAGTTTGTAACCGGGTTTATTGTTTAAGCCTGCTGGGATTCCTCCGGGAGCGTCTGCTGTTTACCCAGAGCCTTTTCATGGGGGAAAACAGCAAACAGACCTGCATCTCAATCTGCTTTTACACCTTCTCTTGGCAGCCCTGGTGAAATACGGGCAGAAGGCCGGCTGGCCTGGCTGATTAGCGGGCCGAAGCGCTGCAGGGGCGAAGAGGGGCAGGCCCACAGCCCTCTGGGGGAGGCATGGGGGTCTGCCCGGGGGAGATGCAGGAGAGGAGGGCAGGCTGGCAGGGATAGTTTGGGGGACAAAACAGCAGATGCGGCTGGGCAGCAGACGAAATGAAAGGGAGCTCAGAGGTCATCCAGTCTGACCCTGGCCTAGTGTAGGCATGCAGGATCGGGCAGGCTGTGTTTCTGTGCTGCTACCATCCACCCTGGTGAGATGCCTGGTCCAGCTGCACAGAAATTCAGGCTACCCATCCCCACAGTCGGGGAGCCCTTCCCACCAGCCCTTCCCCCACTTGCTTGGCTGGAGATGCCCAGTTTTCCCTTCTCCACTGATGCTACAAGACTCCTGCTTCCGCCCCCTGCAAAGGGGCCATTTTCTCTCTCCCTCTCTCTTTTTCTGGCACTTAGATGCCGCTTAGTCCCCCCAAAATCTTAGAGGGAAACACAAATAAAATAGGGAGAATTAAAAAGGGGGGAAATCCAAAGGCTTGCCAAATGCCACCAGCTGGGTGCTGCCCCTGTGGCTGGACAGGGTGGACAAAAGGCTGCAGGAGAATGACCCATCAGATGACAGACAAATTCATCTGATGCAGCAGCCAGGGTTAAAAGGTTCTCACCATCGTCATCATTCTCACAGCTAGAATAATACAGAACTACGTACAAAAATAATTTATTTATGTATTAAATTCATCTGGCTCTGCATCTCACAGTCAAGCGACTGTACAAGTATCGCGGTAAAGCAGGTAGATATTTGCAACTTGTGAAACTTGCTTCTCCTGTGGAACTCTCTGCTAGGAGATATTAACGGATAGATTAGGCTTTTCAAGGGGCAATGCACCTAGCTATGCTTCATGCAACTGCAGGACTGGAGACACCCCTCCAACGTACCGCTACATGTGTGTGTGCCATGTATGTGTGTGTGTGTGTACACACCCAAACTTTTCCCCACTGAATAAAAGGAAAGAATTTCAGATGGTCAGCAGTTTAATAAAAATGCCCGCCCCCAGCAGACCTCAAAGCAGCTGCTCAGCCAAAGAACTCCTGCACTGGGTGCTATCCCCGGGGTGGTCCTGTGGCCCCCTCCTCCTTGAGCCTCCCCCCTGCAGGTGAGCCAGAGTGGAGGACAGGGGGGATATGTAGGGGCTGCATGCCCCCCTCCTCGTCAGCCGGCCCTTGTTCCTGCTGGCCAGGGCTCCCGTGCAGATAATCTCCGCCAGGCAAATGATGCCACAGTGTGTCTGGTACATCTATCACACCTGCGCTGTGACAAGGTAATTTTTATCTGGGCTGTTTATTCCTCCGATGGAGCCACTTGTAAATTCCGGAGAGAATCCATCTCTCCGCATGTGACAGAACCAGCGCAGGGCCATTAATCCGGCTTCTGAGGAGGGGGAGGCAGACCCAGCAGGGCAGGGGATAAGGCTGGACAGTGGGTGTCCCCACCGAGCTGGACTTTCCCTCCTGGCCAAAGCTGGCCTCTGGCACCCCCAGATTGTGGGGCAGATTGTGAAGCCCCCCACCCCAGCCCGCATCCCCCTAGCAGAGCTCAGGGAGGAGGAGCGCCAGCTGGCTCCACAGCTGCCTGGAGGGACCAAGGGCAGGGAGGCCGCCTGGGAAGCCGGATCAGCTATGAGCAGACCAAGATCGGGGCCAGCGGGGGGGGGGTGAGCTGCTGTGGGCACAGGAGGAGCCCCCCCCCCCCAGCTTGCAGAGCAGACCTTCCCCAGGAACTGCAGCTCCGCCTCCGTCCCGGCGCTGGTGTCCCTTTCCCAGGCGGCCACGGGGCCGCCACCTGACTTCGGGAAGGAAGCGATGGCCGCTGCCATGCCTTCTTGCTGGGAGACCCAACAGCTCAGCCACTGCCGGAGACCATGGCCGCTTGCAGGCCTCCTGCGGTCCCTCGCGTGGGGGTTGCCATCTCTCTTCTGCAAAAGGGGGGGAGGTGTTTTTAGGCGTTAACTTGGAGGCTCCTTGCCCCCGCCAGCTCCCTTGGCACTCGGCTCCCCTTGGAAGGCCCCCGCCACCCGTTTTACCCCCCCCCCCGCATCTGCGGAAGAAGCGAAAGGATGCCAGGCGCAACTTGCAGCTGCCACCACAGGCAGGCCTGGCTTGGGCACCAGAAGTTGTTTTCCAAGCCGCAAACGTGTTTGTGCAAAACATCAACAAGAGGGAGAAGCTCCCGCTGCTTTCGGGTCTGCCGCTAATTCAGCGAGTTCGAAGACGGGAAGAGAGTCCGGAGGCTCCGCTGCCCCCGCCGCTCCTTCCGTCGGCAAAGCAGCAGCCCCAGGTGCCCCAGGCCGCACCCCGGCGGGCCAGCCCCCCTCCCCCGCGGCCCCCGGACACGACCGGCAGCGGCTGCTCTGCCCTCCCCCTCCCCCCCTCCCTGGCAGCCCAGCTCCCCCCGCCGGCCAAGTGAGCGGCGCCTGCCGGCCTTTCTCCGGCTCCAGAGCGGCTCCCTCCCCCCGCCCCAAGAGGCAGAGCAGATCCTGCGTTCTGCTTAAAAAGCCTCCGGAGCGAGACTCGGCGGGCGTGGAGATTGCCTGGCAGCCCCGCTCTCTGCAGGGACGGAGGAGCGGAGAGGCTGCACGGCCCTAATTGCGCTTTTGGGCCGGCCGCTGCTTCGATTCCTCCTCGCTCTCCTCGGTGGCCTTTGAAGATTGTAACCAGCTGCTTTCTCTCCAATAACACGCCCCCCCCCGCACGCGCTGCAAAGGGCGAGCTGCTGGGGGGGGGCTGAGGGGGTCAAAACTGCCTGTTGGTTTAATAGTAAGGAGAGAGGGCGTGCGGAAGGGAGTCGGGCGAGGGAGGGATTTCCTGGCTGAACGGCGCCTGGTGTTCGAGGAAAGAGGAGGAGGAGGAGGAGGCAGCTGGTGAGTGGGGCTGAAAGTGCCCAGCTGGATCTCCCACCCCCTGAGGGCCACGCAGGTCTTCACTGCTCCCTTCCCCCCCCCCCCCAGGTTTGAGGTGCTACAAAGCCCAAAGTGCATTGCTGGACTTTGGAGGAACAATGGATGATTCTATTCCCCTCCCCCATGCCCCCCTCCTCCTAGGGCAGTTACTGAAATGTAGCCACTTCTGGCCCTGGGGGGGGGGCAAGTGACTCCTGTGCCGTCTTCCTCTTCCTGAGAAAACGCTTCTCCACCGCTGGATCCCCTTTGCTCCATCCGGATAACCAGGCTGGGAAATGCCAGGGGACCCAAGAGTGCCCCAAGAGAAAATGGGGTGACAAGAAGGGTCCTGTGTCTGCAGCGGCTGTTTCCCATTCAGTAGTGACCCCACCCCTCCCAGGCTCCTTTGTGGGGCACGGTGGCTGTGCCTGGAGTTCAAAGGCACACTGGACACTCACTGACCCCTCCCTCTCCCAGGCTCCTTGGTGGGTCAGCCTGGACCTTCCGAAGTCTGCTTTCCTGAGTGGCCTCTGCATGAAAGCCCTGCTGAGGCTTTCTGGGCTCCCCTCGGCATGCAGTAAATCAGCCAAGCTGGACTGCCTAGGGGCTCCGTGGGGCCCTCCAGTGGGAACCCCATTTGGATGAGCCGACAGATTGGGGCTACATGGCATAAAAATAAGATCCTGGGTGAATGTTGATTGGGTGGGGGGACATTTATGCTCTCCCTTTTTAAAGAGCTGGCCAAATAGGGATGCAGTGGGCAAGAGCTGGATTTCATCTGCTGCTACTTAACACCCCCCCCACACACACACCCAAAGATGGGTGGGAGCAGCTGTTCCCCTGACAGTTCAAGATCCTGGTGCCCCAAGGCAGATGCCAGCAGATGCCAGTCAGAAGGTGGTATCTGGTCCCCTGCTCTCCCCCCCCCCCGCAGAGGGCTGGGCCTTTGCAGCAGGGCAGCTCCTTTCAATGGTTTCTGAAGGGAAGGAGCTCTTCCATCCCCCCCTCCCTCCAGCTGTTGCAGCAGGCGAGGCCTGGAGTCACCTGAGCCTTCCCCAGAAGCGCCAGGCCCAAGTGGGTTATACCAAGGCTGCCAACAACACCGGACGCCAGGAGGAGGAGGCAGCCCATCCCCCCCCCGAGGTTCTAGGCCTGGGTCAGGCTGCCTGACAGGTGGGCCTGATGGAGACCCTGAGGAGGAAGGCCCGCAGAGCAGGGAGGGGCTGCCCAGAGAGAGAGGCCCCAAGCAGCCTGGCTAGTCAAAGCAGAGCTGGACCCTTCAGGCTGAGTGCTGGGCGGATCCCAGGGAAAGAGGCCTGGACGGTGGTCCGAGCACTGCAGCATCTCCCCCTGGCACAGCCCTTGCCCGCTGCTGTGCCTGCACAGGCACTTGGCGCCCTCCAGGTGGAGCCTGTGGACAGAGCCCCTAGGGCCTGGTGGGGGTGGGGGGCAGCAGCAAGTGGCAGCAGCTTTGAAGCTGGCCCTGGGAAGGTCCCCCAGGGGACCCTGTGCTGGGAGTTGGGAAGCAGCTTCTCTTTGCTGTGGGCCTGGGGTACTCCTGGCAGTCGGCTTGTGGCCAGAGCCAGCTTGAGGGGCAGGTGGGGGAAGTCCCACTCAGATTTATACAGATTTCCCAGGTTGGGATTGTTCAGCCTTCCTGCCCCCCCTTCATTTCCTTCCCTCCCTCCCTCCCTCTACAGTGAACAGAATTTGTGGAGTTTTTCTTAAGTTAATGACTCTAAAGGCCGTGGGTGGGCACCCACTCTGCACCGCTACCCCAGCCTCTTCCCATGGGCAGTTCTGGGAGGCCCAGTTATCCCCAGGATCCTCGGGGGGGGGGGGGCTTGTGTCTGCCTATCCCAAGAGATGCCACCCACTTTGGACTGCTCTGGGTCCCTCCATCTAAGGGACCCCAGGAGGCTGGCCCTCTTGGCAGCAGCCCCCCCTCCCCCTAGCCAGACAGCCTGAATCTTAAATACCCATTTCCCTGCCTTCCTGTGTGTTAGGCTAGAAGTTAAGTGAGCCCTTTGGGAGGGGTCCTTTGGATGGGGAGGACGGCTGGGTCTTGGCCATTTATATTGTTTTAACTGGTTGCTGGCTGCCCAGCTATACAACAATTGGGGGAGAGGCAGACATACAAATAAAATAAAATCAGATAATTCAATCAATGATAGAAACAGATCAACATTTTTAATCAGAGCTGCCCTTGTTTTCAAACTTTTAATTGCTTCCTTTGCTTTCTGTTATTTTATTATTTGCTTTCTTATAATTTTTACAGTGTTTTAATGGATGTTGTAAATGAACGAAAACTGATTAATTTTTTATAGCATTTTTATTTATTTTCTTAAATAATAGTCATTAGAAACATGCAAAACTAGCAACTCAAACTGACTGCCTATGTAATAAAATAAATAATACACATTAACAAATTAGATATGAAAAAAGGCGGAGAGTACAAGTGGGGGAAAAGGAAATTCTACTTTAATCTACTTTCTTACAATACCAAAAGTCTTGTAACGGCATTAACTACAGCTTTTCATTTCATTTTTTAACAACAAATGGCATCACCCTAAAGCAGGGGTATCCAATCTTGGCACTATCCAATTTTAGCACCCATGGACTTCAACTCCCAGAATTCCTCAGGCAGCACAGCTGGCTGAGCAAAGAGGGGGAAGCCCCCCGGGGTGCTGCCCAACAAGTAACCAAGGTGAGACTCTCCTCCAGGAACTGGGGTGGGGCTGAGGCTGAAGGAGTGGGGAGGGGGGGATTCTGCAGTTGTGCCAGCTTTCGTGCCCATTTGCTTGAGGTCATCTCAGTTGGCAGTGGAGTCCCCCCCCCCAAACGGACAGTCTGGGTACTTCATCCTGCCCTTCTGGGGGCAGCCTCAGAGGCGGTGTGGAGGTTCATGGCCATTGTGCAGCCATGTGGGCGCCTGGGTCAGGTTAGGTGGGGGGCTTTGACACACAGGGAGCAACAGGGCCACGCGAGGAGCTTTTGTCTTTTGTCTTGGGAGGAGGAGATGTTGGATCTTGAGGTCTGTGAAGAAAACACTTTCTGGTGACTCCAGACAGAGGTTCTGTAACCTTCCCTCCCTTCCCTCCCCAGCAGAGAGCAAGACTATTGGACTGACCTCTTCCCAGGCCCCTAATGGACCATTAAGATCTGGCTCTTGCCCAAGGCTCTTCCTGTGTCCAATTCTGCCCCTCCCCAGGAGCCTCTCTCTCTCTCTTTCTCACAGGTTGCCCCCTGGCCTCTGCTGCCCCTTGGCAACAACTGCCCCAGGCAGAGTTTTGTTGTGGGACTCAAAGGGTGCTAAACCCTCCCAGGTCCTATCTCCCCCCAGGATGACCTGATCATGCTGCCACCCACTGACCCATGGTGGAAGAGGGTCCCTGTCTCCCCCTTTCCTTTGCCCTTCCAGGGGACAACAGCCCCCCTCCCCTGCTCCCAGGGCGGAGGCTAATGCAGGGTCTCTCGGTGCTCGGCTCCATTACGTGTGAATCAGACTGTCTGAATGGAGCGAATTGATCGGCTGCCTGTGATTCTCGCTGGCCAGCCTGGGTCATTGGATTAGATACTCCTAATGGCTGCTGTGGCTGGCTGTGGCCGGGCTGAGGGGGGCTGCCAGGGCCAGCGGGCAGGCTGTACTTGTGTTGGCCAAAGGAGGGAGGGGGGAGCTCTCAAGGGCTGGCGGGATCTCTAGGATGCCCGAGTGGGGAACTGGAGGCCTCTTGGACACAGAGCGGCCCATCCCGGCACCAACCCAGGAGGGGGAAAATGGCGAAGGGCTTCCTTGGCCGGGGAACCAGGGATGCCCCACGTCTGTGCCAGGAAGGGTTTCCAGCAGATGTCGTGTTTGTTTCCCAGGAGGATGGGATTGGAGGGAGAAGCCCAAGCTGGTAGTACTTTTTCTTTCTTTTGTTTATTAATTAAATTTATTTGCCCCTGGAGCAACTTTGGTAGCTGGGCTGGGACCAGGTTGCCCCGCATCAGTCAGTGTTTGCCAGGGGGTAGGAGGGGGGGCAGGTTCTGTTCCAGCCAGATGTGAAGCCAGGATGCGTTCCGGGAGGGGCTTCTATTAACACGCCCCAAACCGCCGCCCTGGATGTGGCGTTGCACCCACCTGTGCCCACAGCCCTTGCCCCAGTGCCCCTGCTGAGGAGGCTTCACAGCCTCACTGTCGCCTTCTCCATTGGCCAAAGCCCCAGCCGCCCGCCGAGCCCCTCGGGGGCCTGCGGCTGCTGCCACGTGAGGAGGAGCGGCCCAGAGCAAGGCGAGGGAGCCGGCGCCTTGGGCAGCCTCCCCAGCTAATGCCGGCTTAAGGCCGCGTTTGCATAAATGAGTCGCCGCAAAGCGCCCGCGAAGGGCCGAGCACAAAGGAGCCGCGCACTTCAAGGGAAGAGCCGGGGAGCTGCAGACGTTGCGCGGGGGATCAAGGATATCAGCGGCCATCAGGCAGGCAGCGAGCAGCAGGAGCAGCCTCCCCCACCTCCAGGCGCCTCTGCTTGGCCCTCCGCCACCGCCTCGGGTGGGAAGAGAGGGCCGTCAGCACAGCGCTTCAAAGGCTGCGGCGCCTTTGGAGCCCGGCCGGGGGGCCCGAGTCGTTGGGCTTCTAATGAGCCCCGGAGCCCCTGCCTCGCTTTCCCCGCTCGCCTCTCCGTCCGCTGGAGCTGAGCGAAGCAGCACGAGGATTAGGGCAAAGAGAGAGCGAGCGCAGACAAAGCTGGCCTCTGCCTCAGGGTTTGGTAACAGACGGGGGGGTGGGGTGGGGGCTTGTTGGCATTTCCATCAAGACCCCCTTGCGCAGCCACCAATGGGGGCAGGGCTTCGGAGAGGGGGAGGGAGACCACCACAGCAACCCAGCCAGTTGGGGCTGCAGTTGTTCCTGCAGGAGCCTCTCCTGGCTGGGAAGGGCTCTTCTGAGGCAGGAGGGGCTTCTGGGGGGGGGGGGGGGAGCAGGTCTCACGTGGTCCACTCAAGGCTGGGAAGCTGAGGGGAGCCAGTGGTGCCAATCTGGCAGAGAAAGGGGTAGAGCAGGAATGCCCTCCCAGGGTGCCAGATGCTGGGCCCCCATATTGGGAGTGGGGAGGAAAGAAGGCCCTCCACACAACGGAAGGAAGAAGGCCGAGGCTCCCAAGGGGCTGATGGGTGCCAACCCCACTGCTCCTTGGAGGGTGGGTGGGAGACCCAGGTGCCAGCTCCCACTTCTAAGCTTTTGAGTGACAGCAGGCCCTTCCCTCCCAAAGGTGGGACAGAAGGAGCTTTGGGGGAGGGGATGGTGTTGAAGGGGCTTCTTCAGGCAGCAACCCCTCCCCCCCAGGCCATGGGTGGGGAAAGGGGGGTCACCCAGCTGAAATGCAGCTCCGTCCAGATGCTTGAGCACAGGGCTTTATGCATTGGGGGGGGGGGCTTTAAGGACATTTGCACTACAAAACAGCTGCAGCTGTTGCACCTCCCCCTCCTCCTCAGCTGACCCCCAGGACAGAGGAGCAGTTGCTGGAGGCTCTGGCCCTGGCCTCTTTCCTGAGGCACCTGCCTAGGTGAGCCTTGGCACAGAGCCAGCTTGCCTGCCGAGGCTGGTCCCTCCTGGCCGCTGTTCTCTCAGGAGAGGCAGGTTGGCGCTCGCTTGCTCGTTTCTGCCGGGGCCTCTCCTGCAGCGAGAGGCCACCTGCCTTGGCAGGTAAACAAGGATGGCAAAGAATCGGGAGCAGCAGCAGCAGCAGCAGCACCAACTCACGTTTGCAGGGCCACCATGGCAACCTTGGGCCTGCCCCAAGTCATCCAGGGCCTGGCACATGCCAGGTGTCACCCGCCGCACCTGTTTGTCTCAGGGCCGTTGCGATTCCATCGGGGAGCAGAGGGCACTGCTGTCGGTACCAGGGGCAGATTGCTCTCTGGTGGCTTTGGGACTGGCTGGTGCTTTCTCCCTTCCGCACTCAGAGGCACCCCAGGTGGACCTGGATGGGCTCCAGAAGGAGTTTGGGGTGCCCTCCAGGCTCTGGGGGCGCCTGACAGAGATTTTGCCAGTGCCTGGAATTGCCCTACCCTGCAGCCTCTCCCTGGGCATCGGACCAAAGTGTCCCCTAGTTTCCCAAGACCCTTCAGGAGATGCCTAGAGTACACTGAACGTTAGAATGAATGGGCGATCAGCTGTTTCATTCTTTCTGATGCTGCTGTGTTGCCTGAGGGTCACCCGGTGGCCCCTTTCAAGGTGACCAGCCGGCTGTTACTGAGGAGGGGGAGTGCCAGAGGCAGGGGGAGGAGTGTGCCCGGCACCTGGCAGATGGAGCTGCTCGATGGAGCCGGGATCTGGGTGGGCTGGCTTTGAGGAAGTGGGCAGGACTATAACCTGGCAACCTTTAGAGACCCCCACTCGCTCCTGACTTGTGGAGAGGCCTGAGGGGTGGGGGTCTGGGTAGCTCCATGCCGCAGTGGCTGCTTTGCTGGAGGGGGGACATTTTTGCCTGACTTGTAGCGATTCATGGCCTCCTGGAGAAGCCGTTGCTCGACCCAAAGAATCCTGGATAGTTGGGTCCATTCTCCCCCTTCCTTTTCCAGGGAAGCCGTCAGGAAGGTGAGTTAGCTCTTTGGGTGGTCCAGAAAGAGAAGCCGGACCCCAAGTACTCACCCTGAGCAGCTTCTGCAGAGGCCAGAGTGGCTCCTTCCATCTCACCTCCACCTTACTTGGGTCCTGGCCCTGAAGGCACCAGGGGCTGCCCCCTAGGTGGGCTCTGGCCTTGCTGGCCCAAGAGACCCTCACTCAGGGAAGATCTGACTTTGTGTGACCCCAAGCCATTGGGCTGCAGTGCCCAGACAAGGATTGGTCATCCTAACCATTCCCAGCCTCCCCCCTCAGCCTCCCCCAGCCAGAGAGTGCCCATTCCTTGGACCGGGGGTGGGGTGGGTCCTGAAAAAAGAAAGCCCATCCTCCGCAGCCCCACAGGCTATTCTGTTGCCCAGGCAAGGAGGGGGGAGTGGGCTTCCTGCCAGGAAAAGGAGGAATCGGAGGCTGGGTGAGAAGGCCTCTCTCCCCCTCCCCTGCAGGCCGGGTACCTGGAGTGGCTCCCCTGGCACTCATCTGCCTGGCTTAGGGAAAGGACCCTGGGGAGCCCCTGGGCTGGGCGGCCTGCAATATTCAGCCTGTCCAGTATTGATTTTCCCTATTATTACACTTCAGATTTATGGCCGGCTTTAAAATTGCAATAAGTGGCGAGCTGAGAGGTGGGCGAGCAGGGAGGGGGGGTTTGCTCCCTTTTGTCCTTGACAATGGCGTTCCCACCCCTTCCACTTGCTAGGAGGGGCTGGACACACACAGAGCAGGGGCGGGAAGACCCCCTCCTTTACCTTCCCCCCTCCCCAGGCAAGAAGAGCGGTCTGCATTCTCTCCCCTGCAGCCCCTTCCTCAGTCAACGCTCTCCTTGGGGGCTGCCGGGACGAACAGGCCGGTTCCTTCCTTCATCTCTTCCTTTATGTGTATACGGAATTTATGCCCAGCGTGGCCGAAAGAGACTCCTGGCAGCTTACAGGCGTTCAGAGCAAGAAAACAAGGAGGCATTTAAATTAAAAACACCCACAGCAGCAAGGAGAATAAAACCACAGCCCGGATCCTAACTTCCATAAGCCAGGACCCCTAAAACCAGGTTCTCGGGGTGCCCGTCATACCCCTGCTGCAAACCCCCAGGGAGCCCAGAGGCCAGTTTGGGCAGGAGGGGGCCTTGCATGACCATCCGTGCCAAACTGCGATTTGCAATCCCCGTTTCCTGGCTCCCCTTGAAGTGGGGATGAGCCAAGGGGTCTCCTGACCTCGAGGTCTGAGGCCTGAGCAGAGACCCTCCGAGGCCCCTCAAGGGCTCCCCAGTGGTGGCCCTCGGCTGGCCTCCCTCCGCTCACACCCACCTGCAAGCGGGCACCCTCCCCTGCTGACGAGGAGGGGAAGGGCAGCTACCCAATCTGGCAAAGGGGAGCCCCCTTCCCTCCCACCAAGGTCTCTGGGTTCCCGAGGGGAGGCAGTGCAAGTGGCGAAGGGCTGCCCAGTGCCATCTTGGAGGTCAGGAGGGTTATTAAGCCACAGCTTGCCTGGCCAAATTGGGCAAAGACCAAATTAGTCATGATTTCTATGCTCCAGACTGGCTGGGTGATTACCAGAGGATGGGGAACAGCTGTCGGTCCATCAGAAAGCCTAATTCCAAACAGCTGGCCTGCTGGCTCTCCCTGTATGGCCAGGCTGGCTGGGTGGTTATACAGCCAGTCCCTCCCTCTCCGCCAGCCCCGGGCCCCAAAGCTGAGCAGGAAAGCCCACTCAGGCAGGGGATGGTGGTGTAAAGGAGCTGCAGGCCTTAATGGAGCTGCCTGGCCTGCTTTCCTGAGAGGTGGGGTGGGGGGAAAGTCTGCCTTCCAGCCCCCTCCCCCGCCAGCAACCTTAGAACTGCCTTATTCCCCAAACGTTTTATCCCAACCACTTCCAGTCAAGGCATCTGTGGGAGTTTAGCCTTCTTCACTCGGAAACAGGTTCAACCCCATAGAGAGAACCCCACCCCCCGTGTGTGTGTATGGGGGGGGGGCTTGGTCTGAAAGGGCTAGTCCTGTTCATGCTTTTGTGTGCACATCCCCCCCCAGCCAACCCCCCCCCTAGACAGGGCCCTCTCTAGTTCATCGGTGGCCCCCATAGCTCCATCTGCCCCCCTCCCCGTTCATCTTCTGTCTGGAACTGCTTGGGAAAGGGCTGTGAAAGGGGCACCCCAAGGGCATCCCAACCTCTCACTCCCCGTCCTTTGACTTAGAGTCCCTGAAGGAGAACTGGGGGGGGGGGAGGGAGTACTGGGCTGTTGCCAGTTCAAACCGGTTTGGGTGAACTGGTAGTTGCAACCTCCGGGTGGCATGTGTGGATGGTGCGTGCTCACACTTTCGGTGTCGGGCGAGTCGGTTGTTAATTTATGTTCTGCCAATCTCGGGGGAGGGGGGGAGGGGGGCACAGCCCCTTCTGGGAAAGGCTGCCTTGTGGGAGGCGGCAATGAACACACGGCTGCCGCGTGGAGGGCAGTAACCAAGCCTGCAGGACTCTGGCGACCGACTCGTGAAGATTCTTCCCGGGTGGACGGCCGGGCTGAAGGGGCTCCTGGCGGGCTCAATTCAGGAAGCTCCGAGGGCAGCCCCTGCCCTCACCCAGCTGCCCAGGGAAGCGCTCCCCATGGCAGGCCAGTAAGTCCAGCAAGGCAGGAGCCACGTGGCCAGGACTACTCAGTGCCCACCTGGAGGGGCCGCCAGAGTGCCTGGGGGAGCCACGCGAGCCGCTTTTCGGGTGGTGGCTAGCTGAGATGACAACGCCCTCCAGGCAGGTGCCCCCCCAAATTCCCGGGAGGGCGTGTCTGCCTTCGTACGAGCCGGGCCCCCTCACTGCTGCTGCGCTGTCCACCTGCGTTGATGCTCGGCTAAAAGATGGAGGTGCTGCGGGGTTGACCCTCCCTTGCGGACCTCAGTGCTGGGAGCAGCGAGGTGACTGGTGTCCGAGTGCAGCCTGAGGCAGTTCAGGGAAGAGGCAGCGCAGGGAGGGCCCCCCCAGCCCCCCATGCAGCCTGTCAAGGGAGGAGGAGGGGTGGGAGGGAGACCCGCAGGTGGTTTGCAAGGACCAGTCCGGCGGTGCAGAATCTGCAGGGTTGAGAGACGGGGGGATTCGTGTTAAACGCAACCCAAAGCAAGGATACATTCCCCCACCCCCCCAAATAATATTTGAACAATTCTGCTCTGCATTGTGTTGGGACCAAGCAGTCAGAGAGCCTGGCCTTCTGGGCATTGTAGTCCCAGCCTTGGGACAAGAGCAGGAGACACCTGGGGGTTTCCTGATCGGTTCGCTGCACACTTTCCTTCCCACCCCAGACGATCAAGAGGAGGCTGGCCTTAGGGGGCAGCGGAGGAGGCCGAGGGTATCCCACCTGCCCCCCAGCTTCCTTGTGCTCCCAACATAAGTGAATATTTAATGGGGAGATTAAAAACCAAATGGCAATTAAAGGTCTTTTGCAGTCGGATGCTATAGCAACCTTGGTGCCACTTGGCAAAGGGCAGGGCATTAATATTTCAGAGAATAAATAATAGATTATGGGGGGGGGGGGGGAGAAATGACTAGCCTTGATCCTGCTTTTCTTCCGCAGAATTTGGGAATAGGATGGCTGGGAGGCTGCCTGGGAGGGCGGCAGCTGGTGTGAGACCGAGGGAGGAGTGGGGGCACCAGGGCTGGCTAATGGGGGCATGATGCCCTCTCTGCTGGGCTCAGGAATGAATGCCCAGGAGGCCAAAAGAGCAGGGGGCGGGGCTAGTACAAGTCCCTTACTGATGGCCAGCGAGAAAGAAACACACACACACACACGGGACCCTGGTGAGGGTTACCAGGATCAGGCCTTGATCCACCCTGGGATCGGGAGGGGTTCTGTCTGGCTTTAGGGCACAGGAGAGGCCAGTGGCCCTGGGCAAGGGACCCCTTTCAGGACAGGGAGGGGGCCGGCAGGGCCTGGGGTGGTGGTGGTGGTGGTGGGGTGGGTCCACCCGTGTCCCCCTGGGCTCTGCTCACTCTCTGGCCCTTCTCCCCCTTGCAGGGCGATGCCTGGAGCTCTGCCTGTTCCTGCTGGGCTTGGCGATCCCGGCCTTTGAGGGCTGCCCCAGCGACTGCGTCTGCTACCCCTCGCCCATGACGGTCAGCTGCCAGTCGCACAACTTCCTGACCATCCCAGAGGGGATCCCGGCGGACAGCGAACGCATCTTCCTGCAGAACAACCAGATCTCGTTGCTGCTGCGCGGCCACTTCAGCCCCTCCATGGTCACCCTCTGGATCTACTCCAACAACCTGACCTTCATCGACCCCGAAGCCTTCCGCGGCTTCGGCCGCCTGGAGGAGCTGGACCTGGGTGACAACCGGCACCTGCGGGAGCTGTCGGCCGAGACCTTCCAGGGGCTGGTCCACCTCCACGCGTTGCACCTGTACAAGTGCGGCCTGAGCGCCCTGCCCAGCGGGCTCTTCCGGGGCCTGCACAACCTGCAGTACCTCTACCTGCAGGACAACCACCTGGGCTACCTGCAGGAGGACCTCTTTGTGGACCTGGCCAACCTGAGCCACCTCTTCCTGCACGGCAACCAGCTGCGCAGCCTCCAGCCCCACTCCTTCCGGGGTCTGCTGGGCCTGGACCGGCTGCTGCTGCACCAGAACCGGCTGCAGAGCGTCCACCGTCTGGCCTTCCACGACCTGCGCCAGCTGACCCTGCTCTTCCTCTTCAACAACAGCCTCTCCGAACTGCAGGGGGAGGCCCTGAAGCCCCTGGCCGCCCTGGAGTACCTGCGCCTGAACGGGAACCCCTGGCTCTGCGACTGCCGAGCCCGCTCGCTCTGGGACTGGCTGCGCCGCTTTCGGGGCTCCAGCTCCTCCGTCCCCTGCGAGACTCCCCAGCACTTCCACGGCCGGGACCTGAAGGTGCTGCCGGCCGATGCCTTCCGGGGCTGCTCAGCCTCGGAGTCCCTGCACCAGACCCACGGGCCCCGGCTGCCCCCCAGGGACCACCCGCCCCTCCTCTCTTCCACGGAGCAGGGGGAGGGCACACCGGGGGGGCACGGCATCCAGTCTGGGCAGCACCCCGGATCCCGGAAGCCCCTGAAGAACTGCACCAAGAGCCGCAACCGGAGCAGCCGGCCGGCCTCCCTGGGGCCCTGGAAGAGCGCCGAGGAGGCGCAGGACCTGAAGCATCAGCCCAACCTGGGCCTGCTGCCGAAGCCGAAGGGCAAGTGCCACCGGGCCCCCGTGCCGCCCCCCAGCGGAGTCCAGCAGGCTGCGGGAGGGGGCCGGAGCTCAGGGGGCGGGGCCACGCTGACCCTCCGTGCTGCCGTTCTCGTCTGGACCCTGGCCTGGGTGGTGATCTTCCGCTGACCGGTGCCGCCTGGAGCCACGCTGACTCTCTGCTCCTGAGCACCAGGGCGTACTCTTTTTCCCTCCGAGGAGGGTTTGGCCGCGGGTCGCTGTCCATGGCTAACCGGCCGCGGTCCATAGCTAACCAGGCGTGGGATTGCTCGGTTGGGGCTGCCCTGCGCCCTGGGTACGGGTGGCGTGAGGGGTTAGGAGCCCTGCCAGGCCCCTCCTGGTGCCCCAACTGAGCTCCCACAAAAGGCAAGGACATCCCTGCCCCTCCCCAGCCAGACTGGATGGGCCCATCCTGAGCAGGGCGGCAGGCTCTGCCCCTCCCTCGCCTGTCCAGTCTCGGCCTGAGGGGACCCAGAGGAGACCCTGCCCAGCCTCCCCTCTGGACCAGCCGGAAGGACGCCAGCTGCTCTTTCGGCCCCAGTAGGACCCCCATCTCCCCCTTGCTCAGGACGCATCTTCAGCCCTGGCAGGAAAGACCAGCCACCAGTCAGACCCTCCCAGCCCACAGAGAGCCAGGCGGGCTGGCTGGCTGCGCCGAGGGGGGACTTGCAGAAACTCTTGAGCGAAAGGTGTGTCCGTTCTTTTGTAACCTCTGTGTTCATGCATAAAGTAAAACCGGTGCACAGGATCCCTTCTTCCCTCCTTGGCCAACGTGTCTTGCATAATGCACTGGGACAGCAGGGATGAAGCCGGGAGCTCAGGACAGGCAGGAGGCAGAAATGGTGGTGGTGGTGGTGGGGGAGACCTGCTTCAGCCCCTGGCTCTTCCTCTGACTAAGTAGGCTGGGGGAGGAGAGGCGGGAAACCTCCGGATTGGGGCTTGGAGCCCCCCCAGCACAAAATGGCCTCTGTGCTTCTGCCTCCCTGTGCAAGGAGCGCTTGACTGTCACTTGGAGACAAATGGCGGGGGGGGGGGAGGGGAGGAAGGGACCCCTTGGGGAGGTCTGGAATTATTCACCACCTGTATTCTGGGAGGAGGAAGAGGAGGGTCTTGAGCTCCTGCAGGGGGGGCGGCGAGGGCTGGGCCTGCCTGAGAGTGGTTGGAGGCCATTAGGAATGCTGGTCTGGGGACCCTTCTTGGGTGGTGAAATAAAGGGGGATGGGTGGGGGGCAGAAGGCCTTTCAATTGCAGGCAGCTGCACAGGAGCACCAAGAAACAGGTCAAGCCATGCCAGATCCAATTTTAGGGAGTGGTCGGGCTTGCTTGGCACACCTCCTCTGAGACCCTCCCATCCTTTCTCTTAGCACTGGATGCTTCCCAAGCCCCCCCCCCCCTGGCAAAAGGGACTCTCGCCACAAGAGGGAGTAAAGCATCTGCCTGGAATAGCCGTGGCTTCTGCCTGGTGGGGGGAAGCTCCCCATCCTGCACTCCTGAGGAGACAGGGCTCTCCCCCTTCCAGCAGCTTTAGCCCACCTGTTTCCACACCTGAAGGTGGGGACAAAGAGGGAGGGAGGGAGGGAGGGAGCATGATCACGCAGGGGGGCGGCCAGCCACATAACTGGAACACTAGAAAGGCAGTAGGAAGTGAGCAGAGGAAACTGCAAAGAAAAACGCTTGGGGACCCCAACCTTCTAATGGTTAGGAAGGAATACTTCTTTGGGGGACTCTGTTTATCACAATGATCCTGGGGTACCTGCCTTACAAGAAAGGAGCCCCCCCAAATGGGAAAGTGAAGATGCTTGTAGAATTTGGGGGCCGCGAGGCAGGAAATGCCTCTGGATCCACCTGGCTGGGCAGGTCCTTGTCCTCTCCCTCCCTTGCCATTATTTCTGGTTTTTATCCTTAACCCCATGGGTCTTTCAGGGGGGCAACAAAGCTCTGAAGCCCCTGGGGGGAGGGAAGAGTCTGGGAAGTGGGGCTTCCCTAGACTGGGACTGTCAGGTGGCCCATGGGGCGGGCTGCTTTTCCTTGGGCTAGACAGGATGGCCGGGGGTCTTTGTCGGGGGTCAGGAGGGTCGATTGGGGTCTGAAGGGATTAGGCAAAAAGAGGAACCCAGTGGGCCTTGGCCGTATCCCGAAGACCCTGTGTGTGCCTTGTGTGCATGTGAGTTGCGGAGTTTGCAGTTTGTTTATTTAGGTTTATTTTTTCCCACTACAAATATCTGGTCTGCTATGAGGAATTAATCCTGGTCAACGTGTGAAAAAGGCTGCGTTGAGGAGGGTGCTTATTATCCCCACTCTATCCATGGGGAGAAGGAGGGGGACTCCTCTGCTGACCTGAGAGGTATTCCATGCACGCCACCCATGACTGGATTCTGGAGTCTCACCTGAAATCAGCATTCTGAGTATTTGGTCTGCAGAGAAAAGCAGGTTGGATGTCTGGTTGTGGAAAAGGATATTTGTGGATCTGGGGAGGGAGGGAGGGAGGGGCAGGCTGTGCCTGGGGTGTGTGTGTAGGTCCCCAGCTTTGGTCTCTTTATCCTGCAAACTCACTCTTGTCTCCCTGTAGGTGCGGGTTCTGCTGAACTGTGGCTGGTTCAGAGCAGTTAGGCAGAACCTGTAGTTATGATGGCTTGTCCCAGAATCATAGGTTTAGAAGGGACTTTATCTAGACCAGGCCGGGATCTCCAAACGTCTGGAGAAATCCCCAGCCAGCCATGGGAGTTGAAGTCCACAAGTTGACCAGGTTAAGAGACACGGGACAAGGGGATCCTTCTGGGCCCTTCCAACTTCATCATTCATGACTGGCTGGGGAATCCTGGGAATTGAAGTCCACAGTTTGCCAAGTTTGAAGACCCCGATCGAGAGATCCTGCTCAGAGTAGGATCTGCTAAAGCCCTTGGAATTCCTATTTGCAATCTTATTGTGAAAGGAATCCATACACACTCTGCCCCCCCACCCACCCCCCTATGGTTGCCTTGTCCGCAGCTCCTGCAGTCCAGAAGGTCCTCTTAGACTAGGATCCAGCCTTGTGGGCTTCACCCCCTCTGAAGCAACCCCCAATAAGCCCACTCCCTTCCCTGGAGGACAGCCCTCGAAAGACTGCTACGGTGTCTCCCCTGGGCCTTTGCAGGCTAAAGGTACCCTTGGGTCCTTTCCTTATTCCTCTAAGAATTTAGGGATATGGGGACTTCTGTTCTCTGGATTCTGCTCTTGGTTTTGGCCTTTTTAGCAGCTTCGTCCCATTGCTGGCTCTGGTTAGACTGACCAGGACTCCCGCATCTCTTTCGCCACCCAGGTGGCCTTCATCCTGGGATTCTCAGGTTTTCCTGCCAGGCGCGGGGAGTTTTACCCTCCCTCTCTTGGCCCAGAGAATGGGCCGCAAATGGGTGCTTTTTAAACAATGCCCGAGAAATGGGAAAACATAAGACGCCTTGTCAAAGAAAAGGAAAAATGAATAAAAAGAAAGGCTGCTTGGTGAATGTGAAATGAATAAAAGCGAGGGACTCTGGATAGCCCCAAAAGGCTTCAGCCCAAAGAGGATCTTTCCTGTTTTCTCCTGGCCTCTCGTGTTTCGGCCCCTCTACCCCTCTGTCTCGTTGCCTTGGAGGACGGGCATGGCCCACAAGTGTCTGTTTGTGTAACACGGTTACCTGGGGTGACAATTCAGTCCCTGATTCCTCTGAGTCAGGTCACTACTTGGCTGCTCTGGTAAAGCCCCCGCTCTCCTCCGGAGGTTTCCGGCAGCCCCCAAGCGTTCCTTTGTTTATCCAGTTGCCTAAATCTGGCACCTCCCAATCAAAAGGAGAAAAGTCTTATTAAAACAATAAAAAATACATTAAAAACAAAACAAAACAAATGGCAGCAAGTCATACTTCTGATTTCCGTCAACCCCAACCCTCCCCTCTCCTTTCCCCGTGGAGAAATCGGGAGGCTCATTCACTGGACAGGCTTCAGCACCGACTCACCTGGGGAGGCCATGCTTGGAACAACTCTCCCAGTCTGGCCTACTGGGCTGCAGCCTTTGCCCTGCCCGCCCATTCCCCCTGGGCAGGAGGAGGAGAATCTGCCAGGAGGGCGCCTTTCCTGCAGGAAGCCAGGCTGGTCTGCCTGGGAGGGGCTGGCCTGGCCTTGCAGCAACCAGCCGCCTGAACTGACAGTCCAGAGGTGCCCCCCCACCTGCTGATGCATCAGGGCCTCTGCGCCAAAGAGCAGGAAGGCCACCGAGAGCCTCTTTCCTCGTCTCCTTTCCCTTCCTACTTCCCTTCCTCTCCCACACTTCTTTCTACCCCTTCCCCTTCCTACCCTCTCTCCTCCCTTCCATCTTCCTCTCCTCACCTCTCTCTTCCTTCCCTCCTTTTCATCTCATTTCCTCTCCTCCTCTCTTACTTTCTTTTTCTATTGTTGCAGGTGTCTCTTCCAGCTGTTGACCCTGGCTGGGTGGGATGGAAGAGATGCCCAGTCAAGGGAGGGAGGGAGGGGGCTCTGTCCAAGCAGGGCGGTCCTGTGGGGCTGCAGGGGCTCTAGGTCGGATAAAGCTATGGGGTCCTGGCTGCTCCCGGAGTTTGGTGGTTTTCTTGAAGACCTTTCATTACCATACTAGGCAACATCAACAGTGCTCTGGCTCCTTCGCCGCAGGGCTGCCTCCTTCTCATTGGGCCCCGCGGACGGATGAGTCACAGGCGAGGCGGCCGCTCTTTGTCCCGCAGCGCTCGTTGGCCGCCGCCGCCGCTTCCCTCGGCCAGGCAGCAGCGGAGGGCGCGCCGAGGCCCCGTGGGGTCGGGCGGCGGGGCTGGGCTGTCCGCTTGCCTGACTGGGGGGCGGTCAGAGTGGGGTCTGTGTAATTTGGGGCGGCGTCCCTCATTCTAGACTTAAAGAGGCCCCATTTCCCAACTAGAGGCGGCCGGGGAGGCGGGCAGCACAGCGGGGCCTCGTCTTGTGCCCCGCGCGACCCGACCGAGCGGTTGCCGCAGGTAGTCGGGAGAGCCGCTGGCGTCGTTCTCGCCGGACTCCCGCTGGAAACCTCCGCCTCTCGGGGTCAAGGCCGCCGCCGGCGAGTCCCTGCCTCTCCTCCCCCAGCCGCCCGCCAGGCGCCTTTTCCGGGCCGGAGAGCGGAGAGCCTCCGACGTCGCGGGCTGCAACGGGGCTCAGAGGAACCCGGGGTGGGGAGGAGCGCATGGCGGCCAGTGGCGCCCCCGGTCGGGATGCAGTGTCGGCGGCCTCCCGCGCCAGGCGATAAATCCCCTTCCTTTCCCGGGGCTGTTTATCATTTTAATAGGATGCTGTAAAATACGGCCTAACGCAACGCGTTAAAAATGGATACATTTTATTAGGGAAATATTGGCGGCATCTTTTAATGGGAAGCTTTAGAGAGACGGATGGGCTCATTAGCCACCCGGCGGGCGAGGAACGGGCCCCCCCTCCCGGCTCCGCCCGCCAAGATATTCGGCCCCGCGGGAGGCTCGGGAAAGCTCCTCCGCCCTCGGGCCCGGTAAGAGCCGCGCCCGCCTTGGGAAACACTCGGCGGGTTGAAGCGGCGGCTGAGCCCGAGGGGGTGGCCTGCCAGGGCGGGTGCTCGGACGGCCGCTCGTGCTGTGCCCGCGGTGCCTCCCTGCGCTCCAGCCCCGCTTAGGGCTCCGCTTCGGCCGGGGTCCTGCGGCGGAGCTGCGGCCTTGCGAGGCTCGGCCAGAAGGCTGCAGGGGCGCCGTGGAAAGCGGAGCTGCATCCTTCCCCCCCCACCCCGCTCTCTCCCCCCTTTGCGGAGTTCGGGCCGTGCCTCGGTGGCTGCGGAAGTTTCCGCCGTCGCCATGGCAGCTCTCCCTCCCCGCCCAGGCGCCCTCTGGCTCGGGGCCGAGGAGGAAAGCCGCTCCCCTCGCTGGATCCGCCTGAGCAGCGGTGGGGAAGCGGCCTCCCCCTTCGGGGCGACGGAAGGGCTCTGGCCGTTGCTCCCCTCGGCCGGCCACCTCGGGGGAGGCGCAGCAGCCCCTCCCCCTCCCGCCCAGCCCAAAGCGGGGCCGAGCCTGGAGCACAAAAGGCGGAGGCAACAAGGGACGAGGCTCCCAAAAGACCCAGGCCCCTTGGAGCAGGGAAGCCCCCTCCCCACCCAGCAGTCGGAGCTCGTGCGGAAGGCCCCCCTTGCAGAGGCTGCCACTGGGTTGGGCAGCGTGCCATGCCCCCCCCCCCGGCGGTCAATACAGCTTTCTCCTGCAAGCGCCTTTTCTGGAGTGTATTAATTACATTGTCGATATCTGTCTGTTTCATTAGTGTATTAAATACATGGATCAATAATATTTATATTATCCAGACGGTTCGAAACAGGGACAGGGAGCTGCAGGGCGACTTTGGCCGCGGGGGATGGGGACCTGGGGCCTTCAAGGAAGGCAGCACCAGCCCTGACCCCACCCCAGGGCCTCCTATTGGGAATGGAAGGTGGAAACGGGGGGGGGGTCTCCACCCACACCACTCAGAGGGAGGGGGAAAAGCTCCCTGTCGGAAGAGGGCTGGTGGTTTTGCATGAGCCCCAAAGCGGATTGGGGCTAGAAGAAAATGCCCCCCCCCCCTACAAAAGACTGCCTTCCCTACCTCCACCTTCAAGTCAGCTCAGGACCCCCACATACGGCATGAGACAGAAACCCCCAAGCCTGGTCAGCCTTGGAAGTTTCTGGCCAGCCCTCAGAGAGCCAGTGGGCTCAATGGCCAGGGCAAGGGTCATCCAGAGAAGCCCCCCCCCCTCAGGATAATCTTCATATTTCCCCCTCCCCTGCAGCATCAGGAAGCTG
The DNA here is from genome assembly GCF_964273705.1 of Natrix helvetica. NCBI lineage: Eukaryota > Metazoa > Chordata > Lepidosauria > Squamata > Natricidae > Natrix > Natrix helvetica. The sequence continues at coordinate 298,538,508 of NC_138552.1, forward strand.
CAGACTGAGCTGGGCCAATTCCCCCCCCCCCATCACCCTCAAAATGCAGCTTCATCTTGGCGGGGGGGGGGGGCTGAGCCACCCCCACTCAGCAGCTTGGGCACAGCGAGGGAAGGTCCCCCCCAAGTGAGAATCCATTATGGAAACTAATTAATTGCTTTCCAGTAATGAGAAACAACTGGCATTTGAATCAAGAGAACTTGGAAAACACCAACACTTAAAACACTCTTTATTAGGAAAGGAAGGGGGCACCTGCGGCCTCCCCTCCCCCATTTCTTCCTGTCAGGAAAAATACCATAATTTTCTCTGCATAAAAATAGCAAAGGGGGGGGGGAGGAGTAAGGAGGGGAGACACTGCAGTCTGTAGCCCAAAAAAATGGGTACGAACGGAAGTGAAAAGCTGAAGGGGCTTCTCTGTGTGGGGGAGGCAAGACTTCCGGGAGGAGACTCAGTGCTTATCGGCCCCTCAGCAGGGACCCTCGGTCCGGATCTGACTTTGCAGCCCATTCAATGGCAAAGGTGGAAGAGATCCACCCTGCATTAACAATTCCACTTAAGAGCCCCCCAAAAACTGCCCAGGGCGGGGGTGGAGGAGGAAGGGAGGCCGCCTGTGCTGCGCCACCCCAGCCGGGCCCTTCTGGGCCAGGGGCTCGTGGAGGCTTCTCCAGGGCAGAGGGGTCTTTGCTGCGGAGCGATGGGGGTGGTGGTGGAAGGGGAGAGGGTCCGGCGGGCCACGCCGACCTCCTGCTGTGCTCTGTGGGGCTCAGCCGAGCCGGGTGGCGTTCCTGCGGATGTTGAGGATCAGCCTCTGGCAGTAATCATTGAAGTTGATGGGCTTCACCTCTACGGCTGTGGCCTTTAGGCGTGACTCATCCTTGCAGAGAGAGAAGGCAGCTCAGCGGCCGGGCTGGGCACTGCTGCCCCATGGGCTTTGGAGCCCTGGGCATTCAAGAGACACCTGACCCTTGTGCTGAGAAGCGGGAGGCTCCGGCAGCCTGGCCTTCATCATAGCAACCCCCCCCTCCCCCATGGCCCCCTCCCTTCAGGGAGGCTGAAGGTACGCTGCCCACCTGGCCCAGAAACCCAGCAGCCCCACAGCTCACCCCACTGCAGTCTCTGGGAATGCCTCAAAAAGGGACCTTCTGCTGTCTCAACCCTGTCCCGCCCCCCCAGCCCTGGCCTGGAGCAGGAGAGCCCTGCCTGGTGGGATCCTGACCCATCTGGGGAGGGCCTCCCCTGAACCCTGCAAGCGCTCCTGAGGGGGCGGGGGGGTTGCAAGCACATTATAGCTGCACAACGATGCAGACCTCTCCAGCCCAGCCCCCCCTGGATGCCTGCCCCCCCTCCCCCCGTCCCCAATCCTCTTACATTGAATGTCTCCAGCTTGACTCGGATGCGGAATTCGTGGGAGGTAAAGTTGGCGTTCTGGATAACCTCGTCGAAGGCGTGCTCGTTCTGGGCAGGAGGGAGAGAAGTCCCCCCCTCGTCAGCCCTCCCAGCCGGTCAGAGCCTTCTGTGCCCTCAGGACGAGGCTGTCGGGCGCTTTGGCCTCCAGGGGCATCGCAGTGAGGCCAGCCCCTACTCCCCAGCTTGCCATGGCTCAGTCCCCCACCCACAACGGCAGGATGGAAACAGACACCCCCCCCCATTGGTCTGAGAGGGAGGCCTCTTCCTTCTGGGAAAGAGCATGGGGTGTGTGGGGGTGGGCAGTGGGAGGCTGCCAGGGGGCCAAATTTCCTCCTGGTGCCAGAAGAGGGGCAGCCCCTGGGGGCCTCCTGACCTTCTCCTTCAGTTCCCCCAGGTAAGCCGTGTTCTGCCCGAGGATGGCCTCCGCAGACTCCTGGAAGCAGGTCAGCCACTGGTTGTCCTGGAAGTCTGCAATGTTCGCCTGGCGAGGAAGGAAGGAAGGAGAGACTTGTCTCCATGCCCAGCCTCCTCCTCCTCCTCCTCCTCCTCCGGAGGTCCAGTTGTGGGTCCCCTGGGGAGGAGGGGGTGGGTGGCCCAGACTCCTTCGGGATGCAACCTTCTGCCCCCAAACCGTGAAGCCGGGCAAGGAGCTGCCCAGAGCTCAGCCAGGACATGGGGGCGCCCAACACTGTCCCCAGGGGAGGGAAGGAGGATGCCAGAAGGCCTGGCACCCAGGACCCGGACACGATAGGGGGCAAGGCAGGACAAACTGTCTCCCCCCCCACGGGGGCTTCCCTCCCTCCCCCCCCCCCGGGCTGTCCAGAGGAGCTGTGGAGGAGGGGGCCCAGCAGCCGGGCAGAGGCCGTGAAGAGCTGAGCCAGAAGGCCAAAGGCTCCCATCAGGGCCAGCCTTCTTCCTCCGCCTGGGCACAGGAGCCCCCCTGGCTCCCCAGAAGCGCCACTACAAACCCAGCCCCCCCCCGTTTGATTTGGGGTCTCCCAAGGGAGGGACTTTGAACCCTGGATGCTTTCATGCCAGGCCTGGGGCATTTTTGCCTTTCACCCCAAAGACCTTGGATGGGGGGCCGGGGAGCATAAAGAGACCTCGGAGAGGGACCCCCAGGGCTGGTGGGCAGAGGGGGCACCCAGCTCCTCCCAGCCTACACCCGGGGAGGGGAGGGGGGGCTGTTGCACCGCAAGACTGAACCAAGGACGCCTCTGCCCTGGAGCAGGTCCCTTCCCCAGGTGCCACTCGCCAGCCCTTCTAGCTGCCCTCCTGGGAAAGCTCCGGACTCACCGACAGGATCATTCGGTACTTGAAGTTGGGGAACTCCCGGTCACACTTCTCGCAGCGGTAGAGGCCGTTCTGCTCGTCAATCACCTTCTTGTTGCAGTCTTGGGTGGGGCAGGCCTGGTACATGCAATTCTCCTTGCGCAGGTACACCACTGTGCCCACGCAGCTGAAGTAGTCGGCCTGGCAAGGGAAGGGAGGGTGGGTGGGGTGGGCTAGTGGGGAGGCCCAGAGGCCACGCCGGGCCCTGCCCTCCACCCACCACGCCCTGCGGTCCCTCTGCCCTGAGCTGCCCAGAAGGCCACGGCTCCGCTCCACAGAATCCCCCGTTGCCGGCCACCCCGTGGCATGAAGAACCGACCCCAGAACGTAGGCAGCCATTCAAAGTGACAAGAGCAACGGAAGGAAAGGGCCTGGCGACCAGTTTCCTCCCTCTGGGTGCTGGGCCAAGCGGCCTGCAATTACGGCAGCCGCCAGCCCTGCCTGCCTCACGCGATCCCAGCAGAACCGAACAGAAGCCCCAGTTGGGTGGGAGGGGCCTCGGAGGTCTTCAGCCCAACCCCCTGCTTGGCCAGGATTCGCTTACCAACCGGGGCAAAAAACGAATGGGTCACTTAATAACTGCTTCACTTAGCAACAACAGAAGCATTGGCTCCACTGTGGCCATAAGTGCAGGTGGGCCTCCTCTCCCGTTGATTGTAAGGTATTGAAAAGAGAGAGAGAGGCAAGTGAGCAGAGAAGGGAAGGCTCCCCCCCCACCCCACCCCCCGGTCTCACCTTGTCTCCTTGGCCCAGGTTCTCCGCCTTGGCCTCGCTCAGGGTCTTCCAGTTGGAGCTGCCCCCGGGCGCCAGCCCCCCCCGCCCCGAAGAGATGGAGACGCACTCCTGGTGCTGCCCTTCCGAATCAAACCTGGAGGAAAAGGGGCCCTTATTTTCAGGGGCAGCGTGAGGGGGGGGGGGGGGAGGGGTGTTGACCCATGAGCCTCACTGGAAACAATTGCAGGGGCCGGCACAGAAGAGTCACCCCAAAGGCTCCCTTCTCATCCGTGCCTTTCGTGGTCTTTAACCCGGGGAAGCCAAGAGCCGCCTGGCCTGGCCTGTCTCTGCACTGCAGCTGCTCCCCGGAGGGGAGGGGAGCCAGGAGGACCCTCGACCCAGAACACCTGGGAAGCAGCAGCCCGGCCCAAGCCAGGAGCAGCTGGGGTGCCCTGCCTGGCCCAGGCGGCAGAGGGGCCTCCGTGACAGGGTGAGGCCGCAGCTCAGCCACAGCCGGCAGGAGCTGCTGACGGGGGCAGGGGGCTGCGCACAGGGTCCCTGGGAGCCTCAGCCCTGCGGGGGGGGGGGCGCAGGGGGGGCGGCAGTTGGGTTTGAAGAGGGAGAGGTGCCTTCGGCCCCTGGCGCTCCTACCCCACCACCCTCTGCATCACTGCATCACTCTCTCGGGGCTCCTGTGGCCAGTTGGGGAAGGAAGACGGGCGCTCCCAAACGGCAGCTTCCTGGCCTGAGCCCAAGGCCGGCTGCCCTCACGGCTTCCTCCCAGGCAGACAGGCTGTGGCCACCCGGAAGGCAGCCCCCCCCCTCCCCGAAGGAAAAAGCCCGCTGTGGGGCAGCTGATTCGGCCTGCCCAAGACCCTCCATGGGCTCATCTCCCCCTCTGGGCACAGGCAGCAGTCCCGTCCCCACTCTGGTCTTTCAGCCCCCCCACCCCCCCCTCTGGGGAACCTGACCCCCATTCTCTGCACAGGCTTGGGGTGGGCTGCCCCCTGGAGGCCTCAGCAGCTCAATCTGGATTGGGGGGGGGGGGGGGGGAGAGGACCGGGCGTCCCTTCGGTCTCTCCTGAACCACAGGATGGCTGGATTGGCACCGCACGCCCTGCCTGCTCGGCCTCTCCGCCTGTGCTGGGAACCCGGCCGGCCCCACCGACCGTCCGACCAGCCCAGGGATGCAGAGCAAACTTACCAGCCCCGCAGCTTGAAGGACTGTGGGCAGTCGGGGTTCAGCAGGAGGGTGCTGGAGGAAACCACAGAGAGGCTCCGTCCCCCAAAGTCCGAGACTCGGGCTCCCCGGATGGCTACCACCGGCTGCCGGGAGCCATCAAACGTCTCCGCCTGCAGAGAGCCGGGAAGGGGCAGAGGCCGTCAGGGCAGCCTTGGGGGGGGAGGGGGGGAGGAGGAGGAGGGGGGGGGGGGCTGGAGCCAGGAAGAGCCTTGAAGGGCCAAAAAGAGTTGTGGATGTTGTCCCCCTCCTCCCCCCCCTCCGGCCCCTATGGAAAGCTTCCTCCTCTCGGCCCTCCTGCCCTGGGCCCCAGCAGTCCTAAGGCCAGCCCCGGCAGCCCCACCACTTACGTCCACGCCCCAGAGAGTGACGGTCACGGTCTTGCCCGACATGTCCACCAGGTGCATCTCCCTCTTGCAGACCTCCCGGTTGGAAGACTTGATGGTGACCTTCTGAGTCCCCTCGTAGCTCTTGCAGACCCCAATGACGTCTGGGAAAGAGGGCCAGGCTGAACCCCCTCCCCCCCAAGGAAGGAGCCCATCCTCTGCCCTTCTCAGATGCCCCCTCCCCCAACAGAGAATCTCTGCTTCAGCATCAAGCCCCCCCCCCCCAAGAGCTGCCTGGCCCACAAAGAGGGCGGCCCCCCCTGCCCAAGAGCAGGCCGGGTGGGAGGGTCAGCGCCCTTGCAGGGCCCTTGGACGCAGCCTCCCTGGGCATCTGGCCCCCCAAAGAGCAGCTTCTCTGGCTGGAGCCAACAGAGCTCGGAGGTGGCGGTGGGGTGGGGGGTGCTCGTGCCTCAGCGGGTGTTAACGGCTGGGGGGGGGCTTTTCGCCAAAGCCGGAGCTATGATGCCAGCAGGAGCTTCGCAGCCTCCCCGCAGTCCCACTCGAGAGTGTGAATGCCCCCCCCCCCCGCGGTCGCACTCATGGCAACGGGGCCCGGCCAGTGGGCCCGGTACCAACTCACCCACGAGGGAGTCCTTGCTGGCGCTCTCCAAGTCCCCGATGGCCACAAAGTCAAACTGCACCGAGGGCAGGTGCTCGGCGTCCTCGCAGGGAACGACGGAGGTCTCGTTGGAGAAGGTGATCTCGTAGTCGTTCTTCACGGAGGTGTACTGCTTGTTGGCCGTCTTCAGGTTGCCCTTGGAGAAGTAGTAGACCTGAGGCGGAGAGATGGAGCCTTGAGGGGCAGCTAAGCAGGGGGTTGTTAAATGAGGACCAGCCGCACGCAGCTCCTGACGCCCCACGGACAGAGCCCACTGCTCTGCTGAGCCGGGAAGACACCCACACCCGTACCCACCCACCCACGCACCTTGTTCAACTCCAGGAGAGGGAAAAACTTGTCCACTTGGTCGTTAAAGGCCGTTGCTCGGATCTCCCCCTGGAGAAGAAGGAGGCGGCTCAGGAAGGCAGCTCACTCCAGGGGGGGCCTCAGGGCAGCCCTCTGACCAACTCTGCCAGGGGGCCCATATCCGTCGGGATTGCCCGTTCTGGACAGGCTGCCGGCAGCGAAGCACGCGGGAGAAGATCTAGCGGGTAAAAGCGGCCCTCCACCAAAGTGGGATGGAGGCCACGAGACGCCAGCAGCCCCCCACCCCCACCCCCAGGAGACAGCGCCTTGGCTGTGGGCAAGCGGAGAGTCTCAAAACCCCAGAGAGAATGAAAGAATTAACATCTTCTCTTCAGGTGGGAGGGGCTTCTTTGTCAAATCACGATTTGGTGGGATTGTTCCCCAAATTCAAGGCCCCTCCCAGGCCTCTGCAGCCCCACTGGGAAGAGCGCACCCCGTCCTGGAGTGACCCTGGAAAGTGGAGCTGGAGCACCGGCAGCTGAGACGTTTGAATTGACTTGAATTTCCTCTTTTTAGGGGGGGCTGGGGGGAGGGGAGGGGGTATAGTATCTGTATGGGATTTGCACTGTATGGTGGGGGGGGGTTAAAAGGGGGAAATATGTTTGTATAAAACTTTTTCAATTTTTTTTTTAAAAAAAAAGCGCAATAAAGGCCCCCAGTCAGAAGGAAGGGAGCAGCTGAGCAAATGGGCCAGGAGTTGGGAGTGGCCCCTTCCGGCCTGCCCCCATCCTTGCCTCTCTCCTCCTGCAGGCACTCGTGCCACTTGCGAGGAACCATCCCCTCTGCCCCTGTCAGTCCACAAAGCAGGAAAAGGGCCCGGGGGGGGGGACGGGGATTCTGCTGCAGAGGAGCCTGCTCAGAAATGAACCAAAATTTATAGGAAAACGCCTGACCCAGCCCGGGGGGGGGGGGGAGTAAAGGGGAGTCAGAGGAAGCCGAGGGAAGCAGGAGGCACGTCAGCCCAGGCCCCCTCGGCAGAAGTGCCCGCTTCCAGGGTGGGGGGAAAGGCTTGAGGGGTCGGCAGCCCGTCCTGCCAACAGCCGTCCGGCCCGTGATGCTCCGCCTTCCCGGAACGGCCCCCAGGCCCCCCCCCCAAAGGCAGCCCGGCACTCACGCTCTCGTCCACCATCTCTATGGAGAAGAGCTTCCCTTCCCCCCGGGAGTTGCTCCAGGTACGGATCTGGCCCTTCTGGGTCACCCGGGCGCAAATGGTCCACCTGGAGAGACAGACGCAGGAGCTGAACCGGCTCCTCTGGCAGGACAGACCCCAAGCGGGAGCCCACCCTCCCCATGGCAACGTGGCCCCCCAGGCAAGTCAGCCCTGCCCTCATCCTTCCCTTCCGCGGCTCCTATGTTACTGGTGGTTTTGGTTGAAATTCTTGTAACGCTTGCATTTCTGGGTTCCGCCCTGCGCCCCCTTCCTTCCGCTCCCCAGAGGGAAGGCCCAGGCGGCCCCAGAGTCCCAAGGGGTGGGGGGCACTGGGAGGAAGGTGGGCTCCCGTCCCTCACTCCGGCCTCCTCCCCCATCAGGAAAGCCCAGGGAGCCTCAGGGGAGGAAGGCCCGGCAGACTCAGCCGCTGGGGAGCCCCCGGGTGCTGGAAGGGCCCACAACTCAAAGCCCGGAAAGCGGCTATGGGGCTCGCCAGGCCCTTTGCCACACCACAACTGAGATGGGGGCTCCGCAGCCCACTACTCCAAAATTAATCCCCACCCCACTGCAGGGCACGGTCCCGCCACCGCTGCCGGGCCGCACAAAGGAAGGGGGCGCCGGGAGGGCTGGCGGCCAGGGCAGCCTCCCACTTACTTGGACTGGTAAGGGTTCAGGCTGGCGATGGGCACCACTTTGACCTGAGAGCCCCCCGGGGTGCTCAGGAGGCCGGTGCTCCCTGCCTTCCCCAGCAGTTTGGAAGATCCTGGGATAAAGCAAAGTTTCCCACGTCACGGCTGGCACCTGGGCTGCTGCCAACGCCTCAAGCAGCTGCCCTGGGCCGCCCAAGGACCGACTCTGCCCCCTGGAGAAAGGGGCCCTTCAGTGGCCAGCAACGCCCTGCCCCCCCCGCGCCCCTGCAGGCCCTGGCACCGGGGGAGAGCCAAGGCTGCCCCCCCCCTGCGCAACTAAGGACGGCGTCCTCGGGAAACAGGCCTCCATATTTCTGGCCTAGGATGGACCCCTCCCCGCTTCATTGCTCCCACGGGGAACTAACCCCCCCTTCCCCCAGAAGCCCAGGCATGGAGGGGAGCGGCCCTGGCCTACAAAGGGCCCCAGGCCCTCCGGGGACTCTGCTCCCAGGGCCTGGCTGGAGCCCGTCCCTGCGCAAATGGCACAAAACGTTGGTTCCTGCTCCAGAGCCTCCCCTTCCATTTGCCCCCCTGCAGGCCACTTGGGGAGGAGGAGGAAGGGTCTCCCTGGAGAGGATGAAGCTGCCTGGTACCTGCCAAGGCTGGGCAGGCTCTGCTCCTGGAGCAGCAATTAACATCCCCGCCTGCAATAATTATTATCTGCAGGCTCTGCAGACGATGGACCCCTCATTACTATTAATTAAGCTCTGCTGTGACCTGACAGGAGGCCGAGAAACGGTTTTTGCGGCTTCAGTTCTGTGCCAGCTCCCCTTCCCCCGCCTGTAACAAAAGACCCCCGGGAAAAGCTCCTGGCCACTCGGACACCAGCCAGCTCAGGGCCTGGGGCCCATCAGGGCAGCGGGAGAAGCTAGGGGACCCTATCGTGGGCCCCAGGCCCTCTGGCTGGCTGGGGGCTTCCCTTTGGGGGCCCAGAGATAGAAACAGAGGCCTGTTTCTGGTGTGTGTGTGTGTGTGTGTGTGTGTGTGCAGCTTTTCCAGCAGGGCCCCTCCCCACCACAGCCACTCATTCCATGGGGCAGGGGGGGGGGGAGACTGGCTTTGGGGACAGTGCCCCTCCCTCCCGGAGGGGGGCTTCTGTGGGGGCCAGAGAAGAGGCTGGGGCCGGACGCTCGGCTGATGCTTCCAGAGAAGCAGAGCTGAAGGAGAAGCAACTCTGCTCTGACATCACCGGACACCCCCCCCCCCGAAAGGCCCTTCCGCCCCTCACCTGCATCCGGAGCGCCACTCTGGAGCCCCGCTGGCTTCCCTTGGAAAGGGCTGGTTGCTGGGCCGGTGGCCACTGGCTGCCTCCCTGCTTGCCCAGCTCCTGTTTGGGGGAGAGGAGAGGTTTGTGGGGCGGAGTGGCCCAGCACTCTCCCTGCGAATACCCACACAGGCCGGGAGGAGGCCCCACTGTGTCTGAATCCACCCCCACCGGGGACCCCCACTGCTTCCCCCTCTGCCCCCCCTCAGAGCAAAGGGGTATCAACTCGGGCAGAACAAGGGGGTGAGCCAATGTCTGGGGGGGGAGGAAATCTGTGGCCCCCACTCAGGACATTTCAGTGGCCTGGAATCGCTGCGCCTCCAGGCTGATGGGGTGGGATCCTTTGGGGCTCGAGGGGCAGAAAACCTGGGCCTTGTTAAGGAAGCGTGGCCCGTGCAAGGGATCCTCTCTCACCCGTTGAGGTTTGGGGCATTTCAGTCTGCCAGAGGGAAGAGACGGAGGCCCCAACCCAGAGCGGCTGTGGCTCCTTCGGCTGACAGCCAGGGCCTTCCTTGCCAGGGGTGGCCAGAGGGGAGGGAGCACCGATCTGGGGGAGGCATCCGAAAGGGGAGTGGGGGAGGGAACCAGTCCCAGGCAGGGGCTTTCAGGCTGGGCCCCGGGGTCCAGGGAGAGGCAGGGAGAAACAGGGGAAGCCCCAAAGCTGAGGGCGGGGGGCTTCGTTTTCTAAATCATCCCCTATTTAGCCAGAGAGGCTCCTTTGAAGTATCCCAACACCCCACCCCACCCCCGGCCACCCCTAGGAAAGCGGGAGGAGGGGGCAGGCCGCCTGGGGGCTGCAGGGACTGACACAGCCGCCCCTTTGGGGGATTGCCTGGAAAACACCTGAAGCCTTTCCAGCGGCCCCTTGACTCGAATCCCAGCCCCTTCGCCTGCTTCTCCCGCTCGCCTAAGGTGTCTCCAGCCGAAGCCGCGATGGGCAGGGCTAGCAGGGGCTGAGCAGGAAGGAGGGGCTGCCACTCCCAGTTTGGGCAACTAGGGCAGGGCAGGCAGGGGGGCTCCACTCAAAGCCCCACCCAAGCACACCGGCCTCCCGATGATCCTTAAGCAGCTGCTGCTGCCACGCTGAGCTTCTCTCGCCAGGCACACGGCCTGCCTCCCCCAGGACGGCTGACGGGAAATCGGCTGGTTGACCCCAAGGCTTTCCCTTTCCCGGACAGAGGCCCCCGATGCTCCCTGCGGAAAGGCGTCACCGGGGGGGGGGGGGGGGCTTGAGCAAGCGACACTCCCCATCCTTGGCAGAGGGCCGGAGCTGCTCTGAGCACCCCATGGGGGCCCCCCAAGAGAGCCAAACCCTGCAGCAAACCCAGACTGCCCCCCACTGCTGCCCCCCCCCAGGGTCAATGCGGAAGAGCCCCTCTGCAGCCCTCGGGAGGCTCCTCTTCCAGCCCTGCCAGAGCCGCCGTCTCGTGCCCCCCCCCCGTGTCCCTTATTATTCTGGGAATTTACCTCCCACCCTTGCAGAGGTGGCACTTCAGGCACCTAACAAGGATGCGAAGCAGGCGAATTAATTCCTGCTCCAACAGGAGACGGTGCAGCACTAAAGGTGTAAGATGACATAAGCGGAGCCATTTCTGCAGCAGACCTTTCTCCCCGGGGCTCTTCCTGAGAGTGGGGGGCAAGCGCAGCCCCCGTCCCTCCCTCTGGGCCCCCCCCCGAGTGGAAAGCCTCTCCCGAGGCCCCCACAGGTAAGCCTCTCTTAGACACGCATGACCACACGCCCTGTGCATTCATACGGGAGGGGTGTTTGCCAACTGCTCTCCAGCCCCATTCCCAGGGAGACCCACATAAACGGCTCCAGGCCCTCTCAGATACACCCCCTTGGCAGAAGAGCGGGGGAGGGATCCCACTTTTCTGGCATGCCAATGGGAAGGGGGGGGCACCTTCAGAGCGCTTGGCGGCCCAAAGGGAATCAGCTCAACTGGTGGGGAGTTATAATCAGAGAGAGGCATTTGAAGGGGGGGGGGCTCCACAGGGCCGTTTCGGAACAAAAGTAGTTCACCCCGAGAAGTGAGGAGGAAGGGGAATGGATTCCACGGAGCCACAGAGGCCACTGAGCTGCCTTGTGGGGCTCCCTCCTACATCAAGCAGAGCGAGAGGCATGGAGAGCCGCCTGCCAGGGCTCCAGGCGGGAGGGAGGGGCCCGGCTTGCTTCACGCAGGCAGCTCCGCCTCCGGTTTCCAGGCCGGCGGGGGTGACTTTGCCAAAGCCCCAAAGGTGAGAGGCGACCTCAGCTGAGCAGTCCAGGGTGGGCTCTGCTTAGTGGCCTCTCTGCCAGCCTGAGCTGGAGACAGTCGGCCAGCAGGACAAACTACTTGCCTCCCTCCCCCCCCTTGGGAATCAGGGAAAGGGGAATGTGGGGAGTTGGGCCCCCAAGGCCCAGGCAACCACTGGGCTCAGGGATTCCAGAAGGGCTTCGGCTCAAGGGATCCCCAAGGCTGACCCGCTCTGACCCCTGGACGGAGAGGCCAGCAGAAAGAGCTCCTTGGGCTGCCCCTGTCCTGCAATGGGTCCAGGCAACAGGCGATGCCCCAATGCAGCTGGACCCAAACCCAGGACAGGCAATGAGGAGAGCTGAATAAAAGAACGCAGCCGGGAGAGCTGCACTCCGCTCCCGTCCCCAGAGTGTGTGGGGGGGGGGTTCCTGGGATTCTAGGAGCCCCCCACTTCACTCCTTCCCTCCTCTCCTAGGCCGCTCCGTTTTAGGAAACAGCTGGCAAGGGTTTAAAGCGCCAGAGTTAAAAGAAGCCGGGCCCAACTCCCATGCGCCCCGCAGGCTCTTCACAGCCCCTGGGGACGGGGTGGGCAACCTCTGGGAAGGGCTGAGCTGGTGCCCCTGCCAGGCGCCCCTCCCTGGGCAGAGAGACCACGGGGAATCCAGAGCACCCGATCTCTTCGCTCCGAGGCAGTGTTCATGTACCCATCAGGCTCCCCCGTGGCTCAGCCACAAATCACGGTCGGTCACAGAGTTCTTGAAGTGGCCCTGTGCCCTGCTGCTCCAAGCCCACGAATGCCACCTGCAGCGGCTCCTGCTGGGCTTTGTGATTCCATGCCGATCCCCGCCCCCCTCCCTCACATACCTACCCCAATGAAGGTCACCCAAGGGCACCGAGAGGAAAGGCAGAAAAGCAGCCACGATTAAGCCCGGTTCAAAGGCTCTGGGGCAAAAGGCAGCTGCCAAGGGCCAGCCAGGAAAGGTGGCTTACCTTCGGTGTACGGCACCGGATTCCCAATCTTGGCGGGGACTGCATGACCCGGCCGCAGAACCTCCATTTCCATCAGGACCACCACTCGCCTGCAAGGACAAAAAGGGGCTGCCGGAGGGGGGGTCCACTGGCTGAGGAAGGCCCAGCCTCCCCCCGGACTCTCCCCATTAGCCAGAAAGGGCTTCCGGGGCCTCCTCTCTTAACCGGGGATCCTGGCCTCTCTGCTTCTTTAGGACTAAAAAGGAAGGTGCTTATCGAGAGCTCAAAAGGAGGCCAGGCGGAGGGAGCCCAGGACCCTCAGCCCATCCGAAAGGCCCCGATGACCAGGGGGGACCCCAGGCATATCCCAGCAGGGCAAGCAGGCAGGGGGGCTGCCCAGCAAAAGTGGCATGGAGGGTCAGTAAGGGTTGAGGCGGTCAGATTGGCAACCACAAACACCTGAAACGCAGAGCCTCATTGGAGGGAGAGCCAGGCTGAACTCAGAGCCTGGATCTCCCCCTCCCCCCAAAAAAAACCTTCTCTCTGCCACTGGGGGGGGAGGATCTGTCTGGCAGAGGCTCTCAAGGGCTGCGGAGCCCCTTCCCTCTCGGTGCCTGAGTTGCCCACTTGAAGGTGACCTCGTCCTCCTTATTTTGCAACTCCCGGAGCAGTTCTTTCCCCCACCCCCTCCAAGACCTGCCTTGTGCCAGGAGAGACGCCAAGCGGGAAGTCACATCGGCTTCGCTTCCATCCCTCCGAGCTGGGCTTATGACCCAACCTTCCAGGCTCCCGCAAGGGGCTGGAGGGGAAGAGCCAGCTGTGCACACGGGATTGTCTTGCTCTCCCACAAGAGGACAGGCGCCTTCATGCAACACCTGACTGGCGCCCGGCCCCCTGCCCGAGCTCCGCCCCAGTTCCTGTGAGGACGCAGTGGTCCTGCCTCGGCCCACAGTCACCAGTGGGGAGACCCTGCACGGCGGCCAAGAACAGTCCACAAGCACATCCTCACCCACCCTGAGGGCCACGGGACCCAGCCCTCCACTAAGAACCTGCCCAGCCCCCCTTTCCCCATTCAGCGATGGGCTGGGGGCGGGGGGGGGCCCTCAGTGGCCCTGCATTTGGCACCACAGCTGGTCTTCCCTCCCTCCCTCCGCCTGCCCTGTGCCTTGCGTGATTTGGTGCCCCCCCCTCCTGATCTCCACACCAAAGAGCCTCCCCCTCCCCAGCTGTAAGGGAGCTGCCTGCAATGATCTTGGGGTCCCTTTGGTGCCCCTGAAGCATCCTTCTGAAGGGGAGGGACCAGGCCCCATCCAAGCGTGTTTCACCACCGAATTTGCAGAAGGCTGTAAGGATATTGGGCTCCCTCTTTCTTTTGCTAACGTCTTGAGCCGGGCAGTTTTTTGGAGCAGCTGCACACCGGAGTGGCATTTTCCAGGGCGCTGCCTACTACGATTCCTTTCTTGGCCAGCTCCTGCCCACTCAGATGCCATTCAAAGATAGGTTGGGGTGACAAGAAGAGAATATTTGTACTCGGGGCTGAGCTGCGAGTCCTTGGGGCTGTCTGAGCCTGGCTGTTTTCTTGCAGGCGTTCCACCCCCTGCCCCAACTAGGGAAGAGTTTTGGTCACCACACTATAAAAAAAAAGAGGCTGAGACTCTAGAAAGAGTGCAGAGAAGAGCAACCAGGATGGATGAGGGGACTGGAGGCTCAAACACACGATGAAGGACCAGGGGAGACAGGAGAGCAGGCTTCCAATACTTGAGGGGCTGCCACAGAGAGGAGAAAGGGGTCAAGCTATTCTCCAAAGCACCCAAAGGCCAGAAACAATGGATGGAAACTGAGCAAGGAGAGAGACTCAACCTGGAAATAAGGAGGGATTTCCTGACAGGGAGAACAATCAACCCATGGAACAGAAGTTGCCTTCGGAAGTTGTGGGAGCTTCATCCCTGGAGGCTTTCAAGAAGAGACTGGACAGCCGTCTGTCAGACATGGTGCCGCTAGGGTCACCTGCTTGGGCAGTTGGACTAGATGACCTCCAAGGTCCCTTCCAACTCTTGTTAGTCTGTTAGATCATCCGCACCCTCCTTTGATAATGAAATGTCTTCAAGGAAGCAAAGAAGCTCAGAGAGTACCAAGGACCTCGCAGGGGTTGGCATTTTTGTACCTTCCTCCCACCAAAGGCATCCTTTGTGTTGCCCTGGATCCAGACCCTGCCCGTCTCTCCTACACCCAAAGTTAGTTTGAACCCAGGTTTGTAGCCAGCTTGTTAAGATCTGCAGCCGGGTGCCTGAGCCTAAGCCCCCTTTCTTTCGGCTTCTGTCTTCAGGCCTTCTCACCTACACTCGTTGGGGGGCTTTGGTGGCAAAATTACTGGCAATTCTGGCTTGTTATTCTGTGATAACACAACAAAGTCGCATCTCCTCTAAAGCAGGGCAGAGCTCCCTCCGCCCCCCCCCCCCGTTCTCCACTCTTTTCTCACCCTTTGTGCGCCAGGATAGATTCAGTGATTTGCGTGGGCGGATGAAAATGGGCACATTTGTCATTTCAGATGTGTCCGAAGAGCCCCTGAGGAAATGGGGAACCATTCTCCCTCCCCACAGGCGCCCTCAGGGGACCCCCACCTCAATCCTTCCTTCCGGATTCAGCCGTTACCTTCCATCCTTCAGAGTGTTCACAATGAAGCGGTTAATCTGGCAAATGGCATTGGCGGTCAAGCTCTGGTCATCCACCAGAGGGTTCAGCTGGGTGGCCAGCATGAAAGCTGCAAAGGGAAGAGGCAGGTGTGAGGACATCGGCAGCCGGAAGGCTGGAACGGCTCCCCCCGACACAGGGAAGCGTAAAAGCTCGGCTACCTTTCGCTCATCGTCCGATGAATAGACGGGGCCCAGAGGCAAATCAGCCTTTCCTTTGGCAAGCCGCATTTGATACAATCCATGGCATTGCTGCAGGGTCCCAATCATCGCAAGGGCCACCGGTTTTTAAATTGCGGGGCCTTGCGCTGAAGCCTCTATGCACTGAACCCCTCCTGCTCTTCCCTGGCTGAGCCTCCCCTCCTCCTCGCCCATGCCCAGAGCCCCCCCTCAGAAGCAGACCCAGAGCAAGAAGGGGGTCCCGAGGAGCGCTGGGCTGCCCTGGGTGAGAGGCCTCGGGGTGCTGACCAGGGCTGCCCTGTTGAACAGGTCTTGGCCTCCGGCTGAGGCAAACGGCTCCTCTTCCTGGAGCATTTGCCCTCACCAGCTCCTTCTTAAATTTATAGGCCCCCTGCAGCAGCAGCAGCAGCTCCCACCAGGGCCTCAGGCAACCACCAGCCCTCCCATCCGAGGGGCTTTGAGAAAACGACGGAAGGATTCTGATCCCTCTGAACTTCATGGAAAGTCTTGTGCTTGGTCCTGCTCTTCCACCCCCACCCCCGCGTGCGTGCGTGGGTCACAAGCAGGTGCTGATCCCTCAGGACCCCCTGTTCTCACTCTGAAGCCCCTCGAGGCGCCTGGGTGCTTACAGGAAAGGGTGTTGACGCCGTCGCTCATCAGCATCCGGTAGCGAGGGGGGCCGTTCCCAGTGGAGATGGGGCGGATGTTCTGGGGGGGAGAAACGCAGGCGGCTCAGCCAGGGAGGCTCCTTCCCAGCAAAGAAGAGCCCGGCTGCCTCTTCCCAACCTCAGGGCTGCCTTTGGTGGCAGGGAAGGCGTCTCCTCGTCCCTCTGGCCAGAATCAACTGTACGGACGAAAACCAGGCCCAGCGCTCCCAATACATGGCCAGTCCTTGACTTATGGCCACAAAATTTCCATTGTTAAGTGAGACAGTTAAGCGAGTTTTCCCTCATTTTACGACCTTTCTTGTCAGGGTTGCCTAGTGACACGGTTGTTAAGTGAACGAGGCACCCCCATGGTCGCAAAAGGGAACCACGTGACGCCCCAGACGCTGAAACCCTCCTAAGTTCAGGCCGGCTGCCCAGGGGCCGAACTCTGATCACGTGACCGTGGGGGGGGAGGCTGTAAGGGTCGCTGAGTGTGAACAGCGGTCGCAGGCGCCTTCGGGAGGGAAGGGGGGGGCTACTCACGATCAGCTGCAGCACCGGCCGCTCCACCGGCTCCGCCTGCAGCAGCATGGCCTGCAATGGGGGGGGGGGGAAATGGGGGACAGAAAGAGAGAGAGTCGGCGGGGGAAGCGGAGGGGGGGCGGAGCCCGGGACCCCCCCTCCCCTCGGGACGGGGCCGGCCTCGCTCACCGCGATGGAGCCCTCGCTCAGCCTCGCCGCCGCCATCCCGCCTCCGTCTCCCGCCTCCTCTTCCCGCTCGCGCGCGCGCTCAGCCAGGCCCCGCCCCCTCTGCCCGCCGCCGCCGCCGCCACCACGTGGCCCCGCCGGCGGCCCCGGTTGGCCGAAAGGGGCGAGGGGCGCCCCGCCCATTTCTCTTCGCGCGGGGCATGCCGGGAGGATGGAGCTGCTGCCGGCGGAGCCGTGGCGGGCGCGGGCGGGGCGCCTGTGGGAATCTCTGGGGGCGCCGCGGAGGGAGGAGCTGAGCCGCGCACGGTCGCCCCGGGAGACGCTCCGCCTGGCCGCCCCCCTCCTCCGGTGAGCCCCGCCCCCCCTCGCCCCCCTCTCCTCCCCCCCTCTCTGCCTTGCCCCCCCCTGACTCTCTCTTGCCCCTCTCCCCCCCCAGGACCCCCTTGGAGGAGGAGGAGGAGGAGGACTGCCTGCGCCGCCTGGCCCGCCGCCTCTCGGTGCGGAAGGAGCCCCGGTTGGCCGAGCCCTGCAGGCAGGAGGGCAACCGGCGGTTCCGGGAAGGGGAGCACCGGGCGGCCGCCGCCCTCTACTCCAGGGTAAGCGGGGCCGGGTCTGCAGGAGGGGGAGCACCGGGGTTCGCTTAGCGACCGTGACGAAGAAGGACCTCCTGGCCTGACGAATGGAAATCCTGGTCCATCTGGCGGTCGTGAGTCATGGGATGCCTGTGCTGGTGGTCCTCGACTTACAACAGTTCACTCAGTGGTCGTTAACAGTTACCCTCCGCGCTGAGAAAAGAGGGCCGTTTTTCACCCCCCTCGCTGCCTCCCCCGCCGTTGTGTGATCAAAATTCAGACGCTTGGCAACTGACTCCTATTTATGACGGTTGCAAAGTTCTAGCGCCACTTGATCCCCCTTTGTGACCTCCTTATAACCAAAGTCAATGGGGAAAGCAGATTCACTGAATGGCTGTATTAACTTAACTGCAGTGATGCGCTGAACCACCGGCAAGAAAAATCGTAATATGAGACAAATTCAGTTAATTGTCTCACTTAGCAACAGAGATGTTGGGCTCAATTGTGGTCGTAAGTCGAGGACTACCGATACCAGACTCCTGCAGCAGCTTCATGCGGTTTTGGGTTCTGTGAAATAAAATCACCCATAAGTAACTATTTGATTGCTGGGCCATAAAGAACATTATTATTATTATTATTGTGGAGCCTCGGTCCCAAGGCGAAGGGCAAACCCCGTGCAGTGGGCCTCCTCGCCTGACCTCTGCCAAGATCTAGGCATGGATCTTACTCTAGAGTCCCGGGGGGGGGTCAAACTCATGGCGGCCTCACATGACGTATCAGAACCCCTCCCCCTTCACTAAAACGGGGGGTGGGGGGCAGTGCGTGCCACATCTGGCCCATGTGGGGGCTGGGAGTTTGACCGCCCTGCTCTAGACCCCGCCCCAATTGTGTGTAGGGCCACAGCCATGACAAACCCAAAGGAAGCTCTGCCATTCCTGTAGGGTGGGGGAGGGGGTCAGTGTGGGTCAGGCCCCCCCAAGAATCAAGAAAGACACACATTGTAACTTCTGGGCAGAAGTTTTCCTTTGTTGCTCCTTACCCGTAGACAGAATCTTGCTAGACTGAAGCAACTACTAATTGGTACCCTCGGTCTTTGTCATTAATTGGTTCTGGGACAATTACCCAAAATGATGAGTACCAAACAAATTTTTTCCCATCGGGGATAATAGTGGCTCACAAGGCAACTGACACCAACGCGTTTCAGCTTGTGCGTTGAGTACTGGGACCGAATTTTCCCATCCGAATGTGTTGAGCACCAAACCTGATGATTTTCAAAGCTGTTGGGTACCAAGGTAACTCCTGTGGTTGCATCGCTGGGAATTGCTAGGGAGGAGGAGCTGCCTTTAACTCTCTTTCCCCCCATCAGACTATCTAAGACCTGAGTTTTTCTGGAATTCAGGTTATTTGTTTCTTCAGTGCGCTGTTCCACCACCTGGCCAGGTTGAAGGTGTGTTTGACTCCCAGAATTCTCCAGCCAGCATCCTGGGAGTTGAAGTCCAGCCACCTTCAACATGCCAAGGGCGAGAAACACGGCTTTAATGTAGTGGCTGCCCATCTTGCCATGGGGCAGCTCTGGGTAGCTTACGATAGGAAAACGGGGGGGGAGGGGGGAACGATTAAAAAGGTGAAGCTAACGTTAGCAAAGCAATGATCACGGAGGAGGAGCTTCCAATGATGATGGCGGGCGTCCCTTGAGCTCCAAGAACATCATGGAGCTCCCGCCCGTTTAAGGGTTGCTGCCGGCTCCCGTATCATCTGAGGGAGCCGAGAGTTTGATAGCCCGACCACCCAGGCATGTTTTGGGCTTGTTTTGGCCCGCCAGGGTGGTCGGTGAAGACCGGAGGGAGGAGAGGACTGGAGGGCTGTAAACGGCTGTAAACGGTCACCGGCAAGGAAAAAGCAATGGCGACGGCGTGACGGCGTGGTGCGGCTGCGCTGGCGCCGAGAAACGCTGAGAAACACCAGAAACGCTGAGAAACACCAGGAATAGAGGGAATAGAGGAGAAACACCGAAAAACCTCAAAAGAGCTGGAAAAGAGCCGGAAAAGTTGAAGGAGAGTGAGAGGAAGGGGGTGAGAGGCTCCGGAGGCATTGGAAGCATTGGAGGCACCGGAGAGATCCTTGAAACATCGAAGAACTTGAGGGAGAGAAGCAGGAAACATCTGATAGGTGAGAAGGACTGGGAGGTGGACGGAGACTGTTGGAAGAGACAAGGGGAGATGGCTGCGACGATGGCTGAATGGAGGAAGTTGCAGCCAGAGAACCCCCTGGGATATTTTGTCATCTTGTTATTCCTGGCTGTTTGTCTCTGGCTACTCCCTCTCCCCCCCCTCCCGGGCCCCTGCTGGCTCGAGCAGACTAACATTGAGAGCCAAGCAGCTGGGCCAAGAATCCCCCCCCCTTCCATCGGGGGGGGCCACATCCACCATGGAACAGATGAATGGAACTATCATCTATCCTTTACCACCATTTACCATTTACCATCTTCGCCTTTCCCCCTACCATCTGGGACATCTAATCATGGCTTGCTCTCCCCCCCCTTTCTCTCCAAGTTCTGAGTACCATCTGGACATTGGAAAAAACCTTCTGCCCTCCATTGAGACTCTAGCCCACTGGTTTTCAACTATTAACTTTTATATCATCTGCACCCCTACCTTATCGGGATGGTCAACAACCTACCAATTTACTCGAGGACAGACCTGTTTCGCCTGCGGGAGGCCCCTCTCTCGCAGGTATGGCCCTTGGCTCTCTCAAGGGCCAGCCTTGATGACGGGTTCGTGAACCCCGAGAGGTGGAAGAAGAGGAAGCTGAGGGGCTTTTTAGTAAAATGTTTTATACTGTTTTTAGGGGGTCCCAGGGTGGGGGGGAGGGTTAATCAGACCGGGAGGACGGCCAGAGCCGGACAGACGGGTGAGTCCAGGAAGGACGGGGATGCGGTGGAGGGGGGGAATATAAAGGTCACGATAGCAGAGGGTTGTCCTATTACAACGGTCGCGGGGAGGAGGGGATGCGAGGACAGGATAAGATCCCAAGGTCGGTTGGGAGACCGTGGCTGCTGGTTATGCCCGGTCGCCTGTACCAACCCCTGCAGCCTAGGTGGACAGGTGCTACAGAGCCAGGGCCTGCGGCTGATGCTTTGCAACGCAAGGTCTGTCATCAAC
Source organism: Natrix helvetica (assembly GCF_964273705.1). Taxonomy (NCBI): domain Eukaryota; kingdom Metazoa; phylum Chordata; class Lepidosauria; order Squamata; family Natricidae; genus Natrix; species Natrix helvetica. The sequence goes on from NC_138552.1 coordinate 298,558,815, forward strand.
AAGGCCCCCCTCATTAATGAGTTGATCTCAGAGGGGGAGCTAGACCTTGCAGGGATAACGGAGACCTGGTTGGGCCACGAGGGTGGTTTACCCCTCGTGGAAATGTGCCCACCGGGTTTTCGAGCATTCCATCAGCCTCGGGCCCTGGGTAAGGGTGGTGGGGTGGCGGTGGTTATGCGGGAATGTTTAGAGCCAAGGGAGTTCACTGTTCCTCAGATACCCGGGTGTGAGTCCCTTGGTGTGAGTTGGGGCCCAGGGAGGCAGTGGGGCTTGCTGATTGTATACTTGGCTCCTCGCTATGCATCAGCAGCCCTGCCCGAGCTCCTCGAGCTAATCTCAGCGACGGCAGTTGAGACTCCCAGACTTCTGGTCATGGGGGACTTCAACTTGCCGTCAACGGGAGCGGCTTCCGAGGTGGCTCGGGAGTTCATGGCTTCCATGACGGCCATGGACCTGACCCAATTAGTGCAGGGCCCCACTCACGAAGGGGGCCACACACTGGACCTCATTTTTGTATCTGAACAGTGGACGAGTGATCTGGGAATAGGGGATTTAGTTATCACGCCCCTGTCATGGTCAGACCACTCATCCCTCCGGCTGGACTTCCCTGGCGCTATCCCCCACCGCGAGGAGGCGGAACCAGACTCTATAAACTGGCACCGCCCCAGGCACCTGATGGAATCTGATAGATTCCTGACGGAGCTTGGGCCAATACCTGTAGCCTTGTCCCGCTCCCGTTCCGAGGACCTAGTGACTGCCTGGAATAGGGCGACGACTGGGGCCTTGGACCGGGTTGCGCCGTTGCGACCTCTCCTGCGGCATCGACCCACCTGGGCTCCTTGGTTCACTGAGGAGCTCAGGGTGATGAAGCGCCACAGGAGACGTCTAGAGAGCAGGTGGAGATCCTCGCGCTCCGAATCTGACCGAACACAGGTAAGAGCCTATTTGCGGACTTACCTTGTGGCAATAAGAGCGGCCAAACGTAGACATTGTGCTGCTCTTATTGCGTCCGCGGATAACCGCCCTGCCGCCCTGTTTAGGGTGACTCGCTCCCTCTTATCGCAGGGGGCGCGGGAGACACCCTTACAGGGTAGAGCAGAGGAGTTTGGGGAATATCTTCAGGACAAAATCGATCAGATCCGGAGCGGGTGGACCTCCGTCAGTGGACCAGACGAGCCGCCAACAGCGAGTCTTGAGGGACCATTCTGGGAGGAGTTTGACTCTGTTGCCCCCGAGGATTTGGACAGGCTGCGTGGACGGCTGCGACCCACCACTTGTTTAACGGACCCGTGCCCCTCCTGGCTGGTACTGGCAGCCTGGGAGGTGACACGAGGCTGGCTCCTGGGCCTGGTGAGCGCCTCACTGAGTGAGGGATACTTACCAACCGCCTTGAAAGAGGCGGTGGTGAGACCCTTGCTCAAGAGGCCCGCGCTCGACCCAATGGAGCTAGCTAACAATCGTCCAGTCTCCAACCTCCCCTTTCTGGCGAAGGTTGTCGAGAATGTGGTGGCGCAGCAGCTCCCGCGACACCTAGACGAATCCGACTATCTAGACCCACGCCAGTCCGGCTTCCGACCCGGGCACAGCACTGAGACAGCCTTGGTCGCGTTGGTCGATGATCTCTGGAGGGCCAGAGATAGGGGTTGCTCCTCTATCCTGGTCCTATTAGATCTCTCGGCGGCTTTTGATACCATCGACCATGGTATCCTATTGCGCCGGTTGGAGGGGATGGGAGTCGGAGGCACCGTTTTGCGGTGGTTCGGCTCCTACCTCTCCGACCGGAAGCAATGTGTGTTGACAGGGGGGCAGAGATCGTCCCTGAGGCCACTCACTTGTGGGGTGCCACAGGGGTCGGTCCTCTCGCCTCTCCTGTTCAACGCATATGTGAAGCCGCTGGGTGAGATCATCCGTGGTTTTGGGGTTGAGTACCATCTTTACGCTGATGATACTCAGCTGTATATTTCAACCCCAAACCACCCCAACGAGGCTGTCGAAGTGATGTCCCGGTGTTTGGAAGCCGTCGGGGTCTGGATGGGGGACAACAGACTTAAACTCAACCCCTCCAAGACCGAGTGGCTGTGGTTACCGGCGCCTCGGTTCAGCCAGCTGACTCCATCGCTGGCCATAGGGGGCGAACAATTGTCCCCTGTGGAGCGGGCGCGCAATTTGGGCGTCCTCCTTGATGCCCGGCTGTCAATGGAGGACCATGTGGCAGCCGTGGCAAGGGGGGCATTCCACCAGGTTCGCCTGGTGCGCCAATTGCGCCCCCTACTGGACCGGAGTGCCCTGCGCACGGTCACTCATGCGCTGGTGACGTCTCGCCTGGACTACTGCAATGCTCTCTACATGGGGCTTCCCTTGGGACGCATCCGGAGACTGCAGCTAGTTCAGAACGCAGCCGCGCGGGTTATTATGGGAAGTACACGTTACTCCCACGTAACACCTCTCCTGCGCGAGCTGCACTGGCTACCTGTGGCCTTTCGGGTGCGTTTCAAGGTATTGATCACCATCTTTAAAGCGCTCCATGGCAGTGGACCTAGTTACCTGCAGGATCGCATCCTACCACACACGTCCCTGCGACCTATCCGCTCACACAGAGAGGGGCTCCTCCTGGTGCCGTCTGCTAGTCAATGCCAGCGGGCGACACCTAGGAGTAGATCCTTCTCTGTGATGGGCCCAACCCTCTGGAATGACCTCCCCCCTGACATTCGAACTACCACCGACCTCCGTTCCTTCCGGCAAAAGTTAAAGACTCACCTATTTCAATCAGCTGGCCTGGCACTTTCTTAGTTTTACCTCCCGGGGATTTATTCATTTTAATTGGGTTTGGGGTTTTAAAAAGTTTTTAATATACTATATACTATATTTAATATTTATTATTCTATGTACAGTCTTGCAACCTCCTCCACCTACGTATTTAATTATTTAACTGTTTTGTATGTATTTTATAACGTATTTTAGTGACTGTACACCGCCCCGAGTCCCTTCCGGGAGAGGGGGCGGTCTATAAATATGAATAATAATAATAATAATAATAATAATAATAATAAATAATGAGACAATAAAAAGAAAGAATACAAGTACAATAATACGAATTAAAAGATGGTCGGAGGGGGAGCGGGAAGCGCAGGGGGGAGGAATGCAGCCCCTCCCTCTGGGAATCCAGACTGCATCCCACCCCCCTGTGTGACCAATCTGAGCTGTGAGACGCTGATGCCGCCTTTGCCACCTGCCCCTCTGCCTTTGGTTCTTGCAGGCCTTGTCCCACGCGGAGGCTGGGAGCCCAGAAATGGCCGTCTGTTACGCCAATCGCTCTGCGGCCCTTTTCCACCTTGGTCAGTTTGAGGTGAGTTTAATAAGTTGCTTTTGCTCAGAGTTGGGAGGGGCTTCCCTCCCAGGAGCACGAGAGGTTCCCCCCAGTCTTTCTGCTTCCAAGGGGCTGCCGCCTCTGCCAGGCGGCTGCAGGAAGGAGCGTTCCCAAGCCACGTCAGCCGCCCCCTCAGCCACGGGCTCTTCGCAGTCAGTCAGTACCGGGTGCCATGAACCGGTGGGGGGGTGGGGGAGATGGGAGTGGGGGGGATGCTCAGAGGAAAGGTCACTGCAACTCTCAGGGGAGAAGAGCTCCAAGGGCACCGGCCGGGAACAGAGGGGCAGCTGCTGCAGTGCCAAACCTACCCTTGCTTGAACCTGATTGGATTTTTTTGGGGGGGGGGCAACTAAGCGAGAGGAAAATTAGGCTTGGGGGATTTGGGCCCCCCAGATCTTCTGTTCTGGCTGTGCACTGCTGCAGAGTTCCCCAACCTTCCTGGCCCGGTGGACGGCCGAGTGTGTGTGTGTGTGTGTGATTTTGCACAAGTAGCAGGCAAGTGTGTGTGTGTGTGTGTGTGTTCTCACTGCTCACACAAGTGGGGGACACGCGTGCATTCTCATCCGCCGCTTTGGGCAGCCTGGTTCTGAAGAGCTCCTGGCCTGGTAGTGGGCTGCAGCCCGGGGATTGGGGCCCCCTGCACTCCTGTAATTGACTTGGCTTTCCGTCAGTTATGCCTTTCCCACCCAGTGGAGTGGAGGCTGGGTCTTCACCAGAGGCTGAGGCTGCGGCAGGCCTCAGGCCTTTCGTTTTTCATAGCCCTGAGAGGATGCTCACACGGCAGGCTTTCCCCAACTTAGCCACATGAAGATAGGTGGACTTCAACTCCCAGAGTGCCTCGGGCAGCCAGGCCACGGGGAGTTCACTGGGTGGAGCCAGCACGGATCCTCTGCAGACAGACCCGGGAGGGGAGCTGAGCAGCCCCCCCACCCCCTTTGGGGAAGGTGGGGGTGGGAGCTCATATCCGGTCCACTGGGCCTGGGGGGGGGGGGAGAGGGAAGTGAAGGAAATTACAGGCCCCCAGCTGGGACCAGAATTATCTTTGCTAAGCAAGGCAGTTGTTAAGTAAATTGCACCCATCTTTGCAAACTTTTTGCCACAGTTGTTAAGTGAATCACACATCATTAAATAAATCCAGCTGCCCCCGCTGACTTTGCTTGCCAGAAGTCATGTGGCTGGTGGGGGGAGGGGGATCCCAACAGTTGTGTGAGCCCTGATTGTCCCTTTTGTTTGGTGCCAATGGGAGTCGCTCAACAAGTGGTTTTAAGCCGAGAACTTATGCCTGTCAGTAGGGAAAAGGAGACAAGCCCAGCAGAAGCCGCCCAGGCCTTGCCCTGCCCGCCAGCTGTTGCTCCCTCCCCCCTCCAGGCCCTTTCCTCCCTCCAACAGGGGGGGGGGGCTAGAGGAGGAAGCCAGGCATTCCACACACACACACACACACCATGGCCAAGCTGGGGGGGGGGGATCTGGGGTGACTCCAACAGGCCCCTCTCTGGGAAACAGCACACCTGACTTCCTCTCTGCAGGTCTGCCTGGAGGACATCGGACGGGCGCAGCAGGTGGGGAGCTGCCCGGAGAAGCTGCTGCCCAAGATCCAGCTGCGCAGGGCAGAGTGCCTGCTGACTTTGGGCCGCTTGCAGGAAGCGGCAGGCGCCCTCCACAGCCTGCAGGAGAGCCTCTCCGCGGACCAGAGGCCAGAGGCTGCCCGTCAACGGGTGCTGCTGGACCGGCTGGATCAGCTGCGGGGCGGAGCTGGGGAGGGGAGTGGGGCCTCCCTTTGCCCGGCTGCTAGGCCTGCCCAGGCTCCACCAGACCCGGAGCCCTGGGAGGAGAGCAGCCATGTCTCTGGCACCTCGGTGGCTGTGAGCCTGGGCTTTTCCAGCTGCAAAGGCCGCCATTTAGTTGCTGCCGAGGATCTTCCTCCTGGGAAGCTGTTAGTGAGGGAAGCGCCCTTCGCCAGCGTCCTCTGTCCTGGGCAGAGCCTCTTGCTGGAAGGGACCGTCCAGGCCCTGCAGGACGGCCGGCTGGCCAACCCCGACCTCCACTGCCACCACTGCTTGCGCCCGCTGCTGGCCTCCGTGCCCTGCCGGGGGTGCAGCTACAGCAGGTACTGCAGCCCTGCCTGTGCTCAGCTGGCGTGGAGTGGCTATCACTGGGCGGAATGTGCCCTCGGGGGGCTGCTGCTGGCACTGGGCGTCTTCTGCCACGTGGCCTTCCGGACCGTGCTGGTGGCCGGCTTCGCCCAAGTGAAGGCCTTGGTCACCCAGTCTCAGGAGGGGGACCCCCTGGCCGTGTCAGCAGCCACAGAGAAGGACGCCCAGCCCATCCCTGGCTGTGAGGCTGACGGACGGTACAGCGGCTCCTACCGGGCCATCTTCAGCCTTCTGCCGCACACGGAGCGCCACAGCCCCGGCCTCAGGTTCCTCTGCGGGTTGAGCGTGGCAGCGTTGTGCAAGGCGCTGGAGGACGCTGGCCTGGAAGCCTGGATTGCGGTGGGGGCCACGAAGGAAGAGCTGGGGGCTGCGGAGGAGGAGGAGGAGGAGGGGAGCTCCCCCACCGCGCTGGAGGTCTTGGGGGAGGCCATGCTGCGTCACGTCCTGCAGCTGCAGTGCAACGGCCAGGCTGTGACCACTCTGCGCCCATCAGGTCAGTGGAGGCGGCGTTGTAGTCTCTCCTAGGGGAAGCCAGGACTGCGGGGGTCAAGGGGAGACCTCCAGTTTTGCTCTTTTCTTCCCAGGGCCCGAAGACGGGCTGGTGGCCGGCAGTGGGCAGGTGCGCTTGGCCACGGGCTTCTTCCCAGCCCTCAGCCTGCTGAACCACTCCTGCGACCCCAACACCAGCGTGTCCTTCACCGGCTGCACGGCAGAGGTCAGGGCCCTGCGCCCCATTCTTCGTGGGCAGGAGCTGCTCCACTGCTACGGTGAGTGAGCATCCCCCGAGGGAGGAACCGAGACCCCGTGGTGGCTCAGGACGACCACCCTGGTGGGGAGACTCTGAAAGGCCTCCTCTTCCTCCTTTATCTTGGGTGGGGTGGGGGGGAGTGACCCAGGGAGGGAGGGGCTGGTCTGAGGCTTCCATTAAGCTCTTGGCTGAAGGGCCCCCTGGCCGTCCTTCAGTCATTTCGATTGGGTCAGACGGCTGTCCTCTCCCCTGCGGGTGGCTTTGGGCAGTGTCCGTAATTGAAACACAAGCTGGACAGTGGTTGAAGCCAACGAAAACCTTTTTAAAAGTCAATGCTAATAATAATAATAATAATAGTAAAATGGATTGATTACATACAGAATAAATACCAGATTAGGAGGTATTATGTAGCCTTTAGGTAAGAATGTTTAGACTGATAGATGATCAGAGTAAATAATACATGGGCTGCTTGGAATTGTTAGAGTGGTGTATAGTGGAAGCCGGGGGGGGGGGGGGTTGAGTGGGAGGTGGGGGTGGGTTAGGGTTAAATTAACTATTTAATTATTTAACTATTTAATTATTTAATTTATTCATGTTATGTATTTTTATGTATGGACTGTACACCGCCCCGAGTCCCTTTTGGGAGAGGGGGCGGTCTATAAGCGCGAATAAAGTAAATAAAGTAAAGGGTGGGGTAATATATATGCATAATTAAACTAGAAGATGGGATTAATGAAATATTGTTATTTTAAGAGAAATTTATATTATGATTTATATATGTTTAATTAACTTAGAAGATGGGATTAATGGGCTATTATTACTTTAAGAGAAACTTATATTATGTTTGTTGGGAGGTGAGGGGGTATAATATGTGAATGAGTAATCTACCGTATTTTTCGCCCTATAAGACGCTCCGGAATATAAGACGCACCCAATTTTAAAGGAGGAAAATCTAGAAAAAAAAGATTCTGAACCAAATACTGTAGTAAAATATTTTATATCAACTGTATAAAGTTAACTGCAGTTTAAGAACAATTTTATGTCCCCCATTTTTAGATGACCCAGGCAATGTTCCCTCTAATTTTTTTTCAGTGTGAGCAGAAAAGTATAGTATTTGAGTGGCACATTTTTATGCCTGAGCAGCACCTGAATTTTTTTCACAGGTGTCACCTAAGACAACAACAAAATCAGTATTATTTGAAACTCAAAGTTAGGTTTATTCAAGGTACCCACTTAATTAAAAGTGTTATATAGTATCACTTAACAACGCTCCTGCTAATAACCAAAATGTTGGGTCAGGAACTCTGGCATTGAAGCATGCAAGTCTTAAAGCTGTCAAGTTACAAGATCCTTGCATCCCTAACCCTTTAGGAAAAAAAACCCCAAGGGGTCTTCAAACTTGACAGCTTTAAGACTTGTGGACTTCAACTCCCAGAATTCCTCCTCCAATCATGTTGGCTCAGGAACTCTGGCATTGAAGCATGCAAGTCTTAAAGCTGTCAAGTTACAAGACCCTTGCACCCTTAACCCTTTAGGAAAAAAAACAACCCAGGGTCTTCAAACCTGACAGCTTGAAGACTTGTGGACTTCAACTCCCAGAGTTCCTCTTCCAGTCATGTTGGCTCAGGAACTCTGGCATTGAAACATGCAAGTCTTAAAGCTGTCAAGTTACAAGATCCTTGCATCCCTAACCCTTTAGGGAAAAAAACCCCAAGGGGTCTTCAAACTTGACAGCTTTAAGACTTGTGGACTTCAACTCCCAGAATTCCTCCTCCAGTCATGTTGGCTCAGGAACTCTGGCATTGAAGCATGCAAGTCTTAAAGCTGTCAAGTTGCAAGACCCTTGCACCCTTAACCCTTAAAGAAAAAACCCAGGGTCTTCAAACCTGACAGCTTGAAGACTTGTGGACTTCAACTCCCAGAATTCCTCCTCCAGTCATGTTGGCTCAGGAACTCTGGCATTGAAGCATGCAAGTCTTAAAGCTGTCAAGTTGCAAGACCCTTGCACCCTTAACCCTTAAAGAAAAAACCCAGGGTCTTCAAACCTGACAGCTTGAAGACTTGTGGACTTCAACTCCCAGAATTCCTCCTCCAGTCATGTTGCGGCGACGTCATCTGCGTGGATCTGCTCCATCTTCGGTTTTTTTCACAGGGGGCAGGGCTGGTGCTGAAGATGCCGACGGCGAGCCCTTGCCGCCACCAGAATAACAGCTGCCTCCTCTTCCTCTTCCAACAGCACCACCACACTTGGAGTGAAGCCGCCAAAGCTCCCGCTGGCGCCCCCGCCCATGGCAGCGGCGGCGGCGCGTCCCCCATGAGGCTTTTTTCCCCCTGCTGCCCTCCTCCGCCTTCCTACTGGCTCCCGCCCGTGGCAGCGGCGGCGGCGCCTCCCCCTCTGTTCAGAGCATCTGAGCTGAGCCCCGTTACCCCTGCCCCCACCTCCTCTACTGTTCTTTTGACGAGCCATGAGCCGCGGGAGCCAGTAGGAAGGCGGCGGAGGGCAGCAGGGGGAAAAAAAGCCTCATGGCTTCTCAAAAGCACGGCGGAGGAGGAGGGGGCAGCAGGGTAACGCGCTGCCCAGCTCAGATGCTCCGAGTGGAGGGGGACGCGCCGCCGCTGCTGCCATGGGCGGGGGTGCCAGCGGGAGCTTTGGTGGCTTCACTCCAAATGTGCAGGAGCTTTGGCGGGAGCTTTGGTGGCTTCACTTCTCACTGTCAGGAAATCTGCCGCAGCGTCGGGCAGCAAATGTGGTGCTGTTAGAGGAGAAGGAGGCGGCAGCAGATATTCCAGTAGCGGCAGGGGCTTTGAGGGTTTATTTTAGCCGCAGCGCCGGGCGCAAGCAGCTAGGATTGGCCGCCCACAAAGGACCTCCCCGGGCTTGCTTTGCTGAACTAGAGTCAGTCACCCCGCGCTCACCAAAACAAGTCCGGGGAGGTCTTTTGCGGGCGGCCAGTTCTAGCCGTCTGCAAAGGACCTCCCCAGCCTCCGGCGCCTGTGACAGTACAAAACACCGCGCGGCAGTTGGAAACTGCTGCACGGTGTTTTGTTGCCACGCACCTTAGAGGGAACAGTGGACCCAGGTGGCTACATTCGGCTTATAAGATGCACTCAGATTTTCACCCTCTTTTTTGGAGTAAAATAGTGCGTCTTATAGGGCGAAAAATACGGTATTTTAAGATAGGGGAGGGGGTAAAGTATTTAGTATAATATTTGAATGAGAAATTTTTGGGGGGGTTGGGGGGGGGGAGGGGGCATAGCATCTGTATGAGATTTACATTGTATGGTGGGGGGGTTAAAAGGGGGAAAATTTGTTTGTATAAAACTTTTTCAATAAAAAATAATAATAATAATAGAAACAACAACAGCAACAACCACAAATTACAGAAAAATGATAGCAGGCTGTGAAAACGGAGAACAGCATAAAAACAACAGAAACAAAGACAGAATAAAAGGAAAAACAGCTGGATGACAGATTAAATCGATGGAAAACCAAAGCTTTGCATGGACAGCACTTGAAAAACATTGAAGGAAAATGTGATGACAACTTGACATGGACATGGCTTAAGATGGGAACCATCAAGAAAGAAACGGAAGGTTTAATACTGGCTGCTCAAGAACAAGTATTACAAACTAAGGCCATGAAAGCGAAGATACAAAAATCCACTGACAACCCAAACTGCCAACTTTGCAATAACGAAGTCGAAAATGTTTCACATTTAATATGTGAATGCAGCAAAAGCGCACAAACTGATTGCAAATCTAGACATGACTGAGTTGCTAAATTAATCCACAGGTCATTATGTAAAAAATGTGATTTACTTGTATCCAGAAAGTCATGGGAACATGAAGTGGAAAAAGTTATCGAAAATGAGAAGGTGAAGATCTTGCGGGATTTTCGAATACAAACGGATCGTCATTTGGAGCACAACACGCCAGAGATCACGGTTGTAGAGGGCCAAAGTGTGCATTTTATTGATATCGCTGTTCCTGGAGATGCCAGAGTCGAATAAAAAGAACTAGAGAAAATCATGAAATATCGCGACCTGGCCATCGAAACTACACGGCTACGGATGAAGCATGTACAGTGATACCCATTGTCATCGGGGCACTTGGTATCATGTTCAAGAATTTTACAAGATACACCAACAAATTGCAGCTTCCTGCAATAACACCAGCGGAACTGCAAAAAACTGTGCTACTCGGAACATCTTATATTTTAAGAAGGTACCTGGTTGATCCCTAGGACCCTGGCAGCAAAGACGTATCAACCATTAGCACCAGTCACTGGTATTTGTAATGCATTTTTGAGTGTTCAGTTGGCTGAGTTTCATGTTGAATGAATAAAGTATATATAATAATAATAATAATAATAATAATAATATACAGTTAGACCCAATGCAGCCATTTAACAGGCTCCCCACTTCCAGGGGACCCCCAGTCCCGATGGCAAAAGCAGTCTTTGGGGCCCAGAGTGCCAGCAGTGTTGGAGAAGCCCAGTGGGGCTCCATGCCCTGTGCCCCCCCCCCCGAGTGACAGGAGAAGTAGGGCAATCGGGCAGAGGTCCTGTAGCAGGTGGGGCTTTCAAGGTCAGAGCCAGCACCGGACAGGGGCCCAGAGGAATAATGAGGGCAGTTCTTGGGGCACAGAGAGTTGCCTTTAGCACCAGCTGAAGGCAGCCTGGAGACCCCGCCTGGGCCCCTGTTCGCCTTCCCTTTTCCTCCCCCCTCCCCCGTCACCCGCTGCACCTGGAAAGCCTGGGGGGGAGGGGTTGTTTGTTCTTCGAAGGTTGTTGGAACCCCCCCTGGAATATCAGACTGCAGCAACTTAAAATCTAATCTTAGGGCATCAACATTATTATCCAGACTGTGATTTTATGATTCTCTTTTCCATTAATTTTGAGAGCAAATTCGAGAACTCAACAAAGCCATCGGCAAGAGATAGATGTTTTTGTTTAAATGGGTATCAGAATAGCAATTCTGCGCGTCCCCCCCCCCAAACAAAAAGGGGCAGGGCGGATTTCCCAGCTCACACAAAGCAGCCTGTGGGGCGACAGATGTATATTGTGCCGGCCGTTAGGAACGGCCGTTCTCCAGATGTGGGTTGGCCGCCCTCTGCTCTGCCTCTCCAGTTGAAATTGGGCCCCCCAGTTGGTGGTAAAAGCTGCCTCTCGTCCCAATGGATATAAGGCTGCAGCTGCCCCCCCCCACCTGTGGAGCGGTTTCCCTACCTGGCCAATGGATAGGATTTCTTTTTCCCTAGGGGGGGAGGAGTTAGGAGGCAGGTACTGATTATTTTTAAGGGTAAATTGTGGGTGACTTTGGCCCTAAAATTGGAATATTGGAATTCCTGGCATTATTCCCTGCTTTCATTCATTTATTAGTGTATCTATGAGAAAAACTTACATGGCTGCCCAATTCCTCCATTCATGGCGACTCTGGGCAGCTTACAGAAACACCAATAAAGACCCCAGTGATCCCTCATCACACACACACACACCGGTGACAACCACCAGGGCAGCTGCTTGGTGGGCTCCGTATCCTCCAGGGGCCCCCAGGCTCATCGCCAGAACCCCCCACCCCCACCCCTACTGTTCAGGGCCTTTTTGAAAGCGTCACGGGGGGGGGGGGCAGGGTCAGCTCCGCAGGGAGGGAGCCGGCATGGAGGAGGAGCTTTTCACCAGAAAATAGCTCAGCCGAATCCCCTTCTCCCCCCCCCCCCGCTTCCTGCAGGGCCCCACAGGTGCCGGATGGGGGCTGCCGACAGGCGCAGGCGGCTCCTGGCTCAGTACTTCTTTGAGTGCCGCTGTCAGGCCTGCTTGGAGGATCTGCAGCCCAGCGAGGCCCCCGAGGCCGCCCTCTTCTGCTGCCCGGCCTGCCAGAGCCCCATGCAGGTAAGTCTGCCCTGACGCAGCTGCAGGTGAGAAGGCCGAGCTCTGCAAAGCCCCTCCCGCCCACCACCTGTGAGCCCAGCCGTGTTGGGTGCCAAGCGCACTCTGCCCAGCCACCTGGCCGTCGGAAGTGCCTGGCCAGGGAGCCCGCCTGTCCCCGACGTGTCTCTGGTCTTTCTAGGGGAGGGGTACCCTCCGCTGCTCAGGTGAGACCTGCGACCGCCTGGTCCCCGAGGAGGACTTCCACCGCCGGCTGCTCTGTCTTCAGCGCCTGACCCAGTCGGCCGAGGAGCTCCTGGAGCACGGCAAGACGGGTGAGGCCCCCCCCCTCCCCCCCCTCTGTGTCCCAGTGCCCTTCAGAAGAGATTCCCGCGAGAGGCTCCAGGGCGCCCAGGAGAACGTGGCCTCGTGTGTCTCTTTATAAGTTACTCGAGGCAGCAAACGTACCTAATGCTCCTTCCTTCTCTCACCTCCCCCACCACAACAGCCCTGTGAGGTTGGTTGGGCTAAGAGAGAGGGTCGTCCCGCCGTCTTTCCTGCCTCAGGTGAACTGTGGGGCCTTGGTGCTCTCGCTCTCTCTCCTGGGTGGTTTTCTTGCAGGCGTTTCAAAGTGGGTAACCTCTTCAGTGCACTGATGTTGTTACCTAGTTGGGTCATGAAACGTCTCCAAAACTTCTACCAAGCTCAGAGAGCACCAAGGATGCCTCAGTTCCACCCTGAGCCAGAAATGTTCTCTTCTGCCAGCTAAGCCGGGCAGGAACTCCTGATTTCCAGCTATCTAGCCTGCTGCCTTCACCACCAGCCAGTCATAAGTAAATTTTATTTACTTCGTTTTATTAAATATTTATGTGAATTATTTGCGTAAGCAAGTAACGGGGCTGCAGTGGACTTTTTTCTTCAGTGCTTTTTTAAAAAGCCCCAAAGCTTCATCTGAGAAGGGAAGCCCAACCTTTGCCTCCCCAAAGTCCGCTCAGCCCCACTCCAGGCTGCAGGAGGCCAAAGGGAGGACACCCCCTCTGGGCCAGGGAGCGGTGGTGGGCCTTTCAGAGTACCCCTCTCCCTGCCAGTCTGTGGCAAGAGGCAGCCAATATTTTTTAAAAAGCCCAAGCCCTGAATCCATTAGAGAAGCAGAAACCCCACCGCCTGGGGAGCCTCCCTCCGGCTGCCTGCAGTCTCTCAAGCAAGGGGACTCCTCCCCCCACCTCCAACGAAGGCCAGGCATGAGGTATGGGGGGGGGGGTGGAAGGCCAGGCATGAGGTATAGGGGGGGGGGGTGGAAGGCCAGGCATGAGGTATAGGGGGGGGGTGGAAGGCCAGGCATGAGGTATAGGGGGGGGGGCTCTCTGGGCATGTGCTGATTGCCTCTTGGGGTTCAGAATACCTGGGAGGGTGCAGCGTCCAGAGGGGCCGAGGCCTGCCGTGCCTGTGCAGTGGCCAGCTGAGCCAGGGCTCTTATTGGTGGGCAGGTGTGCCCGTGTGCCAGCGTGCCCAGATAGCTGCTTCCAAGGGAACCGCCTGGGTTGCACCTGCTGCCCCAGGTACCACGTTACCCTCCTGAGGGCCGGCTTCCTTTGCCAGAGTTTCTGCACACAGCAGCAGCCACTCACCTTGCAGGGAGGGGTGGGGGTAGAGAACATTTTTCCTTCAGAGCCGCCCCCCCCCCTTTGCTTCCCTCTGCCTGGCCGGGGGGGGGGGTCGCCTGGGGCCTCTGCAGGGGCAGCTCCTTGCCTTCAGCCTCCGGGCCCCTCGCAACGTCCTGCATCCTGCAGAGTCTGCCAGGGTACCCTTCACCTCTCGCCCAACCGGGAAGCCTGGCCTGGAGCTCCCTCCCCAGCCCCCCACCCGTGGCGTCTCCTAGGGAGGAGGGGGGGGGGGAGTCTGTTTTCAGAGCTGTTAAAGGAAGGCGGGCGGCAGCAGGAGGGCCTCGCAGCCCTTTCGCTCTCTGGGGTGGGGGTGCTTTCCCCAAACAGGCGGGAAGGCCGGAGTTATTGTACTGGGAAGATCATGGGACAGCACACCCCTCACACACACGCCCTGGGTGGCCCCCGGACCTCCCTGCCTTGCCCTGAGAATGGCTCCGTGCCCCTCCTCTCCCAAGAGCCGTAAGGGGAGCAGTCTTCAGCCACGGAGCTTCTGCTCTGCCTTCCAGGGTCGCCCCATCCCCAGTTTCAATTCTGCCCAGGGTGAGTTTTATTCCCTGCATGCCCATCTCTGTGCCAGGGGTGTTTGCAACGCTGAACAGCGGCACCAGAAGAGCTTCAGCTTTCCACGCCAGCCACGCGGGAAGGCTGGGTGGCAGTGAGGGATGGCCAGAAGAGGGGGGGAAGGTGGGGGACAACCCCCCCTCAACTGATGTCATAGAAGGGCCGAAGGAAGGAAAGGAGAGGGGTGCGTCTCCCCCCCCCCCTGTTGACTCAAGGCATTTGGCAAAACGCAGACCTTTTGCCCCGGGCCCGTCCGACTGCCCCGTGGAGGCTGGGGAGCCCTTCCTACTGCTGAGCCCAGATTGGGACATCCCTGGCTGGCAGCCTCTCGCGATGACCGCTGGCCAAGACGGCCACTCAGGCCCTGCTCCCTTTCCGAATGCCCAGGTCAGGCCCTGCAGCTGCTGCAGAAATGCCGGCTGGATGCTGAGAGCTTCCTGTCTCCAGCGCACCTGAGGAGGGGCGAGATCGAGGACCGCTTGGCCCAGGTGCACGCGGCAACAGGTACGAGGCCAGTCCCCTTGGCTCCCTCCGCTCCTCCCTGAGGCTGCCGGAAGGGGGTCCTTCACTTGCCACCACCAGCGGGGTGAGTATTTTGGTGGCTAAACAAGGCGGCTGCTCAAATGGGCCGCCAGATTTTACGAACGTTTTTGCCGTGGATGTTTTCAGCTGTTAAGTGAATGGTGGGTCATTAAGCGAGTCCCACTTGCCCCATTAACTTGCTTGCGGGAAGCCAATTTAGGAAGGGGGCAAATGGCAGCCACACGATCCCGGGAGATGCTGCAAGCATCGTAAATGCCCGCCTGTTGCCCAGTGCCCAAACTTTCATCATATGACTAAGGATGCTGTGACGGTCGTAAGTGTGAGGATTGATTGGAAGTCACTTTTTCCAATGTCACCGTAGCTTCAAATGGTTGGGCTAAATGAGCGGTGGTAGGTCCAGGACTCCCTGGGGGTCGGATTCCCTTTTGTTGCCTGTGTCACCAACCCTTTGGAGTAAGGAAGTAAGACCCTCCCTCCCGTTCCTTTGGCCCAGGCAGGTGGCAGGAGGCGGCCGGGCACCTGCGCAGGAGCATCCAGGCCGTGGAGGCCCATTTCGGCCATGCCAGCATGGAAGCCGGCCAGGAAGTCTTCAAACTGGCCCAGGTCCTCTTCAATGGGTGAGCACGCTGCCCCCTCCCCAGCCTTTGGGGAGGGGCTCCCCCTGGCTGGCTTCTGGGGCTGTGGGGGCAGGTTTACATGGGGGTGTTTGGGAAGACAGGTCAGCTCGGGAAGGCCCCTGGCCCATTTCCTCCCCCCTCCCTCCCTCCCTCCCTCCCTTCCTGGCTCCTGCCTTGTGGTGGTGGTGGGGGGGATGAGCTGGCCTCCCTCCCTCCCTCCCTCCCTCCCTCCCTGGCTCCTGCCTTGTGGTGGTGGTGGTGGGGGGGCTGAGCTGGCCTCCCTCCTTCCCTCCCTCCCTCCCTCCCTTCCTGGCTCCTGCCTTGTGGTGGTGGTGGTGGGGGGCTGAGCTGGCCTCCCTCCCTCCCTCCTTGAAACCCGAGAGCTCTCCTCTTCCCGGGAAGCGGCTGTTTACATTGCAAAGGGTCCAAAGGGGAATTTGGCCACCTGAGGATTGGGTCCTGGCTGTGATGCTCCATCCCCCCTCCCAAATGTGAAATCAGCCCCCACCGGCCAGGTGCAGCCCTGGTTGGGGCCTGGTGGTGGTGGGGGCCCTGGTGCCGGGGGGGGGGGGGCATCGGGTGCAGGGGAGAGGGGGCTCCGGGGGTTTGGCTCTGTTAACCTTTTCCCTCTCCGCCTGGGGGGGCTGCCAGGCGCTTGGCCTCCGAAGCCCTGCAGGCCGTCCAGAGGGCCGAGGCAGTTTTGTGGGTGCACCTGGGCACAGACAGTGATCAGCTGCAGGAGCTGCGAGAGATGAGGACCTGCCTGGAGGGGCTGCTCCCAACAGACCCCGCAGCAGCAGCCCAGCTGCCGTGAGAGGATGCTCCGGTGGTCCTTGGAAACCCCCCTCCCGACGCCCTTTAAGGGGCCGAAGCAAAAACTCGCCAGACCGTGTGCAGAGAGTGGCCGCTGTGGGCTTGGGCTTGCTGACAGACCTGGGAGGGACCAAGATCACCTGGGGATCCATCGGCCTCACCACCCGTGAAGCCTTGCCAGGACGCCTGGATCTGTGCCAGACTAAGGGCACCACTGGCCGGAAGGAAAAGCGGTTGCTGCGGTTGTTGACTCGGCTGAAGGGGCCTTGATGGGTGATGGGAAGAGCCTTTCCGCTCTTCTCTCCCTGCTTTGCCTCCCCCCCCCGCCCCCCATCGGCCAGAGGTTGAAGAAGCTGCTTGGGAGGCTCTTTAAGGCAGAAGCTCCTTTATTGGACCATGGAAGCAAAACCAGCTGCGGGACACAGTCGAGGACCCCCCCCCCTCCGCCCTTTGCTCCTGCGCCTGGGGGGTCCCGGGAGCGCTCTAGGCCTGCTGAGGGTCGAGGATCTTCCCGATGAAGAGGAGGGTGCCGGTGTCGTTGTCGTAGAGGACAAAAAGGAAGGGCCTCTCCAGGGTGTAGACGATGGGGAAGTTCAGCCGAGCGGCCTCCGTCTCCGAGGTAAACACAGCACTGGCCCCATCTTCCCCCAGCTCCAGGGCCACCTTGTGGTGCGCGTGGGAGAGCCGGAGGGCCTTGGCGGAGATCTTGCCCAGGTTCGGCGTGGAGAAGAGAGCCTGGAGCCCTGTGGGCCAGGAAGGGGCGTTACCACCCGGTTGCTGCCTCCCCCCCCCCCCGGCCCCTCCCAAGGCCCAGAGGCAGACTGACGTTCCCTGCCACGGCCAGGAGGGAGCCTCTGTTCAGTCTCCCCCCCACACACACACACACCTCCGGGACGAATGGCTCTCAACCATTGCTGTGGCTCCTGTGGTGAAGAGCAGCCATTCGCAGACCCCCACGGAGGAAACCCCCCCAGCCAAAGGACCCCCACGGACACATACGCATTTCCTTAAGTGCCTCCCCCAGCCTCGTCTCGGTCACCAGCCTCAGCCGCGGCACACTCAGCGCGGCCTGGACGGTCTTGAGCTGCTTGTCGATGTCATGGACAAACTCGGCAGTCAGGCTCTCCTCGATGAGGGTGAAGTTCTGGGTGAGGGTCTCGGGCAGGAAGAACATGATGCTGAGCCCTCCGGCCAGGGGCAGCTGAGCGATCTACAACCGGAAGGGGGAGTGGGCGGGGGAGGAGCCGGCTTGGTACCCCCAGGAGGGGAAGGAGAGGGTTCCGGCCCCTCTCGGTTGGGAGGGGCTCCCCACTGAGGGAGGGGCTGCACTGCAGGGGGTGCCTAAGCTCCAGATGTCACCGGAGCAGGTGGCTGCCCCAAATGCAGCTGTTTCCTGGGCTGAGGAGGAGGAGCGGCTTCTTCCCCCCCTGTCCCAGGGTTGCAAAGTGGCCAATGAAGCCCCCAGGCAGCCGTGTTTCCCAGGTCGCGTCCCATCCCCCCCCCCCACTCCTCCTGGCCGCTGACCTTGCAGCTGAGCTCAGAGTCAAAGCCGTATTTCAGGATGGCTCTGGGGGCCGACATCATGGGCACCCGAGCGCTGCGCCCTTCGTCCAGGTGGAAATCCTGAAGCTTAGTCAGCTTGGGGTCAAACCTGGTGGCCCACTGCCCTGTGGCCGGAGGGGAAGGAAAGGCCGAGTGGAGGATGACGCCTCCTTCCCCTTCCCCTCCGGCCTTCCCCAGGCGGGCAGACGTACCTTTGAAAGAGGCGGCCCCCAGCAGGAGGACGCTGAGCCCAACGGGGATCTCCCCCAGGAATCGGACCACTTTCCCCCCCGTCCGCTGCTGCACCCACTGATTGATCTCCTGCAGATCCGCTCGGGCGTTTCCGCTGAGCACCCGGGGCCGGAAGCCGTAGGATTTCTCCAGCTCGTTCACAAAGGCCATTCTCATTCTCAGCTCTGAGCGGGGAGAGAGCGCCCGGTTGAGCCCTCAGGGGCCCCGGGCGTAGGGCGGGCTCTTCTGCCAGGGGCTGAGATGTGGCACCCCTGCTCCCCCACCCCCGAAGGCCCAGGAGCTTTACTTCTCTCCATGACCAGGCGGGAGACGCTCTTCAGACCCTTGCTGGGGGCACCGATGCTGCCCAGGAGCCCCTTGTAGGTGCTGTGCAGGTTGGCCTTGTCCAGCGTGTCGTAGAAAAGGGCCCGCGAGATCACGTCCTCCGTCCGCTCGCCCGCACCTGCCGGCCACAGAGAGAGAGGGGGGGGCAGCCTGTTAGGGTCCCCTCAGGGGACGATCTTGGCCCCAGGCAGCACCGGAGGGCAGCTCACCCAGCGAGAGGGCCGAGAGGGCTGTGGCTAGGCTGAAGGGGGAGAGCAGGACGTTGGCCGAGGGGCTCTGGCCGGACTGCTGGCGAAAGAGGGCGTAGCCAAAGTTCGAGACAGCGGCAGCCAGTTTGTTGACGGGGCTCCTGTAGAAGGGCTCTTCCTCTTCCTCCTCCTGCCCAGCTTCCCGGGGGGGCTCTGGCTCCTTTAAGAGAGAGGCGGGGCGCTCGCTTAGGGTGGCCCCATCACAGCAGCCCCGGGGGCCTTTCTTTCTGCTGGGCAACCTGTGAAGTGGCCCACCCCTGGGTGCCTGGCAAGGGGGAATCCCTCAAGGCCACCCAGCCATCCTGAAGCGAAAGCCGCTCCCTGCAGTTTGGGAGGCCCCCAACTCACCTGGGGGCTGCTTGCAGGGCTCACGTCTTGGCTTTGGCAAGAGACGGCCAGGGCGGCCAGCCCCAGGAGGACCACCAGGGCTTTCATGGCGGGACCTGTGGGGGGCAGGAGGAGGAAGAGGGACGGACAGACAGACAGACAGACAGTTCCTGCAAGGCG
Organism: Natrix helvetica; assembly: GCF_964273705.1. Classification (NCBI taxonomy): domain Eukaryota; kingdom Metazoa; phylum Chordata; class Lepidosauria; order Squamata; family Natricidae; genus Natrix; species Natrix helvetica. Next base: position 298,578,020 of record NC_138552.1, read on the forward strand.
AGAGGAGCGGCCAGGAAGTTCTCGATGGCCCTGACTGAGGCCTGCCCCTGTCTGGCAAGGGTGTTCGCCCTCCAGGCCACACTTGTCCCAAGGGGGCCTTTCCGAAAAGCAGCTGGACTTTCTTGGGTTCTATTCTCCTTGAAAACATTTCGCTTCTCATCCAAGAAGCTTCTTCAGTTCTCCCTCCGTCTTCTGGCATGAGAAGCGAAACGCTTTCCAAGAAGAAAAACCCAGAAAGTCCAGTTGCCCTTTGGAAGGACCCCCTTTGGGCCAGGCTCTGCCCCTTTCCCCAGATTCCCCTGACCCCACGGCCCGTGCCTGCCTGGCACTTCCACGCTTCCCCTTAGGGAGCAAGCCTGGCGTTTAAGCTGCTCCCGCCTCCCGGCCTGGCAGAGTTTCGCACACTGGCCTCTCGGCGGTTCTTGCAAGCAGCCCAAAGCTTGGCTCTTCCTCCTGGATGAGAGGTGGGGGTGAACCCCAAGCTTTCCCCTTCCTCGTGGGAAGCCAGCCCAGAATAGACGTGGTGGGAGTATCCTGCCCACAGTAACGGTCAACCGCGTGTTTTTCTGCTTTGGAAAGTGCCCCCTTCGCCCTCAGCGCCTGTGGGCCCAAGAGAGACCGACGTTGGGTCCCTGGGAGCCCCAGGGAGCAGAGAGAGGGAGGAGGCTGCTGCTTTTCTTTCATGGGGGCCTCCAGGGCTCCTGCTCTTATTTATCCCTTTGATTTTAATGCTGTTAAGTTGTAAATAAATCTTTAAACTTAGTGGAACCGCATTCAGTTTTGTTTCAGTGACTGAGCAGGTCTTGTGCTTTACGTTTGTTCCTTGCCTCTGTGCTCTTCCTGTCGGCTGCTTAAGCCTCTTTCTCTCCCTCTAAGCAGCAGCAAGTAACAAAATAAACCAACGGGAGGATTTCAGAATTCAGTTTTTCCTTCGTCTTGCCAGCCTTTCTTGAGGCAGGAGTGCCCCACCTCTGCCTCCCTTCAGCCCTGACCACGGCCGATGCCCCTGGAGCTTCATTCCACCCGGTTGCCCTTAAAGGCCTCAGCCTTGACCCTAGGGGCCCCCTCAGAACCCCCTACCTAGTTGTGTGCTTTCTCCAGACTGGAATCTACTATATGCGCAGGGCGCAGGGCTCTCCACTCCAAGCAGCCGGGTGTGGGAAAAGCAGTTTGCAAAGGGCTTTTCTGACAGGAACATTTACGGGGGTTAAATTGGGTGGGTGAATTCTACGTTTGCTGGATTGGAGCTCTGCGTAGGAATTGCCTGGGAAGTCCTGACCTTGAGACCTGGACCTCTTGTCCAGTGGCTGTAGGCAAGTGGGCCTAATCTGTCTCTGGCTTCTGGGCTGCCTCCTAGGTCAGGCATTGTGTGTGTGTGTGGGGGGGACACACACAGGCCCCGTTTTCCGTCTGTCGGGGGCTTTTCTGGACCAGGGAGCAGGTTGCCCGATTTCTGGCTGCCAGGGATGAACTGGCACCAGGCCTCCCGGTGTCCAAAGGGTAAACCGTAGCCAAAGCGCTCCAGGCTGGCGCCACCAGAGCTATGTGGAAATAGCAGAAGCCTGCAATTACGGGAGTCGGTCCTGGGGCAGCCGATCTGCACAAGCTTCCAATTAACTCTGGTTCCTTCGTCTCCCAACAACAGGAGAAGGAGCTGCCTCGAAATGCTGGGGGAGGGGAGGGGGGGGAGACGAGGCCCAAAATAGGCCCTTGTGGCAGATCGGGTTGCTCCGTGGAGGCTTGGTTTGGCCCCCGTTGCCATCACCAGGCCAGAGTTTCCAGATTTTTCCTCTGGAGTCCCACTGGGTTTGTTGAGTGAGCCTCAACATCTGGGCTCAATTAGCCCAGATGTCGGCAGGCAGCCCAAGGAAAGCCAGCCAGACTCGGCTGTTCCTCCACACTGCCTCTCCAGAAGAAAGCCTCGGCTGCGGGTTGAAAATGTTGGGGTCCCAAAACATATTTGAAGGGAAGAAGTGGGGGGGGGGTCACCCTATTCTCCAAAGCACCTGAGGGCAGAACAAGAAGAAACGGGTAGGAACCCATCGAGGAGAAATTTCCCAACAGTGAGGTCAGTTAACCAGTGGAACGGCTTCCCTCCAGCAGCTGTGAATGCCCCAACACCAGAGGTTTCCAAGAAGCGATTGGACAGCCATCTGTCCGAAATGGTATAGGGCCTCCTGCTTGAGCAGGGGGTTGGACTAGAAGACCTCCAAGGCCCCTTCTACTGTTAAAAAGACCTGGGGAACCTGAAGTTCTCAGCCGGGGCCAAGGAGGGCAGGGAGGTTGGAAAGGCGGTCTCTTCCCCAAGGTGGACTGTTCAGCTGCAGGGCGGAGGCACCTGCCCCTTGCCCAGTATGCCAGCTGGGCACAAGAGGGTTTGCCCAGGCACATGGCAGAGATGGGCTGGCTCCCCACCCGCCTGGCTCTGAGGGCCTGAGACGGACGGCTTCTTGCCCACACTCCCAGCGTTCCTTAGTGCCAGCTCTCCCTCCCTCTCCTACGCACACGCCTGCACACGCCTGGACTCTGGCCTGAGGGAGGCAGAGCCGTTCCTTACCTTCACCAGCAGCTTCCTCTCCAGCCGGCCCACAGGGCGGTGTGCGCAGGGCAGGGGGAGCCTGGCGCTTATAACAGGCACAGGGACGGCAAGAGGCTTCAGGTTACAGCTTTGTGGGGTCCCTCTTAAAGCAGCCGCCTCCTCTTTCCAGGCCGGCCCTCCGTCAGCCAAGCAAGGGGTGTGTGTGTGTTGGGGAGCCAGAAGACGCAGCCCTCTTATGCGCTCCAAATGGTTTCCGTTGGAAAACGGCCGGTTTAAAAAAGTTGGAACTGGGCCTTGGGGCATTTCAGTCAGGGTTTGCAAAAAACGGTAAACCTGGTTAAGTGAGAAATCGGCTTCTGAGCCGACACAAGACTGAAGGAAATGGCGCCCCCTGTTGGACTGCCGCCTGAGCCCCCCCCAGTCCCAGGGCTTGGGAAGGGGGGGGGTTGCTTCTGAGCTGGGCTCCAAAGAGACTTTCTGCAACGGAGGAGGCCACGGTCAGGTCAGGACACGGGGTGCCTTCAAACCTCCCAGGTAGGGCAGTCCAGGGTGGGCGTGGGGGCGAGATGGGCCACCCCGGGGGTGAAGGCCGGTTGCTTCAGGGGCTCTGGGAGAGGAGAGTCTGCCTGGACTCTCCTGCTGTGAGCTGGGGCTTCCTGGCTGCCTCTGGAGAGCTGGGCCCCTGCACAGAAGGAGCCTGCTGGCCCTCTAGAGGGGGAGGAGGGCTTCTGGCTGGGGGGCAGCAGGTGCATCCATTTCCCCATGGAAAACAGCCTCCAGGGCCTCTGGCAACCCTGCAGAGGAGCCGCTGCCTCTGGCGAGGGGCAAGCAGAGTTGCAGGCAGTCCTTGACTTACAACAGTTTATTTAGTGACCAATTGAAAAAAGTGACACTTGGCACTTTTGACGCCCACAGAGGCCGCCTCGTGATCACGTGGTCAAAAGTCAGAGATGTTTGGCAACTGGCCTGTTCTTGCAACCGGTGGGGGGTGGGGGTGTCACGTGATCATCTTTTTGACAAGCGGAGTCAGTGGGGAAGCCAGATTCACTTAACAACCCTGTTACTAACTTCAGGGATTCACTTCACAACTGTGGCAAGAAAGGTCATAAAATGGGGCAAAGCTCACTTCACAAATGCTTCCCTCCATTGTGACCTTCTGTTGAGGGTTCCCTGCACTTCCTTTGGGGAAGAAGAGCAAAGATCCATTGGGGGGGGGGGGAAGGCTCTGATGGTTGGTTAACCCTAATGGCCTTGAACCCACAAAGGAAGCCTTTCGCCCCCGGCCTTCCCCCCTGTCTCCACTGCTTTGCTGCTCCCTCCTGAGGCTGCACGCAGGCAGGGTAGCTGGAGAGCCCAGGACAGGTGGAAGCAGCCCTGGAGCCCCTCGGGGGCCTGGAAGTGGGGGGGGATGGAGCTCCCCCAACCTCCTCCACAGATTCAGGCCTTCCTCTGGGGACAGAGCCACACAGGCGATCCAAACGCTTGGAGGCCATTCCGGCCCCTCTTCTTCGGAGGGCGGGGGGTGGGTGGGAAGGGGAGCCTCCTCCTCCTCCTCCTCCTCCTCTCCAAGCAGCGAGGGGGCTTTTGCTGGGTGAGAGGGGGATGCCTCCAACGGAGGAGACTGCAGGCCCTCCGTAAAGCCCCCCTCCCCCCGCCGGTTCCAACATCTCAGGCAAAGCCAGCTGAGGCCACAGCCTCCCTTGACCCCCCCCCCTGAGAAGGCCAGCGCCCTGTCCAGGCCTTCGGACACCCCAGTGGGTGTTGGGCCGCGGCTGCCTTCCTCCCCACTCTGGGAAGGGAAGAGGACCATCACTCCCAGAACCTTGATCCAGAACACAGCCGGCTGGGGAATTCTGGGAGTTGAGTCCCACAAGGCCTACAGTTGCCAGGATTGGAGACCCCTGGCCTGGGTGCTGGATTCAATCCAGAGGTGATGAAGACCCTGCAGGTGGTGGAAGATTTTCCCCTCTCCTCTTCCTGCTCCCGAGTTCCTCTGAAGATCCCTCTGAGCTGCTGGTCCCCAGAGGAGACGCTGAAAGGGAGCTGAAGTTGACTTGGCAGCTACCAGGGGGTCTCCTGGGCTGGAAGACCACCAGTCCCCTTGCCCTTCTGGCTCTCGTGCCCTGTGGAAAGCGGGCCCTCTGCCCATCGCCCCCTCCAGCTGACTGCAAGCAATCCTCCGCTTACAACCGTTTAGTGACCCTTCAAAGTTACAACGGCATTGAAGACAGTCACCGATCACATGGTCACGGGGATAAAAATCCACACTCTTGGCAACTGACTCACATTTATGACGGTCGCAGCGTCATCTGATCCCCTTTTGCGACCTTCTGGCAAGCAAAATCAATGGGGAAGCCAGATTCACTTAAGAACAGTGTGACTAACTTCAGGGATTCACTTAACGACGGTGGCCAGAAAGGTTCATGAAATGGTGCAAACGTCACTTAACAACTGTCTTGCTTAGCAATGGAAACGTTGGGCTCGGTTGTTGTAAGTCGAGGACCGCCTGTTCTCCCCTCACTTGGCCCCTTGTTTGAGAAGTCGGCCTGGCTTTGATGACAGAGAAGGAAGGATACGATATTTGCACTTTTATTTTGCATTATTTTCTTTACAATTCCCAGTGCTGAAATCTTCCTCGCTTTGTCTCAGCTTCAGCTGTGTGGTCGGTGCATCTTCTCTGCTCTTGTGATTTTGGAAGCGTGAAGAGAGGAGAATTCCGAATGGGGGGAGGGTCTCGGACGCTCTTAAGGCAGCCCGGTTGACAGCCTCTGTTCCAACCTCACGGGGCCATCCTATCCTTTTTGAGTCTGAAACGAATTCCGAATGGGGGGGAGGCATCCAGCCTGATGCCAAGGAAACCACTGAGGGGGGGAAGAGATAAATCAATGGGGGGGGGGGCTGCCAGGCCAGATCGGGTGCCCCGCATCCCAACTGCCAGACCCACCAGTGGCTGAGGGAGGCCCTCCCACCACCTCAGTTTCAAGATTGGAATGGGATCCCACCCCCTTCCTGAGACACCAACTGGGAGGGTGGGCAGCCATTGGGAGGGTCTTCTGGGAGGCCGGATTGTCTGGAATGTGGGGGGGGAGCCCTGTGGCCCTTCAGGGCTTCCAGGGGTGAAGCTTGTGATCAACAGGCAGCCCTTCCTTCTCCCCGAGGGGGTCTTGGCCCATCTTCTCCCGGGGAGCCCCAGGGCTGGGATTCCGGACGGTGCCCAGGAAGAGGGGGATGCCCGTGACGTCCTCCGTGATCATGAAGAGGAAGGGCTGGTCGAGGGAGAAGGCCGAGAAGGAGCGGAGAGCGATCACGCTGGTGGCTGCTGCCGCCTGCACTCCAGCCTCGGCCAGCTCCAGGGCAGCTCGGTGCTGGATGCTGGAGACCACCAGGGGCCCTTCGGCAATGTGGTGGAGGTCTGGGGCAGAAAAGAGCTCTCCGAGACCTGGAGGGGAGAGAGGAAGCCGTGACTGTAGTGGTAGCAGCCGCTTTCCCATAGCTCCCCTGTCATGGTCAGATCACTCATGTCTCCGGCTGGACTTCCCTGGCGCTACCCCCCACCGCGAGAAGGCGGAACCAAACTGTCCAAGTTCGTACCGCCCCAGGCGCCTGATGGAACCGGATAGGTTCCAGACAGAGCTTGGGCCATTCCCTGTAGCCCTGACCCGCTCTCACTCCGAGAACCTAGTGGCCGCCTGGAATAGGGCGGCCGCTGGGGCCCTGGACCGAGTTGCGCCTTTGCGGCCTCTCCTGCGGTGATGACCCACCCGGGCTCCTTGGTTTACCGAGGACCTGAGGGTGATGAAGCGCCATAGGAGACGCCTAGAGGGCAGGTGGAGGTCCTCACGCTCCGAATCTGACCGAACACAAGTAAGAGCCTATTTACGGACTTACCTTGTGGCATTAAGAGTGGCCAAACGCAGATATTGTGCCACTCTTATTGCGTCCGCCGATAACCGCCCTGCCGCCCTTTTCGGGTGACCCGCTCTCTCTTATCACAGAGGACGCGGGAAGCCCCTTTAAAGGGCAGAGCAGAGGAGTTTGGGGAATATCTGCAGGACAAAATCGCTCAGATCCGGAGCGGATGGGCTCCCTTCAGTGGACCAGAGGAGCCGCCAACAGTGAGTCTTGTGAGACCACTCTGGGAGGAGTTTGCGTCTGTTGCCCCCGAGGATTTAGATAGGTTGCGTGGACGGCTGCGACCGACCACATGTTTAATGGACCCGTGTCCCTCCTGGTTGGTACTGGCATCCTGGGAAGTGACACGAGGCTGGCTACTGGGCTTGGTGAACGCCTCTTTGAGCGAGGGGTCCTTACCTGCCGCCTTGAAAGAGGCGGTGGTGAGGCCCTTACTCAAGAGGCATTCCCTTGACCCGATGGAGCTAGCTAATTATCGTCCGTGGGGGAGATCATCCGTGGTTTTGGGGTGGAGTATCATCTGTACGCTGACGATACGCAGCTGTACATTTCCACCCCAGACCACCCCAACGAGGCTGTCGAGGTGATGACCCGGTGCTTGGAAGCCGTCGGGGTCTGGATGGGGGACAACAGACTCAAGCTCAACCCCTCCAAGACTGAGTGGCTGTGGCTACCGGCACCCCGGTTCAGTCAGTTGATTCCATCGCTGACCATAGGGAGTGAGCAATTGCCCCCTGTGGAACGGGCGCGCAATTTGGGCATCCTCCTAGATGCCCGGCTGTCAATGGATGACCATGTGGCAGCTGTGGCAAGGGGGGGGCGTTCCACCAGGTTCGCCTGGTGTGCCAATTGCGCCCCCTACTGGACCGGGATGCCCTACGCACGGTCACTCATGCACTGGTGACGTCTCGGCTGGACTACTGCAATGCCCTCTACATGGGGCTTCCCTTGGAACGCGCTCGAAGACTGCAGCTAGTCCAGAACGCAGCCGCGCGGGCTATCTTCGGGAGTACTAGGTACTCCCACGTAACACTGCTCCTGCGCGAGCTGCACTGGCTGCCTGTGGTCTTTCGGGTGCGTTTCAAGGTGTTAATTACCATCTTTAAAGCGCTCCATGGCTCAGGACCTAGGTACTTGCGGGATCGCATCCTACCACACACTTTCCTGCGACCGATTCGCTCTCACAGGGAAGGACTCCTCCGGGTGCCGTCCACTAAGCAATGCCAACGGGCGGCACCTAGGAGTAGAGCCTTCTCTGTGATGGGCCCAACCCTCTGGAATGACCTCCCACCCGATATCAGAACCACCACCGACTTCCCCTCCTTTCGACGAAAACTGAAGACTCACCTGTTCCGTTTAGCCGGCCTGGACCATTCATAACCTTATTATACCTCCTGGCAGATATATTTTAACTGGGTAATTTTAATTGGGTATTTTTAGGATTGTTGAAATATTGTTTTTATCTACTTTACTTTGTACAGTGTCGTATTGCCTCCTCTTCTATGTTTTTATGTTTGTATGTTTGTATTCCACTTTATCTGTTTTATTTGACTGTACACCGCCCCGAGTCCCTTTGGGGAGAGGGGGCGGTATAAAAATCGAAATAAAGGTAAAGGTAAGGAATGGGGGTTTTGCCCCTCAGGCTCTGCGCCTGGGCTGGGCGGCCTGTCGGGAGAACTTCCCCAGCCTCTTGCAGCTTCTCCAAGCTGGAGGTGCTTGGAGGGACCCAAATGGGGCTTCACCTGCAGAGCCTGCCCGCCCGTTTTCTTCTATTGGACAGAGGGCTTGGAGCAAGGAGGAGACCCTCTTCCGCCCACCGCCTCACCTAAGCGAGTCAAGGCCCCGTTGAGGTCCACGTGGTCCTCTAAGTGCATCTTCGGCATCTTCACCAGGGTGGACCTCTCCGTGGGGAACGACGCCTTCAGATCGAGCTGGAGGACCTCAGACAGAAGCTGAGAGCAGTTCTTCCGCAGGTGGAGCCTGGGGACGATGGCCACGAAGGAGGTGTTGCCCTTAAAGGGAAACTTGGCAACCTGGAGGAAAGAGCGCAGGAGGATCCGTGAAGGGCAAGACCCTCGACTGTGAGGCTGGGCACCATCATGGGAGCCTGTGGGAGTGGTCTCTTCCCTTCTTGCAGCAGCCACACACCCGGCAGGGCAAGTAAACACTACCCGGTATCATGGCTGCCCTTCTGACATCAGTAACGGGGGGGGGGGGGACGGCAGTGGGGGAGAGGGAGGGGAAGCGAAACCAAGCAGAGCATCCAGTGGGAAGCATGTCTCAAGGTAACTCTAAACAAAACCATTTTCTAACACCTAATTGGACATTGACTGATAACTAGGGGATTGGCTGGGAACCAGGGAAAGTTAACTGCTATCTTTTGCCCGTGAAAATTTCGGATTCAGCCTTGCTTCTTCAGTAACCACTTTGGCTTTATAGTAAAGTCTCCTTCTGGCTAATTGTGGGCCAGGAGTCTTTCTTTGCTAACTGACCAATTTGGGGCAGTGGCCATCTGGGGACTCCTCTCCCCCTCCTCGCCCACCCTACCTCAGCCTCCCAGGACTCCGTTCTGAACCAGCTGAGGGGGAAGTCCCGTTCCTTCATCATCTCCACAGAGACCGCGGAGTCCTCGTCCAGGTGGAACAGGCTGGGCTCCGTCAGGAGTGGGTTGAATTTGGTCTTCCAGAACCCTGGTCCACAACAGAGAGGGCATCAGGGGCCAAAAGGCCGGTGAACTTTCCCTCCACCAAGCTGGTCTTTTCAGCCTCAGAGCTGAAGGACTTTGGCTTCCAGTCCCACTTGGGAGAAATCACCCAGGGTAGCTTCCTAAATCCCCCAGCCGGGCAGGAGACTCACCTCGGAAGTAGACCGCATTGAGAAGGACCATCACGATGTTGGGAGGCAGCTGGGTGAGCATGGTGGGGATCTGCCCATTGGTGGCTTCTTCCACCCACCTGTTGATGGTCTCCAGGTCAGCCTGGTTGTCCCCAGAAAGCAGGGCCGGCTTTGCCCCGTAGAATCTCTGGGATGCCTCCAGGAACTTCTCTTTGACCGGGAAGCCTGGGAGGGAGGAGGAGGCACGGGAGTCAGGCCCAGAAAGGGGGGGGAGGGAGGGTTCGTCTCACCGCCTCCACCTCCTGGAGAGGGGGCTGCGATGCCCGGTTCCCTGGGCCCGAATGGACTGAGGGCTGTGCCTCACCCTGAGGGGAGGGGGAGGGGGCGGTTGTTGTGCCCGAGTAGCATTTATTTGTGTATAAATAAACTTTGCTTCTACGTCAAATAACGTTCCTTCTTAAGCAGAAAGAAATCCTTTTTGAAAGAGAAAGACAATGGCTTCTCCTAAGAAAACTGCATTCCTGGGATCCTGGCCACATCAAGACCCACCCACCCACCCATTTTGATACCCTCATTATAACCTAAACCTGAGGGTGAAATGGAGGAGTTCAAAGACTGTCAAAAGCCTTCAAAATCTAGAGGAAATCCCGGGGTCACAGAAAAGGACTGATGATCCCCCGAGGAGGGAAAGATGTTCTTTTGCCTCCTGAGACTTAGGTGGGCTCCTCTCTCCCCCCCCACCATTTAAATTTATAGCAACTACATATGGCAATAGAAGTGGCCAGGCAGACCAAGTGCAATTTCTTGCAAAAAGCCTGAAGGGCAAGAATGCCAGCCGAGGAAGCCTGGCACCAAAAGAGGCCTCTGGCAGTCAGCGCTGGCACCCTGGGCAGATGGGCAAAAGGAGGTGTGTATGCCTCGGGATCTCTCGCTGCCCCCTGAGGCCATCTTGCCAAAGCCCAGCGGCATCACCTCCCCTGCCTCCCCCCCTCCCAGCTCTCCTCCTAGGGCAGGGGTGGGGAACCATGGCTCTTTTGCGACTTGTGGACTTCAACTCCCAGAATTCCAGAACCAACATGGCTGCCTCAGGAATTCTGGGAGTTGAAGTCCCCTAGTCATAAAGGGGCCATTGTTTCCCACCTCTGCTATAGAGCAGGGACCTCCACCCTCCAGCAAACCTCCAAGCTTTGCTGGCTGAGGAATTCTGGGAGTTGAAGTCCACAAGTCGCAAAAGAGCCATGGTTCCCCACCCCTGTCCTAGGGCAAACATTGCAAGGGAAAGGATTGTAGAGCTTCCTCTCCTCAGAGCCCCCCCCCTCTCCCCTGGGGAAAAGCCTCCAAAGGGAGGGGGGCATCCTGGCTCCCCCTCTCTCTCACACACACACTGGGGGAGGGGAGAAGTGGCTGCCCACCGGGGGGGGGGGGCTCACCTTTCTCCAGGAAGAGGCGTCCGGCTACGCTGATGGCCGTCCGGTGAAGGTGCTGGGTGATCCCCCATAGCGCCTGGTGGAGGCAGGGCACGGACTCCATGTGCAGGACCTCCAGGAGGCGCTTCTGGGTCTGGTTGGCGGCCCCTGAAAGAAGCCAGGCTCACTTTGGGCCAGGGAAGCAGTGGCTGAAGGAGCCTGGGGGTGGGGGAGCAGCCCTTAGGAGCCCACCCGCCCTTGGACCAGAGGGGGGGTCTCCCTCCACCCATTCATTCCTGGATCGAGGCCTTTCGCTCTCCTCCTTTGGCTCCAACAGGGCTATCTCTGCTTTGGTGGCAACCGGAGCTCAGCAGGACAAAGGGGAGAGCTGGGAATAGTGGAGGGGGGAGGCCCGCTGCCCCTCAGCAGGATGCTCTTCCCTGGGGGGTGCTTCCCAGAAGCCTGGGCAGGGGAGTTCTCAGCCTCCCCCCAAGAAGGGTCGTCTCCTGGGCGGTGTTACCTAGAGCCAGGTGGGCGAGGGCCAGGCTGATGCTGAGGGGAGAGAGGATGGTGTTGCCCGTGCTGTCCTCCACTTCCATCTCCCGCAGGAGGTCCACCCCCAGGGCCCTCATGGCTGAAGCGATCTGCTCCACGCTTCTGGAAAGGGCCCGGTCCTGGCAGCCTTCCTCCTCCTCCTCCTCCTCGAGATAATTGGGGAGGCCCCCCAACTCTTTCAACCCATCCGGAACCACCTCCCCTGGGCTGGCAGCTCCATCTGGAAAGTGGGGAGAGTTTGTGGGGTCTTGAAGGGCCCCTTGGGGTTCTGTTCCCGTCTGTGGCAGCCGATCGTCTTCGGACGGGACTTCCACCGCAGGGACCTGCAAGGCGGGGAGGGGGAGAGAGAGAGAGGAACCTCCTGCCAGGAGCCCTGGGTTCAGAGCAGCTCCAGTGGCAGGCTCCCTGCCCTGGAGACCCCCAATCGCCTCTTCCCAGAGGGACCCTGGAGGCAAGGAAGTCGGACTCTCCGAGTTGGGTTGCTTTCTGGCAGACGTTTCGTTACCCAACTAGGTAGCCTCATCAGGGCTGGAAGGAGGTGTGGTTTGCTCTGTGTTGCTATACAAGCGTCAGTGTTGGTGGTTGTGTTTTGGGCGGTTGTTCAAGTTAAGTTTGATCCTTTGAGTTGGCAGCTCCGTGACTGGGGAATTGTTTACTCCTTGATTGCTGGTCAGGATTACTCTTTGTGCTGATCGTGGCTCATCTGGATGGGCAGATCCTTCAGTAGCGCTCAACACCCTTCAAGGGGAAGACCTGTCCGAAGCAGCGCTCCGGACAGCCGGCCTCAAAGGAGATACACAAATGGACTCCGCACCGTGGAGGGGATCGGACCAGATAAATGGGAATAGAACTGGAAGGGACCCTGGAGGTCCTCTAGTCCAACCCCTCGGCTCAAACAGGAGACCCTAGACAGTGGGTGTCAAACCTGCAGCCCACAGCAGGTCAGATGTGTCACGCGCTGGCCACGCCCGGTTTAGCGAAGGGGAAAAAAATCACGATACATCACATGATGCCGCTGTGACCACCCAAGTTTGACACCCCTGCCCTGTATCATTTCACCCCAAAGGCTGCCCAGTCTCCTCTTAAGAACCTGCAGTGACAGAGCCCCCACAACGCCTGGTGTGTCCAGCCCTTCCACTGGTCACTTGTCCTCTCTATTAGGACGTTTCTCCTGAGTTCCTGCCTGCTTCTCTCTCTCCTTGACAAGCTTCCATCCGCTGCTTCCTGTCTGGCCTTCTGGGGCTTTGAAGAATAGAGAATAGCCTCCTCTTCTTCAGGGAAGCCCCTGGAAGATGCTGTCATGTCCCCCCTAGTCCTTCTTTTCTCAATTCTCCCAATTCTTTCAACCGCTCTTCCTATGTTTTAGTCTCCAGGCCTTTAACCCTCCTCGCTGCTCTTCCTTGATCCCTTCTCCACGGCTGCATGCCTTCACCCCAGCCTGCTGCCAAGATCCTCCCCCCGTTGCCCTGGACCAGCAGCCGCAGACTTTGGGAATGGCCAGCTGAAGGAGGAGGTCCACGGCCTGGTCTTGGCCTACAGAGGGACCCCCTCCTTGCCCACCAGGCAGTGTGGAAGCCCCCCTCCCCATTTCCTCTCCCAGTTGCCCTTTGCACTGTGGGCAGGCGTTCGCAGGGGGCGCTCTCCTGCCCTTGGGAGGAGTTTCACTCCGTCTTCTGCGCCCAGCCTGCTTTTTCCTGCCTCTGCCCCTTCTTTGTACTAAGAGCTGCCCAGACCCTCACGCATGCCTGCCAGGCAGGGCCGAGCAAAGCTCCCCAACTTCCTGGCCCTCAGTGGCCCCTGGCTGACCTCAGTGCGCCCTTTCAGGTTGGGGAAGCAGGATTTGAAGCTGCTCCATCAGCTGCGCACAGACAGACACCCAGGCGCCGCCACCCCCCCCCACTCCTGCAGAACGGCCTCCCTCCTTACCAGTAGTATGTTCCTCTGGGCACCTTCATCCCAGCCCATGTCGTGAACGAAAGTGGCCTGGAAGGAAAGCCCACAGTGAGCCACGGCTTCTTGCCTCAAAGCACGGGATACGGAGAGTGGCAAAGCCGTTTTCGGGGGGGGGCTCTCTCTCTCGTGGCAGGGGGCACACCAATGTGGCCAACGGAAGAATGCTGCCCACGTCCCCCTCAGTCACCGGCCCGACCCCGGCAGCCTTTGGGAGGGAGATCACAGGGGATCCTCAGTGGGGCGACAGGCTCAGCTACAGTAGCCACAGAGGCCTTCTGTCCAGGAGGGGCCGGGATTCGATTCCAGACCTCGGGCGGGGGCCTTCTTCCTTATGGCACCTCCGCCCCACGGAAGGATCACCTGAGGGGAGCAGCTGCAACTCACCTGGTCTTGCCCAGCACACGGAGCAGGCAGGCAGGCGGCCAGCAGTGGCCAGAGCAGCAGAGCCATCGGGAAGCGGAGGAGGGGGCTGCGGGAGGGAAGAGGCTGTGCTGACCTGGTGCTCTTCGGGGTCCCAGCGGGGAAAACTGAGGTTCCTGTTCCACCCCCCCCCCTTTCCCTTCCCCTCAGGACCCACGGGGTCAGCCCTGGCACCAAGGGGCACTGGCTGCAACTAGCCTGGTTGGGGAAGGGGCTTCTTTTTCGGCCCTTTCTCCCCCTCTGTGGAGAAAGTGCTACATTTCCTGGGGGGGGGAGGAAGCACCTCCCCACACCCAGATCCGTCAGAAAAACCCAGGAAACAGAGTGACTTCCACACTGCCAAAAAAGGGAACCGATTGTCCAGCCCAAGGATGGCAGAATTCCTGCCCCCCCACTCCTCAGTTCACCCTCTTTCTGCCCCTACTTCATCTCCTTCCTTGAGCAGCTTCTCCCCACAGCTCCGCCGCTGCCCTGCTCTGGCCCTGAAAGGGGGCAGAAAGCCCCAGCCTAACCAGGAACCAGCAGCAACGCCTGCGCCACAAATTCTTCCCCCTGGCAGACAAATATTGACTCTTGGTCTCCAGTTAAATATTTGTTCAGAATCTCAGGTCCAGGGAGCAATGCAGCCCCCTCCCAGTTTGACCGGAGGGGGTGGAGGGAGACAGGCCTCAGCCCTGGGCCCTAGAGGAAGCAGCCTCTCTGGGGAGGGGAAGGTGGCCCAGACGCCCCACCTGCTCTTGGCAGTTTAGCACCCCCATGAGCTCCTCTGAAGAAGGGGGGAGAAAGCCCCCCTCCGCCCAACGGCCCCCACTCTCCCTCCCCACCCCAGGCAGCCATTGCGCAACCCCTCCGCCATGCTTTGCCAAGAGCGGAAGGGGGAGGGTTTCGGGAGGGGGAGGGAGGTAGAGAAGGCAGGATCGGGCTCACTTGGGGGTAAAATGTCCCTTAAAAGCCAGCCACTCCAACCCCCAGGGGAGGGGAGGGGAGGAGCCCCCCCCCAATTTCCCTGTTGGCCTCTTGTGTCCAGCACGTAACCAGGGGCTCCTCCTCCTCCTGCTTGGTGGGATTAGCCCACTTCCGTGTACAGGCAGTTCTTGACTTAGTCATTGGGAACAGAGTTCCCGCAGTTAAGGCAGTTGTTAAGTGAGTCGTGCCTATTTTACCACCTTTTTTGCCAGGCTCTTAAGCGAATCACAGCAGCTGCTACAAACGAATTGTGCGGTCATGAAACGGATCCAGGTTCATCACTGACTTTATCGCAAACCGAGTGACCGCGTGAGCTCAGGCGCCGCAGAGCTGCTGGACCCACCGACTGCTGAAGTGACCGGACTCTGACCAGGAGACTGGGGACGGGGGGGGGGGGGGGCGCTGCTGTGGCGTCACTCTCCTCAGATCCCTCCTAACTTCAGTCCCCGGGCTGGAATCAAGGCCAGGCAGACCTCCCCCACGCCAGACCCACAGCGGGCCCCTTTCCACAGGGTCTCCAGTCTGTCAGCCAGACCAGCGCATTCTCGAATCCGATTCCCAGTCGGGGGGGGGGGAAGGAAGAGGCCGCTACCGCATCTGCCTTATGCTTGCCCTTTGGAGGGCAGGGAGGATGCCTCCTCCCCTGAGATTGTGGGGGAGGGAGCTTCCCTGCCTCCTCAGCAAAATGTCATTGAGAATCTCAGCTTCTCAGGATGTTTATTTCTTGCAAATTGTTCAATCAACAGTGAGAACACCTCCCCCCCCCCATGTCTCCTCGCACATCCCCAGTTCCAGGGGAGAGAGGGAAAGTGCTGGACTGGGTGAATCAGGGGAGAGAAACCAGTGAAGGGAGAAGCACAGCCTGCCCCCCCACCCACCCACCCAAAGGCCGTGGAATCTGCTGCTATTCCCTCCCTCCTGCTAGCCCCCACATTAGGGGAGAAGGGCGTGGCACCCCCCCCCGCCCCCCAGGCATCCGGGGAGATCTTTGCCAGTCCCCAGGGAGCATCAGGCACATAAGGTGATGGGGACGCTTGGCGTTTCTTGGGCTGCCCTGCAGCAGGACTATGGGAGGGTCGCCCCCGACCTTCCGGTCCCGTTCCCCCCGTCCCCCCACAGGGCTTCTGGCCAGCCACAACTGTCCCCGTCCGCTTCAGAAGCAGGGGCTAGGCCAGCAGCCGGACAGTGCCATTGTCCGAACCCAGCAGCAGCTGGCATTTGGTGGGAAGGAGAGCCAAGCTGGTGAGGGTCCCTCGGAAGTTCTCGGAGCTCAGCTTGGTGGCACCGGGGGCTGAGGGGCCCTGGAAGGCGTAGACGCTGATCTTGTTGGCCACCGTGCCGGCCACCACCTCATTGCCGTAGAGGTCGAAGGTGTGGATGGGCTCAGAGGACGACTTGTACACCTGCAGGGGCTTCGGCTCCAGGTCTTTCCAGACGGTCAGCGAGTGGTCAGAGGAGGAGCTGACCAGCATGTTGCCCTCCGTGGCCTACCAAGGAGAGGAAATCAGCAAGTAAGCCTTGACCCAGCGCTGGTAGGGCCTGGGAGCGCTGCAGCAGCCCTCGTCCACCACCCTCCTTTGCCCCTCCCCAGAATGGAAGCGAGGTTGGGAGCCCGCTAGTGGGCAGTGCCCGCACCCAACTGCCCAGGGCTGAGACGAGAGGGGGATGCGGGCTCCTTGGGGCCCCTGCTATTCAACCCAGGGGGTAAACCCCACCTGCTCAGTCCAGGGGAGGCTGCCAGCACCTTTGCCAAGTGATGCCAGGGAAAAAGGGTGCGGCCGGCTTCACAAGCTCCAGCGTGAAGGGCCACCAGCACTTCCAGGGCTCCCAAAGGCTCTGCTTCCACCCAAGCCCACCACCAGGCCAGGCAGCCTCCTCACTCCCCACGCAGCCTGGAAGCTGGGCAACCCCAGAATCGGGCAGGCTGATGAGGCCCTTGCAGCTGTTGGGCACAGCGCAGGAGCAGGAACCAGGACAGGCCTGGAAGTCCCCCTGGGGCCGCTGCGGTCTTTGCCCAGCCGCTCACCTTGACCTGCAGGATGTCTCCCTCGTGGGCTGACCAAGCCTTCTGGATCAGGCCCGTTCGGGTGTCCAGAAGGACCATGAAGCCAGAGGAGAAGCCTGCTGCCACGCTGCGCCCGCTAGGACTGACAGCCAGGCAGCGGATGAGTCCGGCGTTGGGTCCGCTGGCCAGCCGGAATTCCTGCTACAGAGCCCAGAGTGAAGAGATGTCAGGGGATGATGGGTCATCGCCTACACGAAGATCACTTCCCCACCTAGGGAAAGCAGAGCAAGACCCTTGCCCCCCCCGCCCGCCCGCCACTCCCCACCCCCCTCCATGCTCCCAGGCGCTACCTGCCACCCTGGCTTCCGGTGGTCGATGAAGCGAAGCACCGAGTCTGCGCTGGCGATGCTGATGCTGCCGTAGGGAGGGGGCATGGGGCAGAGGGCCGTGATGGGGGCCTTGGAGTCCAGCGCTTCAAAGCTACGCACCCCTTTGCCTGCAGAAGAGACCCAGCTGAGCTGCACCCTCCAAGAGGGAAGGGGCTGCACAGGGGAAGGGGCCATGCCCAGGAAGCACCCGAGGAGATTGCAGAGACCCTCCCCAATGCCGACCCACACCGAAGGGGAGCTCTGGGGCACAGGGATGTCAAGCAGAGTCTCCGAGTTACTTCCAAATTGTGTTTCTCTAAAAAAAAGCCTTTGGGGTCTCGCTCTGAACATGGAAGCATATTCTGGCATTCTGCCAATGGACCCCCCCCCCCAGCCCGTCCCCTGCATCCATGTGCTTAAAGCAACCTGAGGCTTGGCTTGCGTGGTTCAGTGCCACAGGTGACCCTGCCACGGACTCTGGAGGAGGGAAGCCCAAGGAAGACCTGCAGTCCGTGCAACTTTGTCCGTATACTTTGCAGGAACCCCCCCCCCAAAAAAAAACCCATGTGGGATACTCTTTTTCTGTCCAGGGCCTTTAGAGGGGCGGGAACTGCCCCACTGGGGTCTCCTTTCCTCCAGCTGAGGTGAGGAGGGGGCCTCTCCACTCAAGGAGGAGTTAATGCATCAGTCTTGGGCCCCAGGGGGGAGGCAGACACCACAGCATTGAGCTTCAGGGAGACCCTCTGCCAGGGACTGCCCACCATGGCCACGGAAAGGCGCCCGCGGATGTGCCCCCCACGCCCCCAGGTCCCTGGCCCAAGCACCTCGGGGTCCGTCCACGCCATTTGCTCGGGGTGAGGGAGGTGGCCGGAGACTAAGGGGGGACACCTACCAGTGGGGGCGTCCCAGATGTGGATGGTGCCGTCGCAGCTGACCACATGCTGCGGGGCCTCCAGCAAGCCGACATAGAAGACGGACTTCTTGTGCCGGTCGTAGGTCAGCCGGGGCTCGGTCTCGTGGGTGCCGTCCCCCTGGTTGTAGAGAGGCCAGAGGCGCACAGTCTTGTCCTTGCTGCCGCTCAGGAAGAAGTCCTCCCCGCTCAAGGGGGCCAGGCACTTGACAGCCCCCCCATGGCCCACAAAGCTCTGCAGCTTGATCTGGTGGAAGTGGAAGGGGGTGTCGTGCTGCCCAACCCCGATCTCGTACTGCCAGTAAGCCAGCCAGTTGCCCAAGAGGAGGCGGGCACTGGACCGCAGCTCCTGCTTCAGCGTCTCCCCCTCCTGGCCCCCCAGCTTGGGGAATAGGCCGCCCCTGGCCCCGCTCGAGAGCTCCTGCTGGCCTTCGGAGGGCACCTGGATGCGGTTGCCCACCAGCACGCCCCCGAAGGTGCCTGATCGCGGGTCCTCGGAGGAGGGTTTGGCTCCCAGCACCTCCTGCTCCGTGGGGGCCTGGCCTGGCCCAGCGGCTGCCTGCCTTTCGGACAAGGGACTAGCCTGCTCCAAGTGAAGGCTGGCCAGCTGCCTGACCGAGGCGTGGTTGGGCACGATCGCGTGGAAGGCGTCACCTGCCGGTAGGGGAGGAAACAACGGAGAAAGAGGAGAGTTTTGCACCCAGAGCAAAGGAGCCCCACATGGGGGGAGGGGGGAATTATCGCAAAACCCCCTGAGAAGCTTCCTGCCCCCTGACCAATGGAGAAGCCCAGCCTCCCCTCCTCTCTTGCAAGGTGCAGGAGAGGAGCAGGAACGGGGAGGAGGGAGGAGCAGGGGTCTCACCCAGCAGACAAGAGAAGGGCACAAAGGCAACGTAGGCCATTTCTGGGCTGAAAACTTTCTGGAGCTCCAGAAGAGCCGAGGGGTCCGGAGACGGTGGCTGGCCCTGCCAAAAGAGGACCTGCTTTGTCACACCTGCAGAGCGGCTGAAAGAGAAGGAAAGCCCCCCCCCCCCCTTAGAGCAGGAGCCCTTGCGGGAGACTTTCCTGGCATGGAAGGGTCCCGGCTCATTCCTAGAGCAGCTGCTGTCCAGCCACGCCATCTAGACTGGACAGCTGCCAGGAGCCCCTTTGCCCACCCCAGCAGGATCCCAGAGGCAAATTGGAGGGTGGGCACTGAGCATCCCTGCACCCCCCCCCCCCAGATGTGGCCTCCCCCATCAGGGACCCTCCGCTCTCCAGGGGCACAGACTCACGGACTCCGAGGACAGAGAGGAGAAGCTCTGGAAGAAGCCCCGGAGGGTGTCACGCAGGTGCTGCTGAGCCATCTCGGGTCCGATCCGTAAGCAAACCAGCACCATCAGGCGGATGGTTTTGAGGCACAAGACGACGCGGCCCTGGACGCCACTGGGGAAACTGGAGGGAAGAGACCCTCAGCACCCACCGCTCTGCCCAGCCTACCTCCTCCCCCCGCCAAACGCAGGCATCGTTTAAGGGGTGGTGCTGGTGGCAGCTGTGCTTCTTTCAGCCGCCCCTCCGAGGGGAGCCCGTGCTGCACACGGGTGCTGAAGGGAGAGGCTGGCGGTGATTTGGGCGTAGCCACTCGGGCCCCCTCCCAGCCAGGCACACCTGAGGGTGGGTGAGGTGAGGAAGCCCAGAAGGGGAAGCAGGACCTCCTGGCCAATCCTGGGCAGGATGTCCATCAGGGTGCTGTCCGACAGGTAGACCACGATCTTCTGGCCGAGCGCCACGGCTGCCAAGAGCCCAGCTTCCTTGCGGCTGTTCAGGCGGCTGGTTGCCGTCCCACTGCCAGGAGCAACCTGGAGGGAAAGGCTGGTGATGGGCAGGCATAGGAGCCCCCCCTGCAGGGCCCCCCACAACTGCCGAGCAGAAGGCCCCTCTCGGTCAACCACAACAGCATTTCCTACCAAGTGAAAGAGGGATCCCTAGTGGGGATGCGAAGGGTTTGGGGAGGGGGCCACAATCCAGCCCATGACAGGGAAGGGCAGGAGCTCAGCACCCCTTTTCTCCAGGAACAGATTTTCTCAGGCACCTGCCAGGGGTCAGAAAGGGGGAGACTTCAAGCGCTGGACAGGCTGACCTTTTCCTTAACAGGTGGTGGGAAATGAGAACTCTCTCCGGACAGGCAGAGGAGTCAAGTAAGGGGGGGGGGGGGAAGCTGAATGGCAAGACAATTAAATGGGAAGGGGCAGAACGGGGCAGAACTGTCAGCTGGGGGTCCTGTTTCAAACAGGCGCGTTTGTGACTCGGATGATGGCAGGGAAGAGCTACTGACCAAAGATGAAGGCGACATGAAACGGGAGGGGGAGCAGCTAGTGTTCTATAGGGCCAGAGTGGTCAATCTATGACAAGCAGGCCACAGGTGGCATGCAGAGACCTCTTTACAGACACACAAGCCGCCGCTCCAGCTCAGCGCCACCACACGTGTGCATACCCCTCCTGCTGCCCAGCTAATTTTCGGGTCTTGGCCATGCATATGCAGGGGTAGGTGCACGCGGGAGATGTGCTCTCATGCGTGGGGGGTGCGGCTTTTGGTTCCAGGATGCATGGAGGCCTGCTAGGCCCAAAACGGGGCCCTGGGGGCAGTCACATATGCATGTGCAGGTGGGGGTGGTGGAAGGCAGGGGTGTCGCACATGCATTGCATTATGGGTGCGGGCACGCATGGGCTTTCGGTACGTGATGACAAAAAAAGCTATCAGTTTCTTTAACTTGTTTCTCTTGTAATTTAGTCTCTAATAAATATCCATATAGTTTTTAAATTACTTTTTCATCAGTACCTGTTAAAATTTTATCTAACTCAGTCATTTCATTGTAAAGACCTTTTGATTTTCTATCTTCATTATATCTAGATTGTATCTGTAGATATGAATACCAATTCATTTCTATTCCTTCTTGTTTCAACTCTTGAATAGATTTGAGTTCACCCTCTGTATTCAATATTTCAACATATCTGTTTGTTTCTTTTTATATATTATTGGATATGAAAATGCTTCAATAGTTGATATCCCGGCTGGATGATGAAATATGAAGATAGAATCCAAAAAATTGAAGAAAAAGTTCAACAAGAAGAGAAGAAGTTTGAGGAGTTAGACAGCAGAGTGAGCGACGTGGAAAGGGAGAGCAGTGGAATATTAGGATGGGAGATGGATAGGTCTGAATTATTTTTAAGATTTCAAAACATAGAAGAAAAAACAGGAGAGAACTTAGTACAGATAATATCTGAGATATTGATAAACGTTTTAGAGATATCCCAAGAGAAGATGATGGATGGCATAGATGAAACATTTCGAGTATATACAAGATACACAATGAGAAATGCTCTTCCAAGGGAAGTCCATGTAAGATTTATCAAGAAAGCAATCAAACTACAAATACTACAGAAAATGAGAGATAGAAAATTAGAATATAAAGGCAAGGAGGTTGTATTTCGGAAACAAATTCTGAGAAGAGTGAGAGGGAAGAGAAAAGAATATTAATTCTTGACTAAGATTCTGATTAAAAAAGGCATTAATTACAGATGGCTCATACCGGAAGGTTTATTATTTACATGGCAAGGAAAAAGATATAGAATAGATACAATTGATAAGACAGAAGCTTTCTATGCAAAACATTTCAGAGAAAATGGCTGAGAAAAATGGAAAAGATGAACTAGTGTTACAACTACTGGAGACACCCATAATTGAGATTGAAAAAGTAGAAGGAGCCGTAGGCGGAATTGATCATCATCATCATCATCATCATCATCATCATCATCATCATAATATTTAATGCTTCTAGACCGCCCCCTCTCCCGAAAGGGACTCGGGGCGGTGTACAGTTCATACAAAATATAACAAGATACAATAAAATTAAATATGTACAGTTATGGAGGAGGTTAAAAAGCAGTTAAAAGAACTGTACAAAGCAGATATAAAATAAATTCAAACCCCTAAAAACAAATACAGTAAATTAAAAAAACCCTAAAATAACCAGATATAATACATTTGCCAGGAGGGACAGTTGAATTATGCCAGGCCTGCTAATCGGAACAGGTGGGTCTTCAGTTTTTGCCGGAAGGAGCGGAGGTCAGAAGTGGTTCTAATGTCGGGGGGGGAGGTCATTCCAGAGGGTTGGGCCCATCACAGAGAAGGCCCTACTCCTCGGTGTCGCCCGCTGGCATTGCCTGGTGGACGGCACCAGGAGAAGCCCCTCCCTGTGTGAGCGTATTGGCCGCAGGGATGTATGTGGGAGGATGCGATCCCGCAAGTAACTAGGTCCCGTGCCATGGAGCGCTTTAAAGATGGTAATCAGCACCTTGAAACGCACCCGGAAAACCACAGGCAGCCAGTGCAGCTCGCGCAGGAGAGGTGTTACGTGGGAGTACCTCGTACTCCCCATCACAGCCCGCGCGGCTGCGTTCTGAACTAACTGCAGTCTCCGGGCGCGTCCCAAGGGCAGCCCCATGTAGAGAGCGTTGCAGTAATCCAGGCGGGACGTCACCAGCGCATGAGTGACCGTGCGTAGGGCATCCCGGTCCAGTAGGGGGCGCAATTGGCGCACCAGGCGAACCTGGTGGAACGCCCCCCTTGCCACGGCTGCCACATGGTCATCCATTGAAAGCCGGGCATCAAGGAGGACGCCCAAATTGCGCGCCCATTCCACAGGGGGCAATTGTTCGCCCCCTATGGCCAGCGATGGGATCAGCTGGCTGAACCGAGGTGCTGGTAGCCACAGCCACTCAGTCTTGGAGGGGTTGAGTTTAAGTCTGTTGTCCCCCATCCAGACCCCGACGGCCTCCAAACACCGGGACATCACTTCGACAGCCTCGTTGGGGTGGTTTGGAGTTGAAATATACAGCTGAGTATCATCAGCGTAGAGGTGATACTCAACCCCAAAACCACGGATGATCTCACCCAGCGGCTTCACATATGTGTTGAACAGGAGAGGCGAGAGGACCGACCCCTGTGGCACTCCACAAGTGAGTGGCCTCGGGGTCGGCCTCTGTCCCCCTGTCAACACACATTGCCTCCGGTCGGAGAGGTAGGAGCCGAACCACCGTAAAACGGTGCCTCCGACTCCCATCCCCTCCAACCGGCGCAATAGGATACCATGGTCGATGGTATCAAAAGCCGCTGAGAGGTCTAATAGGACCAGGATAGAGGAACAACCTCTATCTCTGGCCCTCCAGAGATCATCAACCAACGCGACCAAGGCTGTCTCTGTGCTGTGCCCGGGTCGGAAGCCGGACTGGCGTGAGTCTAGATACTCGGATTCGTCAAGGTGTCGTGGAAACTGCTGCGCCACCACATTCTCAACAACCTTCGCTAAAAACAGAAGGTTGGAGACTGGACGATAATTAGCTAGCTCCATTGGGTCGAGTGAAGGCCTCTTAAGTAAGGGCCTCACCACCGCCTCTTTCAAGGCGGTTGGTAAGGATCCCTCACCCAATGAGGCATTCACCAGACCCAGAAGCCAGCCTCGAGTCACCTCCCAAGATGCCAGTACCAACCAGAAGGGACACGGGTCCATTAAACATGTGGTGGGTCGCAGCCGTCCACGCAACCTATCTAAATCCTCGGGGGCAACAGAATCAAACTCCTCCCAGGATGGTCTCACAAGACTCGCTGTTGGCGGCCCGTCTGGTCCACTGAGTGGGGCCCATCCGCTCCGGATCTGAGCGACTTTGTCCTGCAGATATTCCCCAAATTCCTCTGCTCTGCCCTGTAAGGGTGCCCCCTGTGACACGAGGGAGCGGGTCACCCTAAACAGGGCGGCAGGGCGGTTATCCGCGGACGCAATAAGGGTGGCACAATATCTACGTTTGGCCGCCCTTAATGCCACAAGGTAGGTCCGCAAATAGGATCTTACCTGTGTTCGATCAGATTCGGAGCGTGAGGACCTCCACCTGCTCTCTAGACGTCTCCTGTGGCGCTTCATCACCCTCAGCTCCTCGGTATACCAAGGAGCCCGGGTGGGTCGCTGCCGCAGGAGAGGTCGCAAAGGCGCAACCCGGTCCAAGGCCCCAGCCGCCACCCTATTCCAGGCGGCCACTAGGTCCTCCGACCGAGCGCGGGTCAGGGCTACAGGTAATGGCCCAAGCTCCGTCTGGAACCTTTCCGGCTCCATCAGGTGCTTGGGGCAGTACCAGTGTGGACCGTCTGGTCCCGCCTCCTCGCGGATAAAGAAGAAGGTGCGGTGAACGGGGCAAATCTCGGAGAACAGCGAGAACCCAGATCAACTAGAGCTATAAATCCTGTATATAAAGTATAAATATGGAGGAAAACATGATTACAATCAATATAAATGGACTTAACTCAGCAACTAAAAGAAGGAAAATATTTCAAAAATTAGAAAAACTAAAATTCGACTTAATCTGCCTACAAGAAGTGCATATTCAAAAGAGACATGAACACCTACTAACACAACCAAAGCTTGGGAAAATATTTACTACACTGGCGAATTGCAAGAAAAGAGGAGTGATCTTCTATATTAAAGATAACATTCCAGCGAAATTAATCTATGCAGATGAAGAGGGAAGAATTTTGATGGTGGAAATTATGGATAATATTAAAAAAACCTCTTAATTGGAATCTATGCTCCTAATGAAAAGCAAGATGAATTTTATAAAAAACTGCACAAAAAAATCTTGGACTTGGACTATGTTGATATTTGTATGATGGGAGACTTTAATGGCATTGTAAACGAGAACATGGACTATAATACACACAAAACGACAAAGTTAAATAGAAAACTGCTTCCGAAATCCTTCTTTAGGATGATAGATGAAACAAACTTAAAAGACATATGGTGAGAAAGAAATACTACAAAAGAACAACATACTTTTTATTCAAATAGACATTCATCATTTTCCAGAATTGATATGATACGGGCTTCAACAGAATTGATTTGTAATGTACAAGAAATTGAGATTGAAGCAAGCACATGGGTGGATCATAATCCAATTACAACTAAATGGAAAGGCCAAAGGACAAGACCTAGATGGACATTAAATAATATCATATTGAAAGAAAAATATTTTATACAGAAAATGGAAAAAGAATTGCCTTTTTTCTTTAAAGAAAATAGAAAAGATGATACATCAATGCAGAATCTTTGGGACACAATGAAGGCTGTTATTAGAGGTCTGATAATAGACTATACAAGAAAGAGAAACTTAAAGAAAAGACAAAACGCATAGAGCCCTAGACAATGACTATAAAAAACTTGAAAAAGAGTTACAGAGATCGCCACAAAAAAAAAGATGTTAAAATAAAAATGGATACAATCAAACATAAAATGGATCTACTGGAAAAGGAAGAACTGGCACAAAAAATTAGAGGCACTAAACAGAATTATTTTGAAAATGCAAATAAACCAGGCAGATGGTTGGCATATAAATTGAAAAAAGAGAGAGAAGCAAAGAAAATATTCCAATTAAGAGACGAGCAAGGACAAATTCATTATGGAAATGCTGAGAAAAAGAAAATTATACAAGACTACTATGCTAAGCTGTATCAACAAGAGAAAATGGAAGAGGGGGGAGTTAAAAATATTTACAGGATGCTAATTTTCCCGATATCAGATGAAACTAGAATAACATTGGAAAGTAAAATAACGGAAGCACGTAAAAAACAAAATAATGGAAAAGCCCCAGGTCCAGATGGATTACCAGTGGAATTCTACAAAACATTTGAAGAAACCTTGTCTCTCCCACTTTTAGAAGTTATGAATGAAGTGATATCAGAGAGCAGAATACCTAAATCATGGTCAGAAGCATATATTGTATTGCTACCCAAAGAGAAGACAGATCTAACACAAACCAAGAACTAAAGACCAATATCTTTATTAAATTCAGATTACAAGTTATTTGCATCTATATTAGCAGAGAGACTCAAAAAGTATCTAAATAGCTTTATCCACTCTGATCAAAATGGTTTTTTTTTTTACCAAAGAGACAAATTAAAGACAATATGAGAATGATTTTGAATACTTTGGAATACTATGAGGCCCATCCTGAAAAACAAATGGCTTTGATGTTTCTTGACACACAGAAGGCTTTTGACAACGTGAATTGGCAATTCATGTTTTTACAATTGGAACAGATGAATTTTGGTAAGAAATTTATCCAAACCATACAAATGGTATACCATAAACAAATCGCAGAGTTAATGGTAAATGGAGAATTGACAGATTCTATTGAAATAAAGAAAGGTACGAGACAAGGTTGCCCATTATCACCATTACTTTTTGTCTTAACATTAGAAGTCTTAAATAGAAAGATTAGAGAATAAGAAGAAATAAAAGGAATGAAAATTAAAAAAAGAAGAATACAAGCTACAAGCATTTGCAGATGATTTGGTATTTATTCTTAAAGGCCCACTAGAGACAGCACCCAAATTGTTAGAAAGAATAAAGGAGTATGGAAAAGTAGCAGGCTTGAAAATAAATAAAGACAAAACAAAGGTTTTAACAAAGAACATACCATCAAGACGAAAGGAAGAGTTGGCGGAAGCTTTGCAGATTCAAATCACAAGTACGGTTAAATATTTGGGGATATATGTATCAGCTAGATGTAGCACTCTCAAGGAGGATAATTATACTAGACTAAAACAACAAATTGTGACTGACTTGATGAAATAGGAAAACCTGCAACTATCAATGATAGGAAGAATCTCTACAATTAAAATGAACATTTTACCCAGAATTTTATACCTGTTCCAGACAATTCCAATTAGATTGGGCAAGGACTTTTTTGAAGATCTAAATAAAATAGTCTTGAAGTTTATTTGGCAAGGGAAAAAAGCAAGAATAAAACTTAAATTGTTACATGATGCTAGAACAAGAGGAGGATTGGGCTTACCTGATTGGGAGTTATATTATCAAGCAACAAACCTGATGTGGATTAAGGAGTGGGTAACACTAAAAAATTCCAGATTATTGAATGTAGAGGGTCATGATTTACTGTTGGGATGGCATGCTTTTTTATGGTATAAGGGAACTAAAGCACATGGTTATTTTAGAAGACATTATATAAGGGAGGCCTTGTTATTAAATTGGGAAAAGGTTAAAAGATTACACTACTAAAAAAAGGTTAGCTATCCCTGCTATAGGGCATAAATTAAGTGGCTGCGTGATGTTTCCACAGCCGGCCCCCTCGTTGTGCCGCCTTCCTGAAACAGGAAGAGTGTCTCTGGGGCGGGGGAGGAAACACTCGGGTAAGACTTGCCCAGGGAGTGGCCCCTCCCACAATGGAGGGGGGAGGTGTCCTGCCTCTGCCTCGGATGGAAGAGCTGAAATAAAAATGAGGAACTGCCTGATGGAAGCAAAAGCAGAAGGGCCCCTAACAGGCTTCCTTTGCAAAATGGCTCAGTCCAGGGCGCTTTGGCTGAGAAGATGGGCCCTTCCCTTGGAGGAAGCTGTGCACAATATGGGAAGGGGGGGGGGTGTCAGTCTCTGGCCTGCAGGAACCCTTCACCAGGACACAGGCTGCAGTGCAAGAAAACCCAGACTGGCTAAAGGCAACTTTTGGGTGCTGATGGATGGCCAGCCCACCGTCCTTCGGCTTGGAGGGTAGAAACCCTCCAAGAAATGCCCCCTGCCCGTCCAGCTGCCTGACGTCCACATCTACCCCTCAGTCTCTCCTTGCAGCCTAGGCACCAAACTCGGGGAGGGATTTAACCAAAGGGGGCTACGGATCTCCCACTGCTAACACCTGCAGGAGTGCCCAATACGGCCAAGTCTGCCTGGGTGGTGCAATGGAAGTTAGGAGGGCCGGGGCAGAAGGCCGAAGACTGACCAGGTAGCTGATGTAAGGCAGGTAGAGGTAGGTGAGGACCGGCTCCCCGTAAAGGTGTGCTATGTGGACCAGGCAGGTGAGCACCGGCTCGGAGACCATGTCGCCTGCCACGGGCCGCCTCTGCTCCAGGTTCCCAGCATTCGGAGGGCCACCCTCTTCGGCCCCAGCCACGAACTGCTGCCTGCTTGCACCTGGGGGGAGCAGGAGTGTTGCCTGGGAGATGGGAGGGACGCATCCCGAGTCTTGCCAGCCATACCACATTGCCACCCCCACTCCCATCTCAACAGAGAAGCCTACCCAGATAGCAGGAGGCCAGCAGCCGGAGGAGGTTCCTGGCGACGTACCGGCAGGCGGTGGTGGGGCCCAGCTTGGCCGACAGCCACCGCACCATCTTGCAGGCTGTGTCTGCAGAGAAGAGGGCAGATAAACTGCAGCTCCGTCACACCCAAAGCTCCCAGCCGTGCTGGTTCTTCTGCTCCCTGGGACACGCCAGGACAGACAGAGCCTCCAGCTACTTTGTTGGGGCCTTGGGGCACCCCCTCCCCCGGGCAACCCTAAGCTGCAATGACCTGCTCTGTAGATCAATGCCCAGCAAGCTCAACCCCCCCCCCCCCGAACTCTCTACAGGGTGCCTCTCAGTCACGTTGAGCGGGCAACTCACCTAGCAGGATACACTGCTCTTTGTCCACATCCTGGTCCAGCAGATCTTGCCGGCTTTCCCGAGCCTCTGCCTGTCCATCTTCCTCAGCCAGAGTGGGCTCTGCAGAGTGGCCAGCAGCTCCTGAGAGGGCTGGCTCTTCTGTGGCCAAAGCAGCCTCCTTGCGGCCTTCTTCCCCGTCCTCTTCCTCTTCCTCCTCCTCCTCGCTGTGCTTCAGGTCATGGCTGCTGTCCAGGCACGAGAGGCCAGTAGCTTTATCTTGTAGGTCCTCTGCCAGCAGTCCCTCGCCGGCATCATCCTTGTCGCTCAGCTGGCCCAGGCTCAGGGCCTCGGCCAGGTAGAGGCCGTTTGGAAGCTCCTCACTCTCTGGAAGGTAGGCCTGGTCGTGTAGGCTGATGCCGGACATGTAGTTCACCAGCTCCAGGCTGGCGTCCCCCTTGGCCTCCTCCCCAAAGGACCGAGAGGCCGGGCTGCTCCTGCCGCTCTCCTCACCGTCCTCCTCCGCCGCGCTCAGCAGCAAAGCCTTGTTCTCCTCCTGGAAGGAGCCCTCTGCACCCCCCAGCACCTGCAGGATGTGAGGCAGCAGGTGGGTGAGAAAGGGCTGCAGCCCCAGCCGGGCCATCAGCTGGGCCACGAAGCAGTCCGTGTAGAGGTAGAAGCGGCCGTGGAGGCCGCGGGGGCTCTCGTAGGCACCGATCAGGAGCTTGAGCAGGTACTTGTTGGTGTTCTTGGGGCCCAGGGCTCTGGCGATGGGCTCAAAGAGATACCAGGCGGCGTGGACAGCCGTCCTCTGCTCAGACAGTAGAGCTAGGACGAAGGGCAGCAGGATCTCCAGGCCTTCGGGAGTGATGCCGCTCAGCACCCCGTCCAGCTGCTGCCACAGCTGGAAGACCAGCTCCCGGCCCTGCCCCTCGTCCCCGGCCTCTTGGGAGAGGTAGGTCAGGATGAACCTGTGCAAGGCGGGGAAGTACGCCGGGAAGGGCAGGACCCCGCTGTAGGGGCTCAGCAGCTGCGAGGGGCACGGCGGGGGCAAGCCTTGCCAGACGGGCTTGTAGGCGAAGAGCCGGGGGCCACTGCTGCTCTGCTCCTCTCCAAGAAGCTGGGAGTCAGGGACATTCAGCCGCAGCAGCACCTCCAGCAGATGCTGCAGTGGAGGGGGGACCTCCTTGGGGTGAAGCCAGCAGAGCCTCCGGACAGTCTGGAAGCGCTCCTGCAGCGAGGCCGTCGCCTTGGAAGTGCGCAGCTTGGGGGCAAAGAGGATCTCACCCACTAGCACCCCCAGCACCTGCATGTCCCTCTGGAAAAGGTCCGAGAGAGCCACTGGGAGCCACAAGGGGGGTTGCTCCAGCCGCCCCACCGCCCCGTGCGCAGCCTTCAGCAGGAAAGCATCCAGCTTCTCCAGCTCCTCCAAAGCCTGGAGTAGCTTGTGGCCCTCTGGGAGGACTAGCTTCTCCTCCACCCCTTCCCCCTGGAGGTGGGGGGCAGCGGCCTTGGTCCTCCAGCCGAGAGGCCTGCTGTCTACAGGGAAGCCGGGACCTTGGGCGGAAGGACCGGGCAGCTCCGAGCCTCTGCCGGGCACTGGGGTAGATTCCAGGGCCTCCGCCCCCTGCTCCACCTCCTCTCCCAGGGTCAGCCCAAACTGGCTTTCGCAGGCAGCTGCATCAATGACCAGCCCAGCAGTCGCCTGTCTCCACTTGGGGGTCTCCAGCACTCGTGTCTCCTGGACTGCAGGGATGAGGGGTCGGGTGAAGAGAGGGGCCTCCGTAGGCAGAAGGGTGGCCCCCACCAGCCGCCGGGGGTGGGGCTGATCAAAGAGTTGCACAACTCCGTAGCTGGTGAGGTGGGTGTGGTTGTCCACCAGATGCAGGCAGACGTTCTTCTCCTTGACTGCCTCCTTACCCAGCAGCTTGTAGCCAAAGGTGAGGTCGATCCAGTGGTGCAGGTCCCGAGAGACCTCTGGGCTCTCTAGTAGGGTACGGTGGGCAGCAACAAACTCTTCGCAGGAGCCGTACCAGGGAGGCACCTCCAGATCCGGCATGTCAGGGTGGATGGATTTGAAGATGGTGGGGTCCGAGTAGAACTCGGGGATGCACTCGTCA
This sequence comes from Natrix helvetica, assembly GCF_964273705.1. Lineage (NCBI taxonomy): Eukaryota > Metazoa > Chordata > Lepidosauria > Squamata > Natricidae > Natrix > Natrix helvetica. Next base: position 298,608,462 of record NC_138552.1, read on the forward strand.
GGGGTCCAAGCCTGCATGCGCTCCAGGTTGGCTGGGTATTCATTGGGCTCCCACTGGGACCGGACGTGGGCGCACAGCACCGCCTTGGGTGTCCGCCGGGCTGTGTAGACGTAATAGGTGATGTCGGAGAGGACGTCCGAGATGTGATGAGGAACGTGAGGCTGCTCCCCACTCAGGCCGCTTCCCCCCACCACAAAGGCCTGCTTGGTCATTTCATAGGTGAAGTCCAACTGCTTGTCCCCCTTGTTCAGGCGGAACTTGGACTTCCGCAGGTCCCGGAATTGGCCTCCTTGGGTGGTGAAATCCATTACCCAAGGGAGCACCGGATGATAGTTGGGGTCCCTCGGGCGCCGCCCCACCAATCGGTTCAGGTGCATGAGGTAGTCAAAGTTGCTGAGGCGGCCATTCACCCAGTCCAGCACCAGATCCCCGAGGTCTAGCAGGGACCCAGCCCCTTCTTCAGCAGTGGGACCCCTGGTCCCCTGGCCCTCTGCTGACACTTGGTCTGGAGTGGTAGAAGTTCCTGCCGCGGTTCCTACCTCCCCGGCCTTCTCTCTGCCCGGCTGCTCGTACCCTTGAAGTGGGACCCTGAGCCGGGCACACAGCTTCTCGTCCACAGCCACGTCCTCTAGTGAGAAGATGCCACATGCCAGGCCTGCCTCATGGCAGGCCTGCATGGCCAGCAAGACCTGGAAGAGGATGAAGAGCAATTTGGCATGGCTGTTTGTCAGCTTGGCGGGGCTGAAGGTGATGAGGTCACGCAGGGAGTACCAGACGTATGGGAAAACCAGGAAGAGCATCTCCGAGGATTCCACCAGGACATCCGCCTGCAGGACACTGGAGAAGCGTGGGGGGGCGTGGCAAGGGGCGTCATCCTCTTTAGCGGTAGAGGAGCCAGAGAGGGTCTTCCCCACATGTACCAGCGGGCAGCAGTAGAGCTTCTGCAGGGCTGCCCGGAGCCCCTCCAGGGCCTGGACAGAGGCTGGGGCCGGGGCTGGGTAGTAGCGCTGGACGTACGAGCGGTGGGCTTGGTTCCATAGATTCCTACAGTTCTGGGAAGCCACCCTGCGCATGAACCCGTGAAGGGTCTCTGCGGTTCCTGTGGGCTCTTTCTGTGCGTTGGCACTTGTGGTCAGCTGGTAGCGCAGCCAAAGTTTCTGCAGTCCGTGGAGTTCCACTCGGGTCCAGCCTGTGGGCAGCTTCTGTACTGAGTGCTGGAGACAGGCGTGGATCTCCAGCTCGCTGAGGCCTTCCGGCTGTGGGCACAAGACAGGCAGCACCCCCTGCTCCTTTAGGCTCGCCAGCCATTTTAGGGGCACGAGAGCAACAACGTGGGAGCCCCTGAGCAGCAGCTGACTGCAGGCGATGCCCAAGTCTTTCTCCACCTGTGCCAGGAGGGGATCCATTGCAGCTCCTCACCGTTCCCTGCAGAGGCAAAGACCCGGGGTCACATGCGCCCACCAGGAACCAACTCAGGGAAGGAGAAGAGGGCAAAGCAGCGCCAGTTCCTACTCGCCCCCTGCCCCCCTTGGCTGACAGTCGCAGTTTGGCAGCCCCCCCCCCCGAGCCAAACTTCGGTCTCCCCCCCCCCCCGCATTTGCCCTCCTCTGCCCCCGCCCGAAGTCTGCAAGGGGGGCACCCCTGCCCCGCAACCTGGCGGCCTCCGCTCCCGGCCTCCTACCGGGCTCAGCTGCCTCCAAACCTGGAGTCCCGGGAACCCCGTTCTTGCGGCCGGGTCCCGCCGTAACCGCCTACGAGCGGGCTACCTGAAGGGGCGTCCGGCCTGGCCGCGGACTCTCCGGAGCGCACGAGGCGAAGGCGCCGGCCGGACACCTCAGTAGGCCAGAGAGGCGAGGCTAGCGCGGATGGCCTGCAGCTGGGGGCGCGGGGGGGGCCCTCCCGCCGGAGCTGGGACTCACCCGGAGCACCAGCAGCCCCGCCTGCCGCCCTCTTGGATCAGCTGATGCACGAGAGGGTCACGTGACGCCGCTGCTCCGGAAAGACACAAAGTCCACGTGGCCGCCGCGTCGGGGCTCCCCCCCCCCACGCCCCCAGCAGCAGCTTTGGGGGTTTTTCCGAAGAGACAGCCCTTCCCTCCCTTGCGGACCAAGCGGGCGGAGACCGGGCTCGCCTCCCGGACGGGCACCCGGGGCTCACCGGCAGCGTGTTCTCCGCCTCCTGCACGTGCGGGCCGCCTTTCGGAGACCCCAGGCCTCGGGGTGGGGGGCTGGTGCGGCCCCAGCGACTCCTCGGGCTCCCGACCTGGGCGCTCGACGGTCCCAAGAGGCCCGGCCACAGGGCGCGGCGTCCAGCAGGGGGCGCCGACAGCGGACTCGGCCGGTCCTTGCCGTAGGAGGGCAACCCGGGAAGTGGGCGGCGATGGGCGCTTTTGCCTTTGTTCGGTTTCTATAGCGGCGGCTGACTGAGAGGCGTCCGGTGCAGCCCCGTCGGGAGGGGAGAGTCAGCAATCGGGGAGCCTGTTGGGCCGCTTGGCGCCCAAACCCGGAAGCTGAGCGGCATCGCTCTGCCTGTCGCGACAGCACCCGCCGAGGAGAAAGCGCCTGGGCCGACTCCAGTTCATCCCCCATCCGGCCCTTCCGCCGCCTTTGCAAGAAGCCTCTAGCGGCCCCGAGTCCGTTGCAGGGGAGGGGGTGTCAGAGAGCTCAACTTGGGCTGCTACAATTCGAAGCGCTCATGTAGAAGGGAAAAACCGCACGGCCCCCAGCTTGCTTTGAGAGTCCCGCTGACGTCCTTCGCTTCAGCCTGCGGAGGCTCATTCTGGGCAGGCTGCGCCTGAGGAGTGGGCGCACAGGGGGGATTCCGGACACAGTTTCTGGAAGAAGGCCGCCGCCTTCGTGAACTTCCTGAGCAGCCTGGCCGAGCGCCCCTCCCCCACGCGCAGCCGGCGGAATGCGGAGCTTCGCAGGGAAACGAGCGGGGCGGGGTGCGATAGACCAGCCACAGCCAGCATCTGAAAGAGCCGCGCCTTGCGGGCCCGCTTTGCCAGGCCTCCCCAGCGAAGGGCAGTGCGCCGCTGCCTGAGAGGTCCCTTAGTAGAGGAGCCGGAGCGAGGGGCGGGCTGTCTTCTGAAGGGAGGGGGGGGCTGCACTCCGCCAAAGCTCAAGGAGGCCGCGCCTCTGCTCTGTTGGGCCAGAGAGCTGCCTGGCAGAGGCTTGCAGGTGCCCAGACTCGGGGTCCAGGATCCCACTGCCTGAAAGGCCCTCCTCCCATGCTTCCTTAGCCCCCTCCCCCAGTACACCCACAGCTTCTGAAGGGAAAGGGCTTCCGATGATTCACGTATGTGTCGAATTTCTAATGCGTTGGTCGGCCTGGCCATTAGGTGATGGGGAGATGGGCAGGCGGCGGCAGCTCTGCCTGGAAACTGGGCTGCGGTGCCTCCCGTGACTCACCCAGGAATGTCTGGCGGAAAGGGGATTTGCTGCTGGCCAAGGACGGCTTTGTCTGGCCCACTGCCCACCTACCCCAATTTGGAAGACACCATGGGGGAAGGGAAGATGGGGCAGGGAACAAGCTGTTCCAACTTGGAAAAGGCCCCTTCCTCTCTGGACTGGTCAGAGCGGCTGCCCAGGGCTTTGACCAGCTGAACGCTGTTCTCCTTCCCATGCCAACCTCTAGGGCAAAACCCTTCATGGAGTCCAACTGGCCTCTGCGTCTGGCCACCCACTCAGGGAGGGAGACAGCAAGTAGGTGGCATTCTCCTGCCGTGGCTCATCTTGGAATGGCTGTCCAGGGAGAACGGAAGAGGTGGGCAAGAAGGGTGCCAAAGTCAGCCTGCCCTTTCCCAGAGCGTTTGGCCTCAGCCCCAGAACCACATGGGTAGGGCTCTCTCCCGATGCTCGGGCCCAGTGGGAAGGAAGCCTGGTTGCTGCGGACCTGTGGCCAACTTTGGCTACTGCTATGGGAATGTGTGTGTGTGTGTGTTGCCAAGCATAGCTCTGATGCAGAATCTTTGGCCTCGGCAAACACCAAGCTTTCCCTGAGCTCAAGCCAGGATCTTGGCTCCTTCTCCAGCCACCCTCACCACCTCCTGTTCCTTCAGATGGGATGCCCATTGTCCAGGGTAGCTGGAAAAGGCTCCCCCCCATGCCCTCCCCTGCTGGCATTTCAGAGAGCCTTAAAGACCCTGCTGTTCACCCAGGCCTTGGGCAAGTCCGTGTACAAATATAAGAAATAAATGCATTTCAGGTTGGAGACTCAGAAATGGAGATGATCAGTTCTACTCAATCTCTGCCACTTTAAGATGTGTGGACTTCAACTCCCAGAATTCCCCAGCTAGCAGAGTGGCCCAGGTTGAGAAACATTCTGACTTCCCATCTTTTGAATATCTATTGATGAGGCCTGAAAGTTGGGAGCCCCCCAGAGTTTGGCATAAGAATGGACAGTTATATAAATGTTACAAATAAATAAAGTGTATTTGTTTTCTTTGTCAACCCTTTCATGTATCATGCTTACACCAAGATCGTTTTTATTAGTGACCAAGATACTCCGCCTGGTTTTGTGACTCAACAGAAAAGCATCACATTTGTTTCCTTGCACACAATCCTGCTCCTTTCACCCAGATCTTTTCTTAGTTTCCTGCCCCTCCCTCCCGGGTTATTCATGAGATTTGTTTATATCTCAATCGCCCAGCTCCATCTCTCTATTAATAAAGTTGCGGAATGGAAGATTCCTGCCCTGGCAGGACTAGAAGACCTCGGAGGTCCCTTCCAACCCCAGGATTCTGCTACACTTCAGAGGCAGCCGCGGGTTTGTTGCGACCTTGCCACGCGTGTCGCCTCCTCGCTCGCCTGCCTTTACGGTCCGCTCTGCCCCTCCTCTCGGGGTACGCGTTCCTGGCGGGAGAGGAGGAGGCGATCGGATCGCATCGCACCCAAGTAGTCCGCTAGGCACTCCGCGTTTCTTGCGAAGGCCCAGATGGGCCGGGCCAGAACCGCTCCAGGCTCATCGGATTAACTGATGAGAGCTCCGCTCCAGCCGGACGCCGCACAGCTGCTTCGTCCACCCGGTCGGGGGAGGGGGTCCTGGACGCTCCTTTCCGAACCGAGCGGCTCGCTCTTGCCCGAGGGGCGGGGGGCGGGGGCTCAGCACGCGGGATCGGGCGCAAGGGCGGCGCTGGCCCTTTAAGCAACCTGCGCAGTCATCGTCCGCACCGCCAGGATTGCCAAGTCACCGGGTTCAACTCAGTTCTCCCGGCCACGCCCCTCGGGGGTCCTGATTGGCCTGCGGCCGAGGACAGTTCCACTTCCGATTGGGTCCCGCACTTTGCAACAACTTCTCGGAATCTTGCCTACGTCACCGAAGTGGAATTCTTAAAGCTGCAGTGCGCGCGAAGGGGGGCGGCGCGGGGGCACCCCGGGGATTCTTCCTGGCGCAGGAGGGGCGGCCTCCAGGGGGTGTGGTCGCGCCTCGCTTGGTTCTCTGGGCCGCGCCGCGCGTCTCAGGAGGCCACGGCTGCGCTCTGCGGGTCAGGAGGCCTCTGCGAGGACCGGGGGGAGGGATCTCGCCCCTTTAAGGCCCTCTCCCGAATGGAAGAAAATGCCAACTCACTGTGGCGCTGGGCATGACGGGAGGGCGCAGGCGGAGACGAAACTACATTTCCCGGCAGCCTCCTCCGCGCCGTGGCAGGGAAAGGAAAGGGCTCCTTGCCGCGGGTCGGGCCGGCGGCTCTTGCCAAGCCCCCGCCCGGCGGCCGGCACGTCGATCAGCGCGGCCGCATTCGCGCATTGGCCGCTTTCGCGAGGGGGGCTGGACGGAACCACCTCCGCCTCGGGCCATTGGTCGATCCGCCCGCCAATCCGAGGGCGGAGCGGCCGGGCGGCGATTGGGTGGCGGGCGAGGCGGCCAGCTGATCAGAGGCAGCGGCAGCCGGTGAGCGAGCGTGGCGGCGGCAGGGCAGGGCAGGCGGCGGCCGAAGGAGCGGCCGGCCGGCCGGAGTCTCCTCCGACGGAGGGCAGGGGACCGGGCGGCGGCACTCGGGGGCGACCCGGGGCCGGTTCTGGGCATCGAAGGGGTGGCGGCCGCAGTCGGGTCACCATCCGCCTCTCCTGGTGGGCGACGCAGCGGAGCCTCTGTCCTACGGGGGCCCCGGGAGAGGGCGGCGGCCGCGGGGCTCCCGCTTGAAGGGGACCGTGTGGGGGCGGGGAGACCGACCGGGCCCTTGTCGGAGGGTAAGGAGCGCGCCGCTCGCCGCCCCGAAGAAACTTTTCTGCCGCGCCCCGCCGGGCCAGAGACTGGGCAACCGCCGTCGCGTGCCTCGGTGGCCGCGGCCGGGACGCCCCTGCTGCTGATTCATGCCTCGCAGCCGGCGGCGGGCGGGGCGGGGCGGGGCGGAGCGCTTGCCCGTCCTTGGGCCGAAGTTCAGCGGCGTCGGAGGGGCCGTCAGACGGCTGGAATGCGGAGCATCCGGAGCAGGCCCGCGGGGAATGCGCGTCGGACTTAGCGTGGCCCCGCCGAGGCTCCCCTCCATGTTCCACGCCGGCGGCGGGTCTTGCCGGGTGCCAGGTCCAGGGTTGCGGAGGAGCCCCGAGACGGGGCTGCGATGACTCAGGCGACGGGCGGCGCCTGGGGCGGAAGCGGCTCTGGCCTTTCTCCTGGGTGGGGAGGCGAGTGTCGGCTCTTCCCTCCGCTCTAACGGCGCCCCTCTCTCCCCCTCCCCAGCCTGGCGCTCCGGCCCCTTTGGCTACCCGCAGCAGTTCTTCAGTGGCACGCTTTACGTCCCCTCCGGCAACTAAAGCTGCCAGTTGAAGAACTGTTGGCCGTAGCTGCACTCGCCCAGGGCCGGCCTACGGACGGACGGATGGATACAGCCCGGCCGGCAGCTGCACAGGGTCCTTGACAGGTAAGTCAGCCTGCTAGCCCGTCCTTCTCCGGAGCCCCCTGGGACATCCTGGCCTCTCCTGCCGGGCCAAGAGGGGCCTCGTTGGACAGCTGCAAGTGGTGGATTGCTGCTTTGTCCCGCCCCGCCCAGTCGGGCCTTGGCCTGCTGCCTTGGCTGGGTTCTGTGGACTCGTATGGGGGATGTCTGGCTGCTCCCTTGGCCAGAGGAGGTCCCAGCTCTCCTGCTTTCCCTCTGCGTTCTTTGGTTCCCGTCACCATTGCTGGGCGGAGGCCTTGGGCTTCCAGTGAACCTGTTTCCCCACCCCGACACACACACACACACACACACCTGGAGCAGGGGTGGTGGGACCCTCTGAGCCCCTTTGCCCCTCATCGCAGCAGCAGCACCACCTGGGGTGGCAGCTGCCGCCTCCTGCTGACTGGAAGCTCGGTGGACTTGGCCAGTGGGTCCCTTGTTACCCCCCCCCCGGGTGCTGGGTGGCCTGGTGTTCAGTCCAGTTCCCAGGATGTGACAGGAAGAGGCAGGCGGGGCTGAGCGGAAAGGGGCGTGTGGGATCCTCTTTACCCCTTGGCCCAGCAGTGGGTGGGGGGCAGGACCTAGGTGGAAGCCTGCCAGCTGAGTTGAGGAGACAGAAGCTGCCCTGGCCCAGCCCTCTGCCTTGTCCTGTCCCCAGACAACCTTTTTTTTTGGGGGGGGGCAGGGAGGGCACAGGATAGGCTTCCCTGACATTCAGGAGTTGGTGCCCTCCAGCCTTGCGGATTGATGCCAGGACGGCTACTCCATCTGCTGGCTGAGTGTGGAACTGCTGGGCTGTGGAAGCTGGCGGTCCAAGGGAGAACCCTGAGAGGGCTGCGGTGGTTGGGGGGATTCTGCTTCTGCCTTGGAATTTGGGGGGGGGGGAGATGGGCTGCTTCCTTCATTCTAAGCTAGGAAGGAACATTGCATGGATGGGCAGGAACAGCTTTCATAACCTTCCCCTCCCCCCCCCCTTTTGGGACTCTGTTGCTCCTGGTCCAGTTCGCCCTGCAGTGGGATTACACCCCCACCCCCAGGACTGCAGCTATAAATAATTGAGGACCCCAGAAGTCAACTCTTCTTCATTGCTTTTAGTCTCTTCTTTAACAGAGAAAGGACTTGAGAAGCGACCTGTTCCAGCCGGAGGGAGTTGGAGGCGACCTTGAATGGGCCATGGGTCTGACCACCCCACCCCCAAGAGCAGTGTCTCCCAGCCTTGAAGATGCATGGACCAACGTGGCTGGCTGGGGGATCCTGGGAATTAAAGTCCACATAACTTAAAGTTGCCAGGCTGGGAAGCGCTGTCTTAGCATCCCGAGGCTGGAGCAAAGCCGAAAGCCTGCTGGTGCTCAGTGGCCCCCAGCTCAAGTTTCAGAAGAAAGGGACCAAAGTCACCATTTTCTTGTTCTCGGTTTATTTCAGCTGGATGAAAGGGTGCTTCTGCCTGTGACCCCCAAGCGGTGAGGCAGACTATTGGGGCGGCTCTTTATTCAGCATCTCCTTCGCCTCCATCATGGACCTGCAAAGAGGCCACTTGGCTCAGGGGGGCTCAGGACAAAGAGCCAAGGGGCTGGCAATTGGGGAGAGGGACTTACTCTGCCTCCTGCTTGGAGATGCGTTTCCCGGAGTACAGGCTCTCGGCCACCATGGCCACCAGGGGGTCAAAGTCCAGGCTGGCCACTGCAGTCACCCAGCCATCCCTGGGGGAGGAGAGTGATCAGAGGGGGAGCCATCTCCCTGGGGAGGGGGAGGGGTGCAGAGCAGGGGTGAAATGGAAATTTTGAGTAGTTGGGAGAACTGGCAAATGCCACCTCTGGCCGGCCCCCGAGTGGGGTGGGAATGGGGATTTTGCAGTATCCTTCCCCTGCCACGCCCACCGAACTGGTAGTAAAAAAAATTGAATTTCACCACTGGTGCAGAGTGCCTCAAAAGTTGTCAGAGAGGCAGTTGCTTCCTCCCCAACCTCTCCCCTTGTTCCTGACTGCGAAGACTGGGTCACCGCTAAGCAGACTTCCCCCTCTGCCCCCATTGGCATTTGGGTGGGGCACAACTATGGGGAACAGATGTTAATGGAGGTGAGGTGGCCATTATCGCAGTAGGAAGGAGGATTTCTCCGGCTCCCTCCTTGCATGGAACTGCTCGCCTTGCTCCTGAAAGCCAGGTAGGTGGTTTGCCTCTCTGGCTGCTCCTCACCTGAGGTAGAAAAGGAGGAACCTCTCCTGGCCCAGTTCACCTTTCGGCACAGTCTCCGTGTGGCCCTTCCCGTAGCCTGAGAAAGAGCAGGGAGAGGTTCGGCTCCGGCCAAGCAGCCCTGGAAGCCTTCCCGGACCCCGGAGCTTCCACCTTATACGTCTCGCTACCCAACCCGGACGACCCCCACCCCACCCCCCAGCCTCTACCTGCATAGCGGATGCTCTTCGACTGCAGCTTGGTCCAGAAGAAGGGCACCGTGTGGAGCGGCTGCTGCCTGCGCAACATGTTCAGGGCTGCCACATGTCCTGGGCAGGAAAGAGACAGGCCGTCTGCCCCCCTTGCGAGACGAGGAAGCTGGCTATCTCAAGGGCTCTGGGGGCAGGGACCCAGTTGGGCCCATGCGAACGGTCTGGAAATGGAGCACAGCCCTGGCCTCACCCTGCCCAACACGGGGGGGGGGAGGGGGGAGCCAGCACCTCCAAGGAGACCCAGCCCAGCTTTTCTCTGGGAATGCAGGGGCTAAAAGGCTCCCCTGCACTTGAGCCAAGGTTGCCCACGAGAGGGTTGATGCAGGCCGAGTGCCACATTCAGACAACTCCCCCTCCTAGGAGCTTCCTCCAGCCTGGGCCAGGATGCACCCGGGACTTCTCCTGGGGCTGGGGCTGATTCAGGGCCCAGCCAGACCTGGCTTCTGCTCTGCCACCCTCTTCACCCTGGGATGGGACTGGCTACTGACAATTGTGCCCCCTCCTGGCCTATAGCCAAAGTGTAGCTCGAAAGAAGCGGGTACCGTGGGCTTGGGCAATCTGCCAGTGATAGATGGACGCGGACTTCCCACCAAACAGAGCCACGGGGAAGGAGGCCACATCCCCAGCAGCAAAGATAGAGGGGACGCTGGTCTGCATGAACTGGAAGGGAGCAGAGAGACTGATCAGTGGATGGAGGGGGGAGGCACTCCCTCAGGGTGACCCACCCCTGCTTACCAGGTCCACCAGGATGGCACCGCTGCGGTCAAGCCGGATGGAGCTTCCCTGGACAAAACTGGTATTTGGAGTGACGCCTGTGGAGGGGAAGTGGAGCCTCCGGTCAGGCCAGTACGGTCTCGGGGGGGGGCAGCCCCACTCCCTCCAGGGACGTGGGGACATCCTTGCTAATAAGGCAGCTGCAAGAAAAGCCTGCCCCTCCAGATGTGGCCAGCTGCAGCCCTGATGCCCCCAGCTGGTGGGCAGGAGCAGAGCCCTCTGTTCCTCAGCCTTTGCTGTTCCCCCTGGTGGGCAGAGGAGGAAATGCTGGCCCTGTTCCATCCTGATCACAGACCATTGGAAATAGGAAGCGTAGCAGAAGGCAGCCCTGCCCTCCCCTCCTCTTAGTGTGAAAACGGTTCCAGAGCACTTGCAACTCACCGATGCCCACCACCACCAAGTCCGCAGGGAGAACCGAACCGTTGCTAAGAACAACACTGGTGACCTGGGAAGGAAAATGAGGCAGAGATGCAGCAGCCCTTCCCCTTCTTGAAGTCCTGACCTGCCAGCTTCTGGGGCAGCAGGGGGTCCCATACCTTCCCATCTTCTCCCTGCATCTGGGCCACATCTGTCTTCATGTGGAACCGAACTCCCTGGGCTTGGAGCATCTGGAAGGAAGAGAAAATAGAGGAAAGAAGGATTATTCTCCTTGCTGCATTGCCCTCATCCGGTCACCTCCCCTCCAGGGCTGCTCCAAGAAGCAGCTCTAGTTCGCAGGCCATGCAGGGGGGGGAACCTAGAAGGGGCTTTGCTGAGCCTTGGAAGTCCTTGAGCCAAGTGGGGACTTGTGCCCACCAAAGAAAATTTTTTTTGCATTGCTCAGGAACTTTCCCTGCGACGCACCGTCTTCCGGTGGTGGCTACAATAAAAGAAAGCAAGCTGTAGATGTTTTTCCAGCCAAACACCCAAGAATTGCTGCCTAAACGTGGCTGCAAGGATCGGCCTATGTGGAGGTGCCCCTGGGAACCCCCCCCTCCTTGCTGTGGAATCGCTTGCCCTTCCCTACCTTCATGGCTACGGTGCCCACCTGACCTCCCAGGGTCAGCAGGTAGGGCAGCTCTTCTCTCTCCACCACCTGTAGCTGGGCTGCCTTGCCAACCAAGCTGGCTGCCACCTCCATCCCTGTGAGGGAGGAAGCCAGGAGCTCAGAGGAGGCAGGCATGGGAAGTCGGAGGGGTGGGCAGCCCCTATTCCTTCCGGCTCATAGCTATGGGTGGAAATGAGTCCAGAGTCCCCATACCAATGAAAGAGGCTCCTACGATCACGACGTTCTTGCCAAGGGCCAAGGCCAGGATCCGGTTGGCATCTTCAGGGGTGAGGAGCATGCGGACATTATCCAGGCTACAACCTGGGCATTGGAGCTTCCGGGGGCTGGGCAGAGGACAGAGAAGCCCATCAGAGTCCTTGCCTGGTACCCACCTGGGCTGCCCCCTCTGCTCCCCTCCCCCAGTGGCATCATTTACCTGCTGCCTGTGGCAATCAGCAGGCTGCTATACGCCTGGGATGTCCCGTCCCGGAAGTGGGCCATTTTGCCTGCAGGATCCAGAGACACCACCTGCAGCCGTGTGAAAGTCACGCTAGATGCAGAGGGGTTGGGCAGAAAGCCCAGGTGAAGCCCCCTCCCCCCATCCAGGCTGACCCCAAGCCAGCAGCAGACTCAAAGGAGGCCCAGACTCCAGCAGAGGGACCTTCCTGCGGTGGCTGCTGGCACGGAAGCTGTGATGGGGGAGCCCAGCTGGGCAGAGGTTAATTTCTTTCCCTGTGCAGGAGTGAGCCTTTCTCAGTGGAGCCGTTTCCTCCTCTGAGCTTCGGGACATGGCAGGCTGAGCCACCCGCTCACCGGATGGGGACCAGACAAGAAGCCCCAAGGGGGGGGGGGTGAATCGTGCCCCCCCCTCTTGAAGCGTGCCAAACCATCCCTACCCACCTCGCTCTGCTTCCAGACTTCAATGTCGTGGGCATCCAAGAAACTCTGGCTTCGGAGATACAGGCTGTCGGCTGGGGCCCCCAAGTCCTAGGAGGCCGGAGGAGAAGCAAGACTGAAGAGCTGGGGGCTTCTCGATGCCCAGGCAGGGAGAGCCTGGGGGCCCTTTCAGCAATCGGGAGCATCCAAGGGGAGGGGGGGATAGGAATCTGAAGCATCCCCCTTTTCCTCTTGTGAGGGGAGGTGTCCCACTTCTGGACCCCAATGTGCTTCCTTCCTCTCCAGCTTTCAAAGCCCAAAGTCTCATGCCTGACCACAAGAATGGGGGGTGACCCCCTCCCCCTCTGCACAGCAGCAGCAGCAGCAGCCGCCCTCCCCCTCTGCACACAACTCACTCCCACCCCCCCACATGCCAAGCCAAACCCCTCCCCAGCCCAAACCTGGGTCAACTTTGTCCTGTCATAGGGAAGGTGATCCTCCCAGGTGGCCATGACGATCCTGCCGGTGAAGCCCTCTTGCCGAAGCGTCTCAGCGCAGGTCAGGGCTGCTGGGCCTGGCAGGGAGAGGAGGAAGAGATCCGGTCCAGCTCTGCCCTGTCCCTGGACCTCAGCCTGGCTCTGTCCACCACCACCACCACCCCGCCTTGACCACAGGCCCACCTGCTCCTAGCAGCAGAAACATGTGGGGGTCCATCTGGCACTCTCTGGCCATGGGCTTCACTCTGCGGCTGCTTTCAAGATCCTGTCAGGGAAGGAAGGAAGGGGAGGAAAGCAGGCTGGGGAGGGGAGCAGGGAGATGCCCTGCAGGCCACTATAGATCAGGCACGGGGGACACCTACCTTCATCCTGGCTGAAATATACACCTGCCCCTCCTCCACGATTACCTGCAACAAGAAAGGGCTTTTCCTGAGAGATCGGGGGCCAGACCGTGCCAGACTGTCAGGGGAGTCTTCCCCTTCCCTTGGCAGTCTGGAAGGAGCGGCCCTTCTGAGGCCTCACCCCCCCCCCAACAAGCAGTAACCGGGAGCCCAAGAGTGCTCTTCCTGATGCCCAGGACAGGAAGGCAGACGATCCATTTGTCCCCCAACTGCCTAAGTCCCCCACCTAATTGAGCTGCCTCGCTGCACCTGGCCAGCCCTGAGCCTTCCCCGTGACACAGCCCTCTCCCGCGATGGGTGGGGTTATCTCTGGCACCACTTCACCCACCAGCTTGGCTAATGCCTGGCTCGGCTAACCAGTTCTGTCTAGCGGTTAAAGCCTCAGGTTGGAAAGAGGGAGACGGTGAGTTCTAGTCCTGCCTTGGGCTTGAAAGCTGGCTGGGTGGCTTTGGAGCAGCCCCTCCCTCCCTCCCTCCCTCCGGCCAAACCCACCTCACAAGGTTGTTGCTGTGGGGAAAACCGGAGGAGGGAGGAGCACTGGATCTGGTTTCTACGTGGGGCTATTTGTAAAAATAATAAATGTGGGATGTAAATAAGTAACCTCTACTCCTGAGTTATTATAAAGGTGGGATATAAATAAATAAAATCTGCCTACATCCTCAGGAGGGTCTTTTTATCCTGCCCAGGTTGCAGAGCGGATGCCAGCTGGGGCTGCTGTGCCAAAGGGATGAAAGCAGTGGGGTTGCCCCAGAGGGTGGGAAGAGGGCCAACCTCAGTCTGATGCACCCAGATGGGATGGCATACAAGCCCAGTGGGCCTAGGCGGGGGGGAACGGACAAAGCAGCAGTCCACCACTTGCAGCTGTCCAACGAGGCCCCTCTTGGCCCGGCAGGAGAGGCCAGGATGCCCCAGGGGGCTCCGGCAGGAGCTGCACTGCTGCTCAGATCCTAAGAGTTCAGCAGTGGACAACCAGGGGGCTCCTTGCCCCCCTTAAGGGTTCCAGAATCATCCGTTGCCCCCAATAAAAAGAGACTTTGGGAGGCGGCTGGAGAAGATGCCCCCCCTCCCCCAGAACAGTGTATGAAAGCCTCTGGGAGCTGGGACCATACATGCACCTGGCCTTGGGGGGGAGGAGGGGGCAGGCAGAGTTCAAACGTACTTGGAAAACTGGCAGACAGTCCAGGGTGGGATACTCCTCAATGTCACCGGTCTCAGTGCTGAAGCAGGCGCCATGCCAGGGGCAGCGCACCCGGCCCTTTGCTAAGTAGCCTGAAACCCAGAAAAAGAGATGACCCACGGGGGGTGGGAGGGAGAGGCAGTGTCCTCTGAGAAACCGGAGCACAAAATGCCCCTAGAGGCAGCTGAAAAAGAAGCAGCTGCGGGCACCAGCCCTTGGCAGCGAGGCTTCAAGGGGGTGGGGGTACTCTTGAGGTCCAAGGCCTCTTTGGGGTCCAGAGCACCCGAAAGCCAGGCCTTTGCTCAGTATGACAAGGGCCCCACCCAGACCCTTCCTAGTTCAGAGGAGGCTTCACAGTGGTGGTGAGGGGTTCACCTTTGCAGAGGGCAGCTCCGGCATGAGGGCATCGGCCGCCCAGCGCTCGGATGACCAGGCCTTCCCTCAACAGCAGCACAGGGTATCCGGCCACTTCGACCTCCCGCATCCTGCACCAAAGGGGGGCAGAAGAGCCATGGCTCAAGAAGCCATTGCTAGTTTGTTTGTTTGTTTGTTTTATTGGATTTATATGCCGCCCTTCTCCCAAAGGACTCAGGGCAGCGTACAACATTAAAAAACACATATCACAAAAGTTAAAAGGAAATTAGATAAATATCCAAAAAGACAAACCCAATTAATATGACAATAACATTTTAAAAATTAGATAAAATTAACAGGCCAGGCCGGCTTGCTGGAAAAGCCAACTTTTTAGGGCGCGTCGGAAGGACCGGAGGTCAGGAATTATGCGAAGCTCCGGGGGCAGCTCATTCCAGAGGGAAGGCTCTCCCACAGAGAAGGCTCTCCCCCTGGGGGTCACCAGCTGACACTGTCTGGCCGAGGGCACCCTGAGGAGGCCAACTCTGTGGGATCGTACTGGACGGTGGGAGGCTACTGGTGGCAGTAGGTGGTCTCGCAGGTACCCTGGGCCTAAGCCATGGAGCACTTTAAAGGTCATAATTAATACCTTGAATCGCACGCGGAAAACAACCGGCAACCAGTGCAGGCCACCTAAAAGGGGTGTAACATGGGAGTACCTAGGTACCCCCAGGATAACCCGTGCGGCTGCATTCTGGACCAGCTGAAACCTCCGAGTGCTCTTCAAGGGCAGCCCCATGTAGAGAGCGTTGCAGTAGTCCAGGCGAGAAAGGACGAGGGCATGAATGACTGTGCACAGAGCATCCCGATCCAGGAAGGGGCGCAACTGACGTACCAGGCGAACCTGATAAAAGGCCCCCCTGGTCACAGCCATCAGGTGTTCTTCTAAACTAAGCCGCGTATCCAGGAGGGCTCCCAGATTGCGGGCCCTCTCTGAGGGGGCGAAAATTTCTCCCCCTATCATCAAAGATGGAACAAGATGCACAAATCGGGATGACGGAAACCACAGCCACTCAGTCTTGGAGGGATTGAGCTTGAGCCTGTTCCTCCCCATCCAGATCCGCACAGCCTCCAGGCATCGGGACATCACGTCGAGGGCATCGTTTGGGAGGTTTCGGATAGAGTTGAAAAGTTGGGTATCATCAGCATATTGATGATACCGTACCCCAAAACCATGGATGATCTCGCCCAGCGGTTTCATGTATATGTTGAACAGGAGGGGTGAGAGAACCGACCCCTGGGGCACCCCACAAGTGACGCGCCTGGGGGTCATTCCCTGCCCTCCAGTCAACACAAACTGTGACCGATCTGACAGGTAGGAGGAGAACCACCGTAAAACAGTGCCCCCCCCCACTCCCAACCCCCCCGAGTCATCGCAGTAGGATACAATGGTCGATGGTATTGAAAGCCGCCGAGAGGTCTAAGAGGACCAGGACAGAGGAACAGCCCCTGTCCCGGGCCCGCCAGAGATCATCGACCAATGCCGTCTCCGTGCTGTACCCGGGCCTGAAACCCGACTGGAACGGATCCAGGTAGACAGCTTCATCCAGGTACTGGGGAAGCTGACGTGCTACCACACTCTCGACAACCTTTGCTACAAAGCGAAGGTTCGAGACTGGACGATAGTTGGCTAAAGAAGCTGGGTCCAGGGAAGGCTTCTTAAGGAGGGGCCTCACCACCGCCACCTTCAAGGTGGTGGGAAAGAACCTCTCTCTCAATGAAGCGTTGGTAATCGCCTGGAGCCAGCCTCATGTCACCTCCCAGGAAGCCGAAACTAACCAAGAGGGACACGGGTCCAGCACACAAGTGGCAGCACTGAGTCTCCCCATAATCCTGTCCATGCCCTCGGGGGTCACAGGGTCAAACTCATCCCAGATTGTCTCCACAAGATTCATCCCCGTTGGCTCGCCCGAATGTACCCAGTCAGAGTCCAAGCCTGTCCGGATCTGAGCGATTTTATCCTGCAGATACTGAACAAATTCTTCAGCCCTACCCTGCAAGGGGTCTTCCCCAGTTCCTTGGTTAAATAAGGAGTGGGTCACTCTAAACAGGGTGGCTGGGCAGTTATCTGCGGACGCGATAAGAGTGGAAAAATGTTGCCGTTTTGCCGCTTTTATCGCCACTAAGTAGGATTTAATATGAATTCTTACTAGTGTTCGATCAGATTCGGACCGGCTGGCCCTCCAGACACTCTCTATGCGTCTTTTCCGGCGTTTCATCTCCCGGAGCTCCTCGGTAAACCAGGGAGCCATCCGGGATCGACACCGGGTCAGAGGCCGTAAAGGCACAACGCGATCCAAGGCCCCAGTGGCCGCCCTATCCCAGGCTTCCACTAGGGCTTTGGTCGAGTTGTGAGCAAGGGATTCAGGAAAAGTCCCAAGCTCCATCAGGAACCTTTCAGGGTCCATCAGGCGCCTGGGGCAGAACCATCTAGTTGGTTCCGCCTCTCTGCGGCGAGGGGTAGCGGTATGGAAGTCAAGCCTGATGAGGAAATGATCAGACCATGACAAGGGTTGAATAGAAATATCCCCTAAATCTAGATCATTCATCCACTGCCCAGAGACAAAAATCAGGTCGAGCGTGTGTCCCCCATTATGGGTGGGGTCTTGAATTAACTGAGTTAGGTCCATAGCTGTCATGGAAGCCATGAACTCCCGAGCTGACTCGGATGTCTCGCCAATGGAAGGCAGATTGAAATCCCCCAGGACCATGAGCCTGGGGAAATCAACCGCCAATCCAGCTAAGACATCCAGCAGCTCCGGCAGGGCCGATGAAACGTAGCAGGGAGACAGGTACCTAACAAAAAGGCCCACCTGAGCTCCAAGGCCCCACTTCACAAAAAGGGACTCACACCCGCCTATCTGAGGCACAGTGACCTCATGAGGTCTGAGACTTTCCCTGATAACCACCGCTACCCCCCCCCACCCCTGCCCTGGGCTCTTGGCTGGTGAAACGCCCGGAAGCCTGGTGGGCATAGTTCGCTAAGGGGAACACCCCCCTCATGGCCCAACCAGGTCTTCGTAATGCATGCCAGAGGAGAGTGTGGCATCAACCAAACAGGATGACATCATGGGGAGATGGAACGAGGAGATGACATGTCCACGGGGGGGGAGGGGGGCAGCCGGCAGTGTTCAAGAGGGTAGCGGGAAGCTTATGTCCATCATAAAAATAGTCGGTGTTGAGGACAATATGTAAGGGTAACGGCCAGCTATCCAAAATCGCAGCAGATGCTAACTTGCGAGGTGGTGAAGCGGCCAGTGATGGCGGCAATGAAGACAGCGGCGGCAGCGGCGGCTGCTCCAACTCCGACTCCAACAGCTAAGCTCCGCCCACGCCAGCCGCACTCATATCCATCGCCAGGGCCACACTCCGTTGACCCAGTCCATAATATCACAGGAGGAGGGGCCAAATGGCCAAATGGCACAGTACGGTGGCCCAGGCAACGGCGGTGATACTGGGGGGGGCACAATGAAGGACACCCCCCTCCACTCCAACCGCCCCACTCCAACTACCGAAGCCATCTTCCGCTGGCGTTAATATCCATGCCAGCTGCCTCAGCCACTCCCCACTGATCCAATTTATCATGTCCATAAGCAAGGTGGAGGGGGGGGAGCAACGGGGATAACACCATGGCGTGGGGAGCAGCAGTCGCAGAGACCCCAGGCCGGGCGTCCCGCCACAGCTGCTGACTGACCACACCCACACCTGGCAGCCGCCGACACTCTCCATTCTCCTTTCACCACCAACCGCCCCATTTCACACATGATGTTCCGGCTACAAGGCAGGACATCGCAGCTCAAGGGTATCCCCCGAGGTCCCAGGAAGTTCTCATAGCTGGACCTGGAACCAACGATGGGATAGGGTATCCCCTGCAAGCCCCAAGAAGGACAATCATCTCCCCGAAGCTCTCCTCAAACGTGACAGAACACCATCTTGGGCATGCGCAGTAAGCTAGGCTAGGAGCCCCCCCCCAAATGGATTGGGATTAGAGGAAGTGCTGGTGGTAACAGGTCCCCCTGCACCCAGTTGGAAGCCCCCCGCAACCTCCCTGTAAAAGCCTGGAATTGGCCTCTTGGAATGGGCCAAAGGAGATGCATTTCACACATGGCCAGGAAATAGTGGTCCTCCCCCCCCCACCTTAACCAAAAGGAAGCCCTGGATGAGACCCCACTCCCCCCCACAAGGGCTGCCTTTGGGCTCAGAGGTTGCAGAAGAGACTCAGCAGTTCTGGGGCCGGCCCAGATCATCCATTCAGAAACTGTGGTCAGCTGCACCAGGATGGGTGGGTGGGAGGGAGGGAAGTCCCCTACGAGCTCCCAATGGAGCATTTAGTCACCACTTGAGAGGACAGGGGCTGAGAGAGGCCTTGGCTGCAGTCCCAGCAGCAAAGCCCTTCTATCCTTTGGAGGCCCTACCAGCCAGACCCACCAACCCACCCAAGAAGCAGGAGGGCCGGATATCAGGGCAGGGAAAGGGTGGACCCCTAAGGGCAGCCTGGCCCTCTCCCCCTCAACAGGAGCCTCTCTCTGACCCCGGAGGGGCTCCCCTCAACCGGTCAGAAGGCTGACCCGGGTGCCAGCAGCCACATGCATGCCGGCTCAGCTTGTGCACAAGAAGGCCCCTAAGCAGAGGGGTCAGCCCTGTCCTGACCCCAGGGATGCTGACTCACTCGCCATCCTGGAGCTGATCTTCACGGCAGACCCGCTGGGTGACCAGGCTGTTTGCCCCATCCTTCTTCTGGGTTGAGGCTGGAAAGAGAGAGGAAGGAGGAGGAGGAGGAAGTTGGGGAGATCCTCTCGCATCCCCCCTCCCCTCCCAGGGGACCCTCTGCAGCAGCTGCAGGTCACCTGCATGGTGCATTGAAAGGACTGTAGAGGCTCCTGGCCAAGGAAGGGCTCCTCAGAAAACCCACCCACCCTTTCTGTCACTGCGGCTGGCACCAAAAGGTCCATAAGCAGCCATTGGGCAGTGGGGCAGCCGCAAAGATTCCCCCGCTCTGGACGAGAGCTTCTCAGCTGGGAGCCTTGGCGGCTGTCAAGGGAGGAGGCTGGCTTTTCTTGGGGGGCAGCTGCAGGAACTGCCTTTGCAAGCACAGCAAGAGGCAGAGAGAGTTAATGTCTGGGCAAATCTTTGCCAGGCAAAATCTTTCAACCACACCTCTTAGTTAAGCCCTGCCAGAGGCAGACCCCCACCTGCCCACGCACCCCACCACTGCTTGAATTCCTATCAGGAATAGCTCACGCCCCCTCCCACCCCCACTTTGAAAAATGAGGGAAGAGCTTGGAGATTTGGCTTGTCTTTTGGTCCCCCCCCCCGCCCTTTCCCAGGGATGAGAGAGAAGGACTGGCCCAAGTCTGGCTTCCTGAGACTAGAATTCACAGCCTCCTAATTTCTGGCCTGGTGCCTTAATCATCGCACCAGACTGGCTCTCTGTGGTGATAAGACGGTCTGTTATGGGAAACATTAACTGAAATCAAACTGCTAAGGCAATAAAGTTTAAAAAAAAAAAAGTAAAGTAGCCTCATTTTCCCAGCCGCTCCCAAGTCGACAGCCTCTCCCCTCTGGTTGCCTCTTTAATCGCTACAACCCCCCCCCCCGGTCGCCCCCTCAGGAAGAATTATCCACCTCACTTCAAACAAATGCAATAAGATCGGGAGCAGCCTTTGTAAGCCTGATGCGTCCTTGCCGTAATTCCCAGCCAGACAGGTTTTCCAAGCTGGGAATTCGGGGGTGGGGTGTCACAATGGAGCAGAGCTGGGGAGGACGGGACGGGACGAGACGCCTTTGCAAGTCAGCATCCGGCAGGACGGAGCCGAAGGAGAGTTGCTGCTTTCTCTCGCTAAAGGCAGGGCGGTTGAATGGCTTGGTGGGTGCACCTAGGGCGTCCCCTCGTACAGGGTTAATGGCTGCCCCAGTTGTTGGACCCGAGCGACAGAGCAGACGGCAAGCGATCTCCGCTCCGCGCTGTGACCCCTTTCAGCTCCCAAAGCCCTGGAGGGATCAGGCGAAAAGCCTTCCGGGACTGGAAAACCCCCCCCCCCCAACGTTCCAGCTGGCCGTTCCTCACGGGGGAGGGGAACTCGGCCCCTTTGGCGCCCAAGGAAGATAAAAGACCAGCGCCAAGTCACGCAGCTGCCTCGGTGAAACCCCCGGGGGGGGGGCCTTCAGCCTCGAACGGCGAGGGCTTCTGCTCCCACGTCGAGGCACACCCGGAGAGGCGGCAGCCAAGGCCCCCGCTCCATCCTCGGAGCAGCTGCCCCCAAGGAACCCAGACTCACCGAGGCTTGGCGGTGCTGCCATCGGGGTAGGACACAGGGCGGCGGCGGCGGCGGCGGCGTCTCGGAACAAAAGAGGGGACGGGACGCGCCTACAAGCGGCCCGTCCCCCCATCGCCCATCCATCCTGGCGCCGCCTCCGAACTTGCCCAAAGTGGGCGGCGTGCATTAATGTAGGCATTTATAAGCCGCCCGACTCCGTCGGCGAGAATCCTGGCGACTCCCAGCCGAGGGGAGGGGGTAGGGCAGCGTTGGGACCCTGCCCATTTCAGCGAACTGGGGGCTGCAGGGACTGCACCGCAGAAGCGGGCGAGGAGACCACCTGGCGCTGCGCCTGAGGGTCCCCGTCCGGGCACTACCACCTGTTTCGGGGCAGCCGTGCCAGGCCTCTTCGGGCCAGCGCTGCCCTCTTTTCTGGGCTTCCCGCCGGCCAGACTCGCACGAGCCCCCGAGCGGGTAAAACGAAACCGGCACTGATGCCAACAAGTGAAGCTCTCTCTACCTAACTCCAAGCGGCAGCCGAAAGGCGTCGGGCGGCCGCGGAGCTGAGTCGGGCGGACTGGGACGGCGCTCAGGGCTCGGCGGTCCTGGGCAAAGGCAGCCGGTGGCACGGCTGACTTCAGCGGGCTGGCCAGCGAGTCCCCGGAGATCACGGGATGCCACAGCACCAGCTCGCTTTGGGGTGAGTCGCCGCCTGCAGACCCTGCCAACCTTGTCGGTTGAGCCCCCGCTAACCAGGCGGATTCCCGGCAGCGCAAAACTCTCCTCCCTCCTGGAACGCCGAAAGTTGCGCTTGAAATAGAGGCGGTCGCCGCGGCTCAGTCCCGTCCCCTGCTCCGAGTCTCCGTGCTCCCAAGGCTGCCCGCCCAGCCCGCAGGCCCGGCACTGGCCACCCTGCAGAAGCCACGAGGGTTGCCGAGCGGCGGGGCGCTCCCCAAGGCCGGGTCGGGCTCTCGCAACGGCCGCGGAGGTCCAACCCGCCGCCGTCGGCCTTTGGGGGTTTGGCGGCTGCTGAAGCTGCTCGGGGGCGCTGTGGGCAAAGCTCTCGGGGCACCAGTGCCGGGCCGTGGCTCTCTGTCCGAGGGGGGAGTGCGTCGCCATGGAGACGGGGCGGCCGCGGAGCCAATGGCGGCCGGGGCCGGGGGACGGTTTGTCCGCCGTCACACCCCGCGGCTCCTCCCGCTCCGCGATTGCCCCTTTCCCGCCGGACCCTCCGCGCTCTTGGCTCCCGGCTGCCCTCGGGCTTGCTGCGCTCCGCTCCGGGCGACGGCGAGTGGCGGGGCCGGCTGGCTCAGGGCTCCGGCAGCCCCGCCATGGATTTAGTGCTGCTGCTGGGGGGCTCGGTGGGCGCCTTTCGGCTGCTCAACACCGTCTTGGAGCGCCTGGTGCCGCCGCCCTCCCGGGCACAGCCCCTCCGCTGGAAGTGGCGCAATATTTGGACGTCGCTTGCCCACAGCTTGCTGAGCGGCTCCTGGGCCCTTCTCGGGTGGGTGGGGGGTCGCGGTCGGGGTGGGCAGGTGGAGCCGCGCCGGGCCAGCACTCACAGAGCCCCGCTTTCTCCCCTGCAGGTTCTACTTCTACCCCCCGATGGGCGAGGATCTCATCGACCAATTCTCGCCCTCCGCGCACTGCTTGCTGGGCATCTCCATCGGTAAGTGCCTCTCTCGCCCAGACCTTTCCCCGACCAGCCGCCCCGGCCCTCGAAGAGCAGAGCAGGGCGGAGGCAAGAAAGGAAAGCGCCGCTGCCGCCTGTTAGCTTCGGGGTGCTTGAAGAGGCTCCTGCGGCGCAGGGATAGAGGTGAAGCAGAGAAGCCCCCAACTCTGTCGCCAGCCGCACCCCTCTTTTCTCTCGCTTGATGGCGGGGGGGGGGCAACCCAGCTGCACGTTGGCGGCCCTGGAGTGCAGCCTCCTCCACGCTTCTGTGCTGGCATCTGGCGGAGGAGGGCACTGGTGCCAGGCGAGCCCCTCGCTGTTCCCTTCCTTGCATGTGACCGCGGGGGCGCACAATCGCTCCATTTTCCTGCTCCGTGGCAGCCGTTGCTGCCTGAGGCTGCCCTTGAGGGAAGCTTACAACTTGGTCTGCCCCCCCCCCGCCCCACTTAACTGCAACAAAGGAACGACAGAAAGGATTTTCTGTAAAGTTTACTCCTCCAAGTGGGTTGGATTGCGGTTCCCAGGAACTCTAGACAACATCTGGAGGGGCGTGATGGGGAAAGACATTCCCCCACTCCTCCAGAACAGCAGGTAGGGGTGTGCTGGGGCTAAATCACCAATTGCTCTTCCCGGTTGGAGGCTGGGTCTGGGTCTAGGTCTGGGTCTGGGCAATGGGGTGAGTGGGGATGGATATAGTCAGAGTGGTGACTTCCGGTGACTTAAGTCTGCCGTCTGCCGTACCTGTCTCTGGTGTTGCAAACTGATCCCTCAGCACGGGGATGGGGATTCCTAGGGAGCCCCAACTGTTAGCTCAGCCTCCGCTGGTCCCCACTTGTTGCTGTTCTGGGAGAGCCTGAAGGCCCTGCTTGAAAGGACAACTGACCAGCGTGGGAAGAGTTGCACTGAGAGCCCCACCCTGTCCCTTGCACTTCACCGTACACACACACACACACACGCACACACCAATCAGCTGAGCTGAGCCAGACATTCGCTCAAGGGTGCTGGGAGAGTGGGGAGGTCAGCTGAAGAGCCGGGTTTCCAGCAGTTCAAGCAGAGACGATTCATTCCTGGAGGTTTGCTGAGAGCCCCTTTTCCCTTTCAGGCTGGATACCCCGACATGGCGGCCAAGCTTAAAATACTTTCCCTCTTTAAAAGTTTTCCCTGCAGTCTTTCCCACACGTCCCTTTCCTTAGACAAATTGACAGAATTAGGGGCAGCCCAGGCTCTTCAATGACAACACCATCGGGTCCTTTAAGCAGACAAAATGACCACCTACTAATGGACATTTCTAGTGGTCAACTAGAGGCCTGGTTGGTGGCTGTTTGTGCGTATTTGGTTCCTAGCTAAATTTTCCTGGCTTTTGCTGGAGCCAGGTGGAATAAAACTTTAGTTTTTCCAAGTTAAAACTTTTTATTACTTTATTAGGAATAAAACTATTAAGGTGATGCTTCAAAATGTTTACAAACACACCAATGTGTATTTGTGCTAATGCAAACTTCTGTGTCTATTTTCAGGTTAACATTTGCATGTTAACTGTTACAAAAGGAATTTGAATCCCTATAGGATTAAGTTTGGGGTTAGGATTAAGTTAATCCCTCTAAAGCTGCTAGGGTTTTAAAAAGTCCCCCCCCCCCGTCCATTCGTCCATCCGTCCATCTCCCCCCACCCTTGGAGGAATGATTTCAAATGCATAGAAATAAAATCTTGTAGAAAAGGCCGGAAATGCAGGCTGTTGCTACATTTCAGGGGCTTCTTTTCCTCAATTCAACGTGCTGATTTTAAAATTCCACAAAATTTAAAGGCATCCTTAGGCTATTATTTATTACACAATGCACAAAATAGGGTTTGCTTCCCCAGTTCAGTGGAGCTTAGAGTTCAGTTCATCACTCCTTCAGTTCTGGTTTGAATCCGAGTGGAATTCAGCCAGTTCTGACAGGTTCTGGAGAACCGGTAGTGGAAATTTTGAGTAGTTCAGAGAACTGGCAAATAGGCTGGCTCTGCCCCCACTTCTTTTGTTGTCCTGAACAGAAGAATAGAGCTGGAAAGCAGGTTAGTGGAGTGGGGAGGGAATGGGGATTTTGCAATAAACTTCCTCTGCCATGCCAACCAAGCCACGCCCACCGAGCCACACCCACAGAACCAGTAGTAAAAAAAATGGAATCCCACCACTGGCTTGGATCCATATAGAATTAGGGATAGGTTTAGGCCAATTGCGTGCTTACGGTTGTTGCCCCTTTTCTGACGGGATTTGATTCAAGGTGTCCTGTGTGGTGGCCATCCTGACCTGGGGGCTCCAGCCTCAGGAGGGAGGGGCTGCTGTGCACAGAGAGCCAGACCAGTGATTGATGCCTGCACCCCCGTGGGATTTGCACCATTGCTTTATTTATATGCTGCCTTAACCATTTTTAAATAACTTAAAGTAGCCAAGATGGAGAAAGGGTGCCTTAGGTTGCTTTAGCCAGAGATCTCTCTGGAGAAAGGACCACAGGAACCTCTCCATCTGCTCGCTTGGTCCAGGCCACTGGCTCTCCAGACTGGACCTTTTCCTCCCTCCATTGTCATTCCTGCCAATCACACCTGTCCCAGGGTCTGCCAAACACTCTGCTGCTGCCGCCGCCCATGTGCCCAGCTTCTCTACCCTGTGCCAGCAGCTCTTAAACCTCTGTGGAGCAACGGCTTGCTCTAACCAGCCTCTATCCAATACTGCCTTTTTCAAGAAAACTTCCTAGTTTCCAACCATCTGTATTCATCTCTCTTTTCTATGCTGAGCCTGTCCTGGTGTGAGAAGGGGGCTTCTCCTTCTGCTGGCCCTAGGACCTCTTTTCCAGCAGCCCAGCTTCCTGGGACGAGTCAGTGAGGGCCAGCCGTGGGGCAGCTGTTTTATCACAGCCCAAAGTGCTGTATGCTTGCCTTGGCCTTCCCCACGGGGACCTTCCCCGTGGTTTCAAAAGCGCTTGTAAGATACTCCTTGCCTACTCTAGGTGCACTTCTCACTGGAGGGCCTTCAACTCCCCTCCCCCCACTCCAGTGATGTGCGGTGAGGTTTATGGCTGGTGAGGCACTGATCTCATCACAATCAGATTTACAAACATTAAAATCCTACAAATTATCTTATCCAATATTTGATTGGCAGCAGTTAAAGGGTTATGTTTAAGGTCTCATATCAGCATTCTTTACACATACTGTAGCACACAAAAAAGCACATTTGCCATCAGAGCAGATGTTGGGGAGGAGGGCAAGGAGGAAAAGGGTCCACTCCCTCTCCATCAGACCCCCAGGAAGGAAAGAAGGGAAGGGGGGAGGGAAAGGAAAGGAAATGGGAAAGAAGAAAAAGGAAAGGAAAGGAAAAAGGAAATAGGAAAGAAGGAAAGAAGAAAGGAAAGGATGAAGAAGGGAGGGAAAGGAAAGGGAAGGGAAAAGAAAAAAGAAGGGAAAGGAAATAAGAAAAGGAAAGGAAAAGAAAGGAAAAGAGAAAGGAAAGGAAAAGAGAAAGGAAAGGAGAAAGGAAATGGCAAAGAAGAAAGGAAAGGATGAAGAAAGGGAAAGGGAAGGGAAGGGAAAAGAAAAAAAAGAAGGGAAAGGAAATAAGGAAAGGAAAGGAAAAGAAAGGAAAGGAGAAAGGAAAGGAAAAGAGAAAGGAAAGGAAAAAGGAAAGAAAATGGCAAAGAAAAAAGGAAAGGATGAAGAAAGGAGGGGAAGGGAAGAGAAGGGAAAAGAAAAAAGAAGGGAAAGGAAAGAAGGAAAGGAAAGAAAGGAAAGGAGAAAGGGAAGGAAAAGAGAAAGGAAGAAGAAGGAGAAAGGGAAAGGAAAGAGTGGAATGGATTGGTACTGCTCAAAAATCAAGTCTCAAGATCTTGTTGACCACTTTGGCTCAGGCAGCCTAATTCCACGCTGCTTCCCTCTCTCCACAAAGGGAAGGGAGAAGTCGAAGCAATGCCTGAGAAACGCCGGATGTGCAGAGAAATGCAGGCTACAATCAGCGAATCACATTTTCCCAGGAACCAATGAAGCCCCAGAGGACCAATGGGAATTCTCCCTTCTGCAGCGTCATGAGTCTCTGGACAGTCTTTCTTGACTTCAGGAGAGAGTTGGAGGCAGAAAAAATGTGTGCCTCTCCTACCTCAGGATTTTTTAGGCTTTTAACCCTCACTTAACTCTGCTCGAGCGATCATAAAATGCCTTCGAAGTCAGATTAGACTAAGTGAGGCACACAGTTCTCCTGCCTCATAGTAGAGGGCGCTTTTTAGAGGCTTTTTTAAACAGTTAGGCAGTCATTCACGGTGAGGCAGCAGCTAGCTATCCTCACTTCAGCACTCGCCTTTTTCCTTTTACATCTTTTTTCCTTTTCATGATGACAGTGGTGAGGCTGTGCCTCCCCTGCCTCCCCTAACTGCACGTCACTGCCCCACTCCTCTACTGGCTGAGCAAAGGTGAGCCCAAGGGCTCTTCCCCCAGAGGCTCTTCTCATTGCTTAGATTTCCTTTGGGTGAACTAGGCTCTTTTTTGCACTTCCTTCGCAGGCAACCTCTTTGCTTGTGAGCTGCTGATTAATCCTCCATGGGCTCCTTCCCAGAGTCCAGATGTTGCCCTCACACTCAGAACCTGCGGGAGCCACTCCAGAGCAACCGTCTCCACTGCTTTTCATCTTTGCTCTCAGCCCTTGCTCCCCTGCCAATCTAGCCGCTGGTTCCAGAAAAGTTGCAGGCTCCCTTCTGCTCCCCTTCCTGGGAAGTCCCTTCTGGCAGCTCCCATCTCCTCTCTTACCTGTCAGCCACCTCCAGCACAGAGTGCAGCATCGTCCAGGCTCCATCGTGCCTCTCCCTTCTCTGCTTTTCCTGCCACTTTTTGTATTCTGTATCCAAGACCTATAATGCCACCCTCCAGATGCCTCTGGCATTTCCCCCTCTTGGCCTGGGTGCCCGTTGTCTTGTGCTAAGTCATCTGCCTTCCTTAAAAGGGAAGGTGTGGCCTTAAGCCAGGCCCAGCCATTTTCCTTAGAGCATAGAAGAATAACGCTGGAAGGGACCTCGGAGTTCTTCCAGTCCAACAAGCAGGGGACAATTTAAGACAAGTGGCTGTCCAATTTCTTCTTTAAAACCTGCAGTGTTGTGGTACCCACAGTTCTGGAGGGAAGCTCTTCCATTAGTCAATTGCTCTCGCCATTAGGAATGTCTTCAGCTAGGCATTTCAACCCAGGACACGTGTGACTTTGTACCTTCATTCCTAGAAGGATCCAGATGGGTTGAAGCTGGTTCAGAGAATGTCCCCTTGGGACAGGCCCTGTGAGGAGTAGCTGCTGGGGCTGGCCTTGTGGAACAAGCAGAAGGATCCGGGTGTTCCCGGGGGGTGGGGGCACGATGAAGCATGAGCTGGCAGTCTGCTGAAGCTGCCAAAGGAGCCAATGCAATCTTGGGTTGCCCCAACAGAGGAACATGGAAGAAGAACATGGGAAGTGATACAACTGTCGTGGTCTTCTGTGGCTGCAGTGCTTGGACTGTATCTGGATGCCGGGTCTCCTTTTGTTTGCCCAAATGCTACAAGAAGGGCGCTGGGCAATGGAAAGAGTGAATGGGCGGCCAAATCCCATGGAGAAGCTGTTTTTATGCTTAGGAAGAATGGAGACACAACAGACCCCACTTGAATGGCCACAATGGGAGGATCCCCTGCTTTTACTCTGCACACTCTCCAAGGGAAGGCTGAAAGCCAATGGGTTGAAGCTTTACAGAGATCCAACCTTGAAACCAGCAGGAATCTCCTGACTTCGAGTGCTCTGAAGCAATGACCAGCTGGCCTCCTGGAATTGTTCTCAGGCAACGACCAGGCTGCTGCCGTTTGTTTGCTCTGGGCCGGGGCTTGGGAAGGGAAGGCGTCCAGCACCCTTTCCAAGAGCTTGATTCGGTGTTCGATTTGGACCACAGAAAGGCGAGGGAGAAACTGGATAGCTGTGTTTGGGGGCATAGAAGAGTCCCGTAGAGAAGAGGGTCAGGATCTCTCGTCCATGGCTATAGTTGGTGGGGGTGTAGGGGGTTGCAGTTTCCTAGGTTTTGCTGAAATATTAGGAAAAACATATGGAAGATTTGTCTACTGAAAATCTCAATTTGCTAACTTGGGAAGTTTTTAAGAGCAGGCTGGGCAGCTGAATCTCATGGTCAGTTTCATCACGTTGTGATGATTTGGTGAAAGGTTGGCATGGTGTGTGAAGACACCCACAAGCTCTTTAGTCAACTTGAATAAGCACAGTGTGCAAAACCTACAGCCTGTCTGAGCACCCTAAGAAGTTACAATTCTCATCCGTTTGTTCCATTTAAATTGGAGTAAAAACAAAGGTCTTTTAAAGTAAAGCGAAAGCATAAAGTTTAAAGACATCTCAGCTTTTAAATCTTTATTTATTTATTTATTTATTCTTCGCACTTCTAGACCGCCCCCTCTCCCAAAGAGGACTCAGGGCGGTGTACAGTCCACACAGCAAATAACAGATAATAAATACAAATATAAATATAGATATAAATATACATATGGAGGAGGTTAAAAAATTAAAAGAACTGTACAGAAGAATATGAATATGGCTCTAAAAGCCCTAAAATCAATTAGATTTAAAACAATACCCTTAAAAAACCAGTTGAGAATATATTTCCAGGAGGTAACAGTTGTAACAATTCTAATTATGCCAGGCCAGCTAATCGAAACAGGTGAGTTTGATTCAACAGAAGATTTAAAGCAGCAACTTCCTGGCAAAAGAGCGGGATGAAGTGAGACCATAGCTGGGAGTCCACTTTCTGGGCCAGAGAGGACAAGGCCATTTGGGCAGCCTCCCCTTCTGATGATGCTTCCTGAGAGATTTGGCAGACAGTGAGGGTGGAATGGGGAAGGGGGGAAGAGCCAATCTGGACTTCATCCCAGCATCCAGCCCTAAAGATGAACCAGGAACGAAGATGGCCCAGCTCCTCTGCTTTCCCCACTCCCAATTCTGGGGGTGGCCCGATTCTGCTTGACCTTCCTGGTCACCCAGCTGGTCTGGAAAGTAACCCTGGAAGGAGAACCAGGTTCTGAGCCAGGACTTGTGAATCTGCGGCAGAGAGAACCGGCTGCTTGTTGATGGGATGTCTCTTCTTCTCTCACAGGGTATTTTGTGCAGGACTTCTTGGACATGGTATGTAATCAGAAGCTTCAGAAATGTTGGGAGCTGCTCTTCCATCACTTTGTGGTGAGTTACTGTCTCTCATGTTAAGAAGACGTGACTATTCCGGGCAAGGGGTGAGTTGAGAGGAGCAGCCAAGCTCTTGAGGGTGCAGGACGCCTGTGGCCGGGTGAGCTGGCAGAGAGGCCTCTTGGGGCTTGGGCTGGGCTCCTCCTGGGGAAGGAGACAGTTTTCTCCTCTTGGCTGAAGAAGGAGCATGGGACTCAGGGCACATGGCCGTAGCAAGGATGTCCCTGCAGGGGTCTCTAATACCGCCTGGCCCTGACTTGGTCTCCTAGCCGAAAGGGCAGGAGGCCTTTTGCTGTTTGCTGCCAGGCCCTTTCCTAGGCCACAGGGGTCCAACCTGTTTAGCCCAAATGACTGCTGCAACTGTGCCCACCTGCTGCCCACTGGCCATCTTACCAGGCAGGCTGGGCCATAGCAAGGAGGAAGGAATCCCCTTCATTCTGCCATAGTTCGTGTCGGTTGGGGTGCCAGCGCTTGGCCTCATTGCAGGAGAGGAGACACGAAGGCAGGAGGGTCTCTGAGCCTGTGCAGAGGGTGCCTTTGTGGCACCTGGTCAAGGGCCACCTGGGACTCCTGCAGGAAGGGAGCCGGTGTGCTTTTGAATCCCCAGCTTCAGTGGGGAACTGCCATCTCTCCTGATCTCTGGATGGCCCACGTCAGAATTAAATTTAGCAGAGGCCCAGACTGGCTTCCAACTTAAACACCTAAACTCCTTACAATCCTCCTTAAGCACATCTTGCAGGGTGGCAGGGGGAGGGGAAACAGGCTTGTTCTGCAGAAGCCGTTCAAGGAGAGCCCAGTCCTCAGCAATGGATGCTTTGAATTGGCTTCCCTGCCCACTCCTGTAAGTAGCTGGGGGCTAAGAGGTGGGAATGCATAGGGGAACCTGTATGTGCTTTCCATCAACCACAGAAAGTGGATGGGGGTCATGGCTGAAGAGGAGGGGGGAGGTGCTGTTTGAGAGGCTTCCGCTGTTAAGGCTTAGAACTAATTTTTAAAACTCTGGCTGAGGGTAGGAGGGCTGTAGGCATTGAGTACAGCCTTATCTGTCCTGCCCTCTGCCACGGAGCCCCTTTTCTGAGGTTTGTGGGGGCTGGCCTGGTCCATGGATCAGGAGGCGGGTCAGGCCGTGATCTTCCCTGTAGGAACAGCTGGAGAGCTGCCGACTGCTTCAGCAGTGATGATCTGTGGCAGCCGGATTCCTGCCGCTTCCGCCAGGAGGGTCGAGGGCTGGACGCTCCCGGGCAAAGAGCCAGCTCAGCCTGCTGTCTTCCAGGTGATTGCTTGCTTTGGCTTTGCTTTCCTGGTTCGTCGCTTTGTGGGTTTTGCAATGGTGGCTCTGCTGGTGGAGATCAACTCTGTCTTTCTGCACCTGCGGACGATCCTGAGGATGGCCGGCTTGGCCAACACTGCCTTCTTCCGCCTCGCCAGCCTCGTCAACCTTGGCACCTACCTGGTGTTCCGTATCCTGATCTTGGCCTGGATGAGCCGCTGGCTGGCCCTTAACCGGGAGAACGTCCCGGCAGTCCCCTATGCCATGGGCACAGTGGGCATGGCCATCATGCTGCCCATCAACATTGTCCTCTTCTACCGCCTGCTACGCAGCGACTTCCTCCCATCTCACAAGAAGTAACAGCTCGCCACCAGCAGGAAGGAGAGCCAGCCTGAACGAGGCAGAGGGCCCAAGCAGGCAGGGGGAGGGGGTTTCCCCCAGTGCCTCGAGAGCCCCTTTGCTGCTGAGCGATGCAGATGGGAGCAGGGCCAGCCTTCCCGGAGAGCCCTGTGGAACAGTGTCGTTGTGCTGTTTGGCGGGAAGGCTGGGAGCGATGACGACACAGCAAGGTGCGTTCTGCTTTGCCTTCCGTGAGGGAGGGGGCTTATTGAAATGACTTTGCCCTGTGCATCTGTGTTCTGACCTTTACTTCCGGTACCTGGTTTCCTGAACAAGGTGAGCCTCCTGGGAACAGGTGCTCTTCGCCTCACCCCTTCCCTTCCACCCCTGCCCCATGGCAATACCCGAGATGCTGCCAGGCCGTGGAAGGGTGTGGCAGAGAGACTGTCTCACCGTCCCCTCCCTGATGCCCATGGCGGAGTCTCTGGAGAATAGCATTTCGTAAGGAGCCTCCCTGGGAGTTGCTACCCCTTCCGTTCGGGGTTTTGATTGCTAACGCTCTGTAGGTAAATTTCACTAGTGCTGGTACAAAAGGGACCGGAACAGACCCGGGCCTTGGGAATCGTGGGAATGAAAAAAGAGCAAGGACAGATCACAGCCTCGGGGGGTTTGCTGGAAGCATCCCTGTCAACAGCCATTCCTCCTCTCTTCCCTCCCAAGAGTTACAAGCAGGCCCTGCAGCCCTTCCTTCCCTTTGAGCCGAGGAAGGCAGCATTCAAGGCTACTCAGGCATGTTTGCTGCTCTCAGCCTCTGTCAACTTCCGGCTACTCCAACGGAGCCAAAGGCTAGATTCCCAGGCCCGTCCCTGGAACTGCCACCCTGATGCCAACTGCCAGTGCCTTTTGCCCACTAAGTGCCCAGTAATTATCTCTAAACCTAGGATTACAAAACAGCTACCTGATTTTTTTCTTTGTGTAACAAGATGTTAGATGATGCGTGTGTACACACTAATAAACTTTAGTGAATACTAATTTTTTGGCCCTGCTTGTCAGGCAGACAGAGCCTCTGAGGTTGGCGGAGGGGAAGTCTTTGATATTAAAAGCAAGGAGTCTGATGGCAAAGCAGCTGCCCAGGGAGGGAACATACAGAGTTTGCACCATCCATACGAACAGACGTGGGGATGCCCAAAGGAGAGGTGGTAGAAGTACGTTCTGCCAGGAAAAAAACAAACCTCCTCCAAGAATGGCAGGGCCAGCTACTGTATATACACAGCGACCAGACCACACATTCATTCATGCGGACAATGTTATGTCTGCAAGCGATACTTGAACTTAAGGGCACTAAGGATTGCAGAGTCCAACAACAGAGCTACAAATATTCTCCTTTATTGGAATTGCTTTCTGCAACCGTGTCCAGATACATTTTACAAAGAAACTGTTGATGGTTTTCTGGCCGACGGATGGGAAGGACCTCCATCTCAGCCTCTTTGGGTCCGATGTCTCTGGCAGGGGATGGGGTGGAAAAGGTCCCCATCCCAGAAACGGGCCAGTCAATGCGTTCAGGAGGGCTGAAGGGATAGCAAAGCATAAAGCATTTCAGCCTCAATAACAGCGCTTTCTGAGCCTTGAGCATTTGTCTGGGTCAATAAATGCTCTGAGAGAGTATTTCATGCAGTCTATCAAAGCAATATATCAGAAACAGACAGCACAAATTATAGTTAATGGAAGCTTAACAGAATCTTTTAAGATTGAAAAAGGTACAAGACAGGGGTGTCCCCTATCTCCATTATTGTTTATTTTAACTCTGGAATTGTTATTGAATAGAATACGTGGGTCTGATGAACTACAAGGAATTAAGATTAGGAACTACGAATATAGAGTGAGAGCATTTGCGGATGACTTGGTTGTAACTTTAACTCAGCCCGGGGAATCATTTATAGGTCTAATGAATATAATTAACCAATATGGTCAAGTATCTGGGTTTAAAGTAAATCTAGGAAAGACAAAGATGATAGCTAAAAATATGACTACGAAAACAAAAAAAGAATTAGAAAGAGTAACAGGATGTGAGATAGTAAAAAAGGTTAAATACTTAGGAATTTGTATTACAACTTCAAATGGGAAACTATATAAGTATAACTATGAACTATTATGGCATAAAATACAGGGAGAATTGAGTAAATGGAAAAAACTACAATTGTCTTTGCTGGGAAGGATAGCAGCAGTTAAAATGAATGTCTTGCCCAAGTTTCTATTTCTTTTTCAAATGATACCAATACTTAAAAAAGACACAAATTTGGAAGAATGGCAAAAAGGCATTAACAGTTTTATCTGGGCTGGAAAGAAACCGAGAGTAAAACTTAAAATAATGCAAGATATACGTGAAAGAGGAGGCCTAAAAATGCCCAATTTAAAATTATACTATGAAGCAGCAGTTTTAGCAACAATCAGCGATTGGATCAACCTAACAGAGGATAGAATATTGAATATTGAGGGTTATGATTTGATATATGGCTGGCATGCCTACTTAATATATGACAAGAAGGTTGATAAGATCTTTAAAAGTCATATTTTAAGGAATGCCTTATTGCGTGTTTGGAAAAAATATCAATATAGGTTAAACAACAAAATACCTATGTGGGGAGTGCCTAGACATGCTATAGAGAATATAAGTATAGAACAAAAACAAGATCTAACTACATATGCAGAACTCCTTAGTATGGACAGAGGTGTGCCACAGCTGAAATCTCTGAATGTATTAAGAGACAAAAGGATAATTCAAACTTGGTTCCAGTATGGTCAGTTACAGGCTAGATGGAAAAAAGACCAGAAACTTGGTATTATCCAAAGTGAGGATAACTTGATAAAACAAATTAGGGATCAGGGCCCAATGCATATAAAAAGGTTGTATAATGTATTGATAGAAATAGATTCAGAAACAGAACTAGTTAAAGATTGTATGATAAAATGGGCACAAAATTTTGAGGAACCAATAATGATGGAAACATGGGAGGAGATTTGGGTAAGAAATGTAAAATTTACACAAGCCCAGAACGAGAGAAAATTTCTATAAGATGTTGTACAGATGGCATCTGGATCCAAAAAGGCTAGCCTGCATGTATCCGAACTTACAATCTAAATGTTGGAGATGTGATTATGTTAATGCCACGCACTACCATATATGGTGGACTTGTAAAAAAGTTAAAGCATTTTGGATAAAAATATGGTGGGTTATTCAAAATATGTTGAAAAAGAGGATAAAGTTTACACCCCAGTTGTTCTTTTTTTTTTTTTTTATTAAAAGAGTTTTGTACAAACAAATTTTCCCCCTTTTCACCCCCCCTCCACACAATATAAATCTCATACAAATGCTATACCCCCCCAACCCCCCCGCAAAAATTCACATTCAGATGTTATACCAAACACTTTACCCCCTCCTCTCCCCCCATCTTAAAATAGATTACTCATAACCCCTCTCCTCCCAACAAAAACTATATAAATTACTCTTAAATTAATAATAACACATTGATCATTTTCTAAGCTAATTTAACATCTATAACTCTTAATATAAATTTCTCCTAGCCTAACAATGTTTCATTAGTCCCATCTTCTAATTTATTCATACATATATATTGCCCCACCCTCCACCCTAACCCTCCCCCACAAACCCACCCCCCTGACTTCCGCTGTACCACTCTAACAATTCCAAACATCCCATATACTATTTACTCAGATCATCTATCGGTCTAAACATTCTTACCTAAAGGCTAGGTAATAACTCCTAGTCTGGTATTTATTCTGTATATAATCAATCCATTTTGCCCATTCCTGTGTGTAATCCTCCTGTTTCTGAGCTTTTAAGAAAGCTGAAATTTTTGCCATTTCAGCGAACCCCGCCACCTTCTGAATCCATTGATCAATTGTCGGCAAAAAATCTTTTTTCCAATGTTGCGCAATCAACAACCTAGCTGCTGTAACCATATACAAGGCCAATTTTGTTTCCCCTTTGGTAAAATCCTTAACTATACCCAATAAAAACATTTGTGGAGTGAATTGTATTCTTTTCTTAAATACATTCTGCATAACCCACCATATTTTTATCCAAAAAGCTTTAACCTTGTTACAAGTCCACCATACATGAAAAAAGGTAGCATCTAGACACCCGCATCTCCAACATTTTGGTTGAACATTTGGGTACATGCATGATAATTTTTTAGGATCTAAATACCATCTGTAAAACATTTTATAAAAATTCTCCCTTAAATTCTGTGACTGTGTAAATTTAACATTCTGAACCCATATTTTTTCCCACGTTTCCAACATAACCACTTCACCAAAATTCTGAGCCCATTTAATCATACAATCCTTAACCAATTCACTTTCTGAGTCTCTTTCTAACAGTACATTATATATTCTTTTAACTTGTTTTGGACCAGTCTCTTTTATCTGCTTAATCAGTTCCACTTCTTTATCCATAAAGCCGACCCTGCGATCTTCTTCCCATCTCTTCTGAAGCTGTATGTAATGTAACCAATTTAAAGTAATTCCTTCTTCCAACAGCTGTTCCAAAGTTTTTAACTTCCATTCGCCCCCATCAGCAATAAGCACATCTTTATATAAACACCCCCCGAGTGACTTAATATTCATAATCCCCATGGTGTCTGCAAGATCCAACCAAAGCGGTATTTTATAATCCCAATTGGGCCGGTGCTTCTTCCATATTCTCATCAAGGCACTACGGAGAACATGGTTGTTGAACACTTTATCCACCCTGTCTTCATAAAAAAGATATGCATGCCATCCCAGAACAAGATCATGGCCTTCTATATTGAGCAATTCCATTTTTGTTTTCCCGAACCAATCTGCTACATGCGTTAATACCGCAGCTTCATAATACAATCGAAGGTTTGGGAGTCTAAGGCCGCCTCTTTCACGTGTATCTTGCATAATCTTCATCTTTACTCTCGGTTTTTTCTCCTTCCAAACAAATTTATTTAATGTTGTTTGCCAATTTAACAAGGTTTTATCTGACTTGAGCACCGGAATCATCTGGAATAGAAAGATAAATCTAGGTAGAATGTTCATTTTAATTGCTGAGATCCTTCCAAGCAAAGACAATTGTAACTTTTTCCACGCTTCAAGATCTTTCTGTATCTTTTGCCACAACACTTCATAGTTATTTGAGAAAAGTTTTGTGTTTGATTCTGAAATTTGTATTCCTAAATATTTAACTTTAGAAACTATTTCAAAACCTGCTAAACTTACAAGTCTCTTTCTTTGAGTCTCTGTCATGTTTTTAACCATCATTTTCGTTTTGTTTTGATTTAGTCTAAACCCAGACACCATGCCAAATTCTATTATGATAGTTTTCATCTGGATTATTGATTTCAAAGGATGTGAAAGGGTAACAACCAGATCATCGGCAAATTGATTTCAAAGGATGTGAAAGGGTAACAACCAGATCAGTTGTTCTTGTTAGGCATAGTTTCAGACTGTACTGTTATAGAGACTAACCTGATTTTGAACCTAACGACGGCAGCAAGATTGTTGGTGGCGCAATACTGGAAGAAGGAAGAGTTGCCTACCATCCAAGAATGGACATTAAAAGTAGCAAACTTAGCTGAGATGGCCAAAATTTCAGCGTATTTGAAAGATCACTCGGATGAGAAGTACAAGCTGGATTGGATAAGATGGATTGACTACATTCAAAATAAATACCGGACTAAAAAATTTCAGTTAGCGTATGAATGAAGGCATAAAGGACATTACAATTTATTTAAAACTAGTTTAATAAAGAGGGAGTTAAAGCACAAGTATAGTAATAGGCGTATGGTTGTTAAATGTTTATACCCTGTATTTTGCTCTGGGAGGTCGGAGGGAGGGAGGGCGGGAAGAGGGAAGGGGTGATAATTGTAAAACTTATTGAAAATTTTAATTAAAAATAAATAAATAAATGCTCTGAGCCAGTTGCCATGCTATCCCTGGGCAGTATGCAGATCCAGCCAACTGGAAGCAAGAGGCGGAGA
Organism: Natrix helvetica; assembly: GCF_964273705.1. Classification (NCBI taxonomy): domain Eukaryota; kingdom Metazoa; phylum Chordata; class Lepidosauria; order Squamata; family Natricidae; genus Natrix; species Natrix helvetica. Next base: position 298,645,711 of record NC_138552.1, read on the forward strand.
ATAGGAGTTAATATAAATTAGAATTAGAATGAATATAGAATAGAACATAGAATGTCTTCTCCAAGGCCACCTGCTCAAGAGGAGAACCTATACTATTTCAGATGAATTGCTGTCCAGTCTCCTCTTAAAAACCTCCAGTGACGATGCACTTACTTCTGAAAGCGAGGGGTTCCACTGGTTAATTGTTCTCACTCTTTGTTTCTTGTCCTGCCCTCTGGTGCTTTGGAGAATAATTTGACCCCCTCTTCTTTATGGCAGCCCTTCAAATTTTGGAATACTGCTATCATGTCTCCCCTAGTTCTTCTGGACAAACCCAAATCCTGCAACGGTTCTTCATATGTTTTGATCATCTTAAGTTGCTTTTCTCTGAACTTTTTTCAGTCTCAACATTTGAGACACCACCACATTTTTTGTAATGTGACCAAACTGGATACAGGATTCCAGGCGTGGCCTTACTAAGGCTCGATAAAGTGGCACTAATACTTTACCTGATATTGATTCTATGCCTCTGTTTATGCAACCCAGGATCGTATTAGCCTTTTTGGCAGCTGCTCCACACAGCTGGCTCACGTTTAAGTGATTGTCCATTAGGAGACCATGGTACCTCGCAGTCACTGTTTTTGAGCCAGGTCTTGCCTAATCGGTACTTACACCCTTGATTTTTCCTACCTAAATATAAAACTTTGCTTGTCTCCACATTAAAATTCATTTTGTTGGATAGGGCCCAGTGTTCAGGTCTGTCCAGATCCATCTGGATCTTGAGCCTATCTTCTAGGGCTTTAGCTATTCCTGCCACCTTATTTTCATCGCAAATTTGGTAAGTTCCCTTTCTGATCCCTCATCTACCCTGAAGAGTCCTGGGCCTAAGACGGAGCCTCCTGGGGCCTCAAATGGCTTCCCTCCCCCCCGTAGGCACGCAGAGCTCCCGAGGGACTCCTCGTTGTGGGCGGTTTCTCAGGCAGCTGCGAATCCGCCTGGCGGTTGACGATGCCCGCCTTCCTCTTCCTGGCCAAGAAGCAGGTGGCGGCCCACTTTGCGCGAAGTCTTAAGCTCGCAACGTCCCCTATTCGGCTGGACCCTTAATTCGATCCCTTCGCCAAAGAATGGAACGGAGGCCAGCTGGGCCTGGTCTGCTTTTCACGAGCTCCTGCGGCTTCCAGGGCCTCGCGGGGGCTCCGCTGCTCCATCGCCGCTCGTGGAGCTCCGGGAGGCGGGGGGGTGTCTAACGGATCCATGGACCTCCCCCAACCCCCAGCGGACACCGGAAAAGCTCCGAACGTTTCCGAGGCGAACGAAGAAAAACTGTCCTTCGGAGCCGGCGCTGATTGGTCAGAGGCAGTCATGGACCCGCCTTCACATCCGGTTCCGGAGGCCTGCGCCTGCGCACTCTCGGCGGGGAGCGTGCAAAGCGGTGCTCGCCGCCGCCGCCATTACCGGAGTTTGGCGCGGAGGAGCGAAGGGAGTCCCTGATCGTAGCCGTCGGGGCTGCCGGGCCCGGAGCCCTCGCGAGGGGAAGGCAGGTACGGAGCTCCCCTTCCCAGGCCCCGCCTTCCACCCCTCCCCCGCTCAGCCGGTGTGTTCGAGTGTGTGTGCGCGCGCGCCATCAAGGCTGGAAGGGCCGCCCGGCCCGTCTCTCCGCCTGCTCTGTGCGGGGCCCCGACGGTCTCCCTTCCCCCCCCCCAGACACACTGCCTAGCCTTCCCTCGGTCAGTGGCCCTTTCCGCCCCCCCCCGCCCCCCATGGATAGGAGGCGTCTCTGCGGCTGCGCCCCCCCCGCCCCCCGATGGCGGTTCCTGGCGTGCCGATGGGGTAGGGGGCGGCGAGCGGGGCCCCTGGGAGCAGCCCTGCCCCTCCTCCCTTTGGGGCCCCTCCGTGCCGCAGCTGATCCCAGGGCTGCTCTGCGTCCCGCCGTCCCGACCTCCTCGGCTTCCCGTGGAGCCCAAGACCTTCCTCGCCAGGCTGCTTTTGGGCCTCGGTGGGCGGCAGCCGAAGGTGGGGGGGGGACTCTGGGGGCCCCGGCAGGTGGGCTGGGCCAGAAACCTCCCTCCAACCCCCCACGTCTAGTCCTAGCAAGGAGGCCGCTGCTGCTTTGGTCGCCCCCTCAGGCTGCCTGGAGATGCCCCTGGAAGCCCTTTTGGAATCCTTCCTCCGCAGAGAGAGAGAGGGGGGGAGGGGAGAAAGCAGGTCAAGGGCCTGCAGCAAATTCTCGCTTCCCCAGGGCCACTTGCCTTGTGCCTTGCAGCTGTCCTGGAAGTTTCCATGGTCATGATCCTTTGTCCCCCATGCAAACCCTTGCTGGAAATCCACCCCCGTGCTTCTGATAAGATCCCTTGGTGGGAACCGCCTGGAGCTCTGATCTGGGGCAGAAAGAGGAGGGGGCCAGCTGTGAAGAAGCCACTGCGTGCCTTCTCTGAAGGGGACCCTCCGTTGGGACTAAGGGGTGACTGGCGGTCTCTGGTCTTCGGGGTTGTTCTGCGCTTTTGCAGAATCTTATTTATCCCCCTACAGACATTTTCTGGATGAAGCCCCCAAGGCCCTGTTGCCGCTGTGTCTTCTCTGCAGTTCAGACTGACTGGCCTGTGCTGCTTCTGCTTCTCCCCAGAGTTGCCTGTGCCTTGTCCTCAGTCAGAGATTGTCTCTGCTCTTTTCCCAGGTTGCGTTGCTCACCATGGCAGGAGTCTTCCCTTTCCGGGGCCCATGCCCCCCAATGCCCACGCCCTTGACTCCGTTGCCCGACTACATGTCGGAGGAGAAATTGCAGGAAAAAGGTACGGTCACGGGACAAGGCTTTGTCCTCACTGCTCCCATGCTGGCGGGTGGCTCGGGTGGAATACCAGGGGCTGAGTGAAGAGGCTTTCATGCTGGGGGGTGGGGGTCCTCTCTCTTTTTAGCCCGAAAATGGCAGCAGCTGCAGGCAAAGCGCTATGCCGAGAAGAGGAAATTTGGCTTTGTGGATGCCCAGAAGGAGGACATGCCGCCTGAGCACGTGAGGAAGATCATCCGTGATCACGGAGACATGACCAACAGGAAATTCCGTCACGACAAGCGGGTGTATTTGGGGTGAGACTTGGGGAAAACACCATGGCTTGCTTGGGCCAGGACGTTGGGCAATTGCACCAAGTAAGAGCCAGGCTTGGCTCAGCTGTACGCATCTCCAGCGCAGGTGTTTTCATTGAGGAGATCTTTGGGCAAAGAGTGTTGTGGGAAGAGGATGCTTGACGCTGCCCAGTAGATGCTGTGGGTGGTCGGGTTGAGTGCTGTGGTTCATCTCGCAGCAGTTTGAACCCCAGGAATTGCCCTGCATTTCCTGTCTTGGACATTTTGCTAAGTCTCTTAAAAGGTGCTGAGTTTGATGCGGCCTTGGCAGCTCTAGAAGAGGAAGAGGAGAGGGCGAGCTAGTCACACCGCTTCAGCTTCTTCTCAGGGTGCGGAGCCTGAGGGGGCTGCGGGTGGCCCCCTGGGCAGAGTCTCAGCAGGGCGCAAGTGTGAGAATCCTAAGGATTCTTTTGGAGCCCTGGCTCCCGGGAATCTCCTGCTGCAAGGGCTACCGGTACTTTGCCTTCACCTCTGCAGACGGGGCGTCGCGATGGAGGTCGGACAAGAAGCGGAAGCAGCAGAGACACTCTAGGAATGTGCTGTATTATTGTAGGCTAGAATAGCAGAACCTTGGAATGCAGTGAGATTCCTGCATATTTGGAGAATTGCACTCCAGTAGCTGAGCAGTCTTTTCCTGCCAATCTTCCCCTGCATTGCTGTGCAGGTTGTGCTGGCCAACCGGAATCCAGCAGTGGATACCATGTGCTTCTCCCCTCCCCCCCCCCTCCCAGGGCCCTGAAGTACATGCCCCACGCAGTTCTGAAGCTCCTGGAGAACATGCCGATGCCCTGGGAGCAGATCCGGGACGTGCCTGTCCTCTACCATATAACCGGGGCCATTTCCTTTGTGAACGAGATCCCGTGGGTGATTGAGCCGGTGTACATCGCCCAGTGGGGGTAAGGGAGCCTCCCAGTCTGGTACTTGGGGGTGGGGGAGGGGCAGGCAGGTTGGCTGCCATCGGCCTTGCGTGGTGGCTGATTCCTGGCATCGGATGTGTCCCAAGGTCCATGTGGATCATGATGAGGCGGGAGAAGAGGGACCGGCGGCATTTCAAGCGAATGCGCTTCCCGCCCTTTGATGATGAAGAGCCCCCCCTCGACTACGCGGACAACATCCTGGACGTGGAGCCCCTAGAGGCCATCCAGCTGGAGCTGGACCCGGAGGAAGATGCTCCCGTCTTGGACTGGTTCTACGACCACCAGCCCCTGAAGGACAGCCGCAAGTGTGTACCCCTACTCATTCCCTTCTGGGGGAGGAATAAGAAATAGTGCCAAGTATCCCCCCCTCCCCAGCCGGAGAACTGATGGGGTTCCAGGTCCCAGATTCGGGGGCGGGCTTGAACCCGGAGCAGGGTGGGCATATCCTTTGCTAGGACAGCGAAAGGGCCCCGGGCGCCTCCTGCTTCCTTCTGTCTCTGCAGTTCATGCTCTGACCTCGTGCCAGAAGGTCCAGGAGAGCTGTGGAAATAGCCCCTCCCCCAGAGGCCCCCTCAGCTCTCACAGGCGGAACGAAGGCTTTGTGGGAGGGGCAGTTGCTAAAGCGCCCCCCCCCCCCGGACCTCTCTCTCTTCTGGGCCTGCAGGTACGTCAACGGCTCCACCTACCAGCGATGGCAGTTCACCCTCCCCATGATGTCTACCCTCTACCGCCTGGCCAACCAGCTCCTCACAGACCTGGTGGACGACAACTACTTCTACCTCTTCGATCTGAAGGCCTTCTTCACCTCCAAGGCCCTCAACATGGCCATTCCAGGGGGGCCCAAGTTTGAGCCCCTGGTTCGGGACATCAACCTGCAGTGAGTGGCAAGAGACTTTGCCTGGGGGGCAGTCTGTGGGCGGGGCTTGCTTGTGGGACCTCCCTGCGTTGCCTCCGAGTGATGATCAGAATGGGGCATGGTCAGTTGGGTGGATTGATTTGGGGAAAAGAGCCTGAAGGGTTCACACACAAGGGTGTGTGTGTGTGAGAGAGAGGGAGGGAGGGAGGGAGAGAGGAGGATCCCTTGACCTCTGCTAGGATGGGGTGGGGGGCCTTGCCTGGGGGCCTCTCTGAGTGGCCCCCTCCCAAGGCAGCTCTTTCTCTTCCGGCTTCAAAGGGACGAGGACTGGAATGAATTTAATGACATCAACAAGATAATCATCCGGCAGCCGATCCGGACCGAGTACAAGATCGCCTTCCCCTACCTCTACAACAACCTTCCCCACCACGTCCACCTCACCTGGTGAGACCGGCTGAGCGGAGCTGCTGGGGCTGGTTGGGGGTGGGAAGAGCGGAGGGAGCGGAGAGGTGGGCTAGGCTGACCGTTGGCAGGCTGGACGCTGGCCAGGAGGTTCAGTTGGCATTAAATCCAGTTCAGGCGATGGCAGCACCCGGAGAAGCTCTTGGGGGACGGGGAGGGTCTCCTTGTGCTAAGAGCACCTCGTCCTCCGCAGGTATCACACCCCCAACGTGGTCTTCATCAAAACGGAGGATCCAGACCTGCCAGCTTTCTATTTTGATCCTCTCATTAACCCCATTTCACACAGACATTCAGTTAAGGTGAGAACGTGGGGGGATGGGGTGAGGGGTGTGTGTGCAAAAGCCTGCCCTTTCTGTTTCTGCCCACTTCCGTCTCCGGAAGGAGCCCAGAGGGTCTTTCAAGCAGGAACGAAAACACAACATACAGGGAAACACAACACAACACCCCCCCCCCCCCCAGTGAGGGACTAAAGCAAGGGCTGCCGAGAGGAGAGGGCGTGCAGGGAACCTTCTGCCCCGTCTGCGGCTTTTGCTTGGCCATCCGGAGGAGCCTCTGAAGGGGGAGGTGGTTCTTGTTCCTCGGCTCCTCCACCCAGCCCCCTTCCTAGCCGAGGGGGGCTCCCTTCGGGCCTCCCTGACCGCCTCTGATCCTCCCAGAGCCAGGAGCCACTCCCTGATGACGACGAGGAGTTTGAGCTGCCAGAGTTTGTGGAGCCCTTCCTCAAGGAGACCCCTCTTTACACGGACAACACGGCCAACGGCATCGCCCTACTCTGGGCACCGCGGCCCTTTAACCTGCGCTCTGGCCGCACCCGGCGAGCCCTGGATATCCCTCTGGTCAAGAACTGGTAAGCTAGCTGAAGTGGCCCGATTTGTCCCCATTCCCTCTGGATGCCCCTTACGGCTGCTCTCCTCTGGGGCTCTGCTCTGATTCTGGGCAGGCTGAGAACTCGCAGCTCTCCCCTCCCCGGCTGTCAGGTACCGAGAGCATTGCCCCGCCGGGCAGCCTGTGAAGGTGCGGGTCTCTTACCAGAAGCTCCTGAAGTACTACGTCCTCAACGCGCTCAAGCACAGGCCCCCCAAGGCCCAGAAGAAGAGGTGAGTAGGGGGCTCTGGAAAAGAACCCCTCCCCCAGCCCCCTTTCGGCTCATTCTTGGGATCTCCTGCCCCTTGGAAGGAGGTGGCAGCTCAGACTGGCTGGTGGGTAGAGGGGAGAGCAGGGGCCGGCCCAGCGTGCCCGCCCAGAGCCTCCCCCCTTGTCTGCTGCCCCCAGGTACCTCTTCCGCTCCTTCAAGGCCACCAAGTTCTTCCAGTCCACCAAGCTGGACTGGGTGGAAGTGGGGCTGCAGGTTTGCCGCCAGGGCTACAACATGCTCAACCTTCTGATCCACCGCAAGAACCTCAACTATCTCCACCTGGACTACAACTTCAACCTGAAGCCCGTCAAGACCCTCACCACCAAGGTGCCTCCCCCTTTCCTTCCCCTCTAGCAGGGAGCGGTGAGGCCCTCAGGGGTGCTGCTTTCAGGAAACTGCGCCCGGGAGGGAGGGAGGGAGGGAGGAGCAAAGGAGCCTGCTGGGACTGTCTCTGCTGGATTGCCCTCCCCTCTTCCTTGGGATTCCCTAGTCGTCCGTCCGTCTGTCCCCCCCGAACTCCCCTCCATACGCTGCTCAGGGTCTCTCCTCTCGCTCGGTAGGAAAGGAAGAAGTCTCGCTTTGGCAACGCCTTCCACCTGTGCCGGGAGGTGCTGCGTCTGACCAAGCTGGTGGTGGACAGCCATGTCCAGTACAGGCTAGGAAACGTGGATGCCTTCCAGGTAGGTGGCACCATCCTGTTGAACGCCGGGGCCGTGGGAGGCCCTGTGGCACACTGCAAACCCCCCCCCCCAACCTGGCCCAGGACACCCCCCAGCCCCAGCTGAACCCTCCTCTCAGCCCCGCTGCTTCTCCCCACAGCTGGCAGACGGCCTCCAGTACATCTTCGCTCACGTGGGGCAGCTGACTGGGATGTACCGGTACAAATACAAGCTGATGAGGCAGATCCGGATGTGCAAAGACCTCAAGCACCTCATTTACTACCGCTTCAACACAGTGAGTGCAGCTCAGCCGCTGGGGAGGTTCAGCCTCGGCTGCCATGCCCAAGAGAGGGAAGAGGCTTGTCACAGGTCAAGTGGGCCCATTTCATTTTGGGCAGCTGAGGAGGGTCCCTGGGTGCCAGGCCGTGAAGCCGACTCGGTGTTTCCTTCCCTTGTCCAGGGGCCGGTGGGGAAAGGCCCCGGCTGTGGTTTCTGGGCTCCTGGCTGGCGCGTGTGGCTCTTCTTCATGAGAGGGATTACGCCTCTGCTGGAGCGGTGGCTGGGGAACCTCCTGGCCAGGCAGTTTGAGGGTAAGCAGAGCCTCTCTTCTGGCTGGGCTTAGTCCCGCTTGTGACTCCTCCTCGGGTCATTTGTGATCCTGTGGGTTTCTTTTTCCTGGAAAGGTTTCCTGAAGTTTTATTCATTCTTCAGAAGTGCCACAGGAACCCCTTAGGCTAGGAAGCACTTGGCCTCCTCCTCCTCCTCCTCCTGCTCATCCGGATCCTAAAAGCTCCCGGGCACTAGGTCCCGTGCTCCACTGGCTCTCCTGCCTGGTGTAGAGATTTATAACTGAGTAGCTTCACCCCAAGGTAGGCGGTGGTCTACCTTAGTGGTTACCATGGCGCTCAGCAACAGGAGAGAGAGGGCCAAATCATTTGGCATTTCCTAGTGGGGATCCCTGGGCTTGACCTCTCCCCTCCCTTCACTGCTGGCCCAGGTGGGTAGCAGAGTTGGTGACGCTTGAAGCCATCAGAGCAGCCAAGGTAACAGGGTGTCAATCCTGGCTGAATAAATTTCACCCAGGACGCTCTGCGGCTCCAGGCCAAAAAAGATTCTGTCACGGCTGGGTAAGTCGTCGTAATTCTCACCCGTTTCCCCTGCTCCTTCTGTGCCGTGGTTGATCACTTTTTCTCTAAAAGCCAAAGTCCTTTCGAATCAACCTTGAATGCTAGAAAAGCTGAGAGCTCCCCTGTTGTCCTGGGCAGATCCAGGGAGCGACCATCCAGGGAATCTCTTTCTCACCCTTCCTTCCAGGCCGCCATTCAAAGGGGGTGGCCAAGACTGTCACCAAGCAGCGGGTGGAGTCCCACTTCGACCTGGAGCTGCGGGCGGCAGTGATGCACGACATCCTGGACATGATGCCTGAGGGGATCAAGCAGAACAAGGCCCGGACCATCCTGCAGCACCTGAGTGAAGCCTGGCGGTGCTGGAAGGCCAATATCCCTTGGAAGGCGAGTCCCCCTGGCTCCCCCTCTCCCTCCCCCCCTCCCTCCCTCCCTCTGCCGTTCAGGTGGGCCAGCTTTTTCTTTCCCTCCTGTCCCACCACAGGTCCCGGGGCTGCCAACTCCCATCGAGAACATGATCTTGCGGTACGTGAAGGCCAAAGCGGACTGGTGGACCAACACAGCACATTACAACCGGGAGCGCATCCGCCGTGGGGCCACTGTGGACAAGACGGTCTGCAAGAAGAACCTGGGCCGCCTGACTCGCCTCTACCTGAAGGCCGAGCAGGAGAGGCAGCACAACTACCTGAAGGTAGGCAGCCCCTTGTGCCTCTCGCCGGGGGAGGCAGGCCGGCCTGCTGCGGGCGGCATAGCTTTGACCCTGCTGCTGTGGTTCGTCTGCAGGACGGGCCGTACATCACCGCGGAGGAGGCTGTGGCCGTTTATACCACCACGGTGCACTGGCTGGAGAGCCGGCGCTTCTCCCCCATCCCTTTCCCTCCCCTCTCCTACAAGCACGACACCAAGCTCCTGATCCTGGCCCTGGAGAGGCTGAAAGAGGCTTACAGGTACCCTGAGGAGGGAGGGGCTAAAGGTGGGAGGGAGGAGAATGGGCAACGCTGAGGGGGAGGTGCTCAGCATCCCACAGCGCAGAACCCAAGCCCTCTTTTGTGAAAGGGCCTTCCTTGTTTTTAACCCAACTCTCTCCCACGCTGAGCTTATTGGGCCACGAGTGCATTCTTTTATGTGGAGATCCCATTGGCTTGACCTGCCTCCTTGCTTACCTGACTTGCTTCCTGGAGCTCTCTCTGAAAGGGTCTGAGCTGCTCTCCCAAACCGCACTTCCTTCCCCCAGTGTGAAGTCTCGTCTGAACCAGTCCCAGCGAGAGGAGCTGGGACTGATCGAGCAGGCCTACGACAACCCTCACGAGGCCCTTTCACGCATCAAGCGACATCTGCTGACCCAGCGAGCCTTCAAGGAGGTGAGCCTCGGCAGGAGGGGAGGGCAGCCTTGATCAAGCGTTTCACACCAGTGGCTGTTGCGTACGAGGGCCTGACGCACGGCTGCCCTGATCAGCGTGTTCCTTGGTCAGGTGGGCATCGAGTTTATGGACCTCTACAGCCACCTGGTCCCTGTCTATGACGTGGAGCCCCTGGAGAAGATCACAGATGCCTACCTGGACCAATACCTGTGGTACGAGGCAGACAAGAGACGTCTCTTCCCTCCGTGGATCAAACCAGCTGACACGGAGCCCCCTCCGCTACTGGTATACAAGTGGTGCCAGGGTGAGTCTGGGCGTAGGGTCTCCCCAGTGAAGCCACCCCTTCCTCCCTAAGACCGGGGTGGCCTGAATTGAGAGGCAGTGATGAGTTGTTCTGGAGGGAGGAAAGAGCAGGAATGGGGGGGAGGGGGGCATCTGTCGTTCTTCCAGGACAGCTGAGAAGGACGTGACTGGCCAGACCGGCCTATGGTCCCGACCGGTGCAGGGTGCAAAGGGGGCCCTTCCTCCCTTGCAATCTTCCCACGTGTTTTTGGCGGCTTCCAGGCATCAACAACCTGCAGGACGTGTGGGAGACCAGCGAAGGGGAGTGCAACGTCATGCTGGAGTCCCGCTTTGAGAAGATGTACGAGAAGATCGACTTGACGCTGCTTAACAGGCTGCTGCGTCTCATCGTTGACCACAACATCGCCGACTACATGACAGCCAAGAACAATGTGGTCATCAACTACAAGGTTGGCTGAGCTGGCAGCTGGGCTCCTGTTGCAGGCGTGACCCTGGAGGCGCCCTTCACCCTCTTCTCCTCCTCCACCTCCCCCCCCCCCCCCCAGGACATGAACCACACCAACTCCTACGGTATCATCCGGGGCCTGCAGTTTGCCTCCTTCATTGTCCAGTACTACGGGCTGGTGATGGATCTGCTGGTGCTCGGCCTGCACCGGGCCAGTGAGATGGCCGGCCCCCCGCAGATGCCCAACGACTTCCTCAGCTTTCAAGACTTGGCCACAGAGGTGGCCCACCCGATACGCTTGTTCTGCAGATACATCGACCGCATCCACATCTTCTTCAGGTACCAGTTTGGGTGGGGGGGCACTTGGCATGCCTGGCAGCGACAGCGCTGCTGTGATTTGAGACCTCAACCAACACATTGCCCTTTTCCCACCAGTTGGGTGTGTGGGGCCCTCGGGGGAGGGAGCTGTGCCCTGGCAGGGACCAGGAATCATGGACTCAAAAGAAATGTCGTGATCTTGGTCTGTCCTCCTTGATTCTCAGCAGCTGCTTTGCCTGTCCAGCAAGCTGGGAGCAGCCTGCTTATAGTCCCAAGGCTGGACTGGGTTATTTGGTCAGCCTGGGGGGTCTCGCAGACGGCTGGCAGTACACCTGTCCTGGGCCCCACCCCATCTCCAGGGACAGCGCGTGGAGAGGCTTGACGCCTCTGGGCTGCCGTTCTGCAGGTTCACAGCGGATGAGGCCAGGGACCTGATCCAGCGCTACCTGACTGAGCATCCGGATCCAAACAACGAGAACATCGTGGGCTACAACAACAAGAAGTGCTGGCCTCGTGATGCTCGCATGCGCCTCATGAAGCATGACGTTAACCTGTGAGTGTGAGGCCTGCAGGGTGGCCGCCCTGCCAGAGGGGCAGAGGCTGGAGGGGCAACCCATTAACTTGGCGCTTCTCCCTGGCAGGGGCCGTGCCGTCTTCTGGGACATCAAGAACCGGCTGCCGCGCTCCGTCACCACGGTGCAGTGGGAGAACAGCTTTGTGTCTGTGTACAGCAAGGACAACCCCAACCTGCTCTTCAACATGTGCGGCTTCGAGTGTCGCATCCTGCCCAAGTGCCGGACAAGCTACGAAGAGTTCACCCACAAGGATGGCGTGTGGAACTTGCAGAATGAGGTGGGTGGCTTCCGGGGAGGGGGCTTTGCTTCCGGGGGGGGGGGGGCGGGGGCAGGTGGAGGCTGACAAAGTGCCATCCCCCACGCTCATTGCTCTCTGCTCTCGCAGGTGACCAAGGAACGCACCGCCCAGTGCTTCTTGCGAGTGGACGATGAGTCCATGCAGCGGTTCCACAACCGGGTCAGGCAGATCCTGATGGCCTCCGGCTCCACCACCTTCACTAAGGTAGGGAGGCCGGGAGGAGGCAAGAGGTCTCAATTGAGGCGGCACCGGCAAGAGGGGCACCTAAGCTCCTGTCCCTTCTCCTCTCCTGCTGGTAGATCGTGAATAAGTGGAACACGGCCCTGATCGGCTTAATGACCTACTTCCGGGAGGCCGTGGTGAACACCCAGGAGCTGCTGGACTTGCTGGTGAAGTGCGAGAACAAGATCCAGACTCGGATCAAGATTGGCCTGAACTCCAAGATGCCCAGCCGCTTCCCGCCCGTGGTCTTCTACACCCCCAAGGAGCTTGGGGGGCTGGGCATGCTCTCCATGGGCCACGTCCTGATCCCTCAGTCTGACCTCAGGTGAGGAGGCGGTTGAGTGGTCTCCTGGGGAGGGCCGGTTGATCTCCGCCCCCTGGGTTGAGCAAGTCGGGTCTGCTCCTTAGGTGGTCCAAGCAGACGGATGTGGGCATCACTCACTTCCGGTCCGGAATGAGCCACGAGGAGGACCAGCTGATCCCCAACCTGTACCGGTACATCCAGCCGTGGGAGAGTGAATTCATCGACTCCCAGCGGGTTTGGGCCGAATACGCCCTCAAGCGGCAGGAAGCCATTGCTCAGAACAGGTGGGTTGCTGGGAGGGGGGAAGGCGGACCCTTGGCCAGGCTTGTGAGGAGGAGGAGGAGGAGGAGGAGGAGAAAGGAGCCCAGCGCAGGGCGAGTTCCGGCTGGGGGATCATCCCTGGAGTGGCTCTTCTGGCCTCCTCACCCCAACGCTAAGGCCGGATTTGCATGCTGCCTTTAAAGGAGCCCTCGGATTCATCCGTCTGCTGGGTCAGCACAGCAACCAGAAGCAAACCGAATGGGCTGGTTCCGTAGATGGTGCCAGGCCCAGAACCAGCTAGGCCAGGTTCAAAAGGGACCGGACTTAGCGTATTAGCGTGAATTTCAGCCACCGGGTCCTCCCTGGGCCTGCTGAGGCGGCCCTTGGCCCAGCCAGCATTCAGCCCCTTCTCCCTGTGGCAGGCGGCTGACCCTGGAGGACCTGGAGGACTCGTGGGACAGAGGCATCCCACGCATCAACACCCTCTTCCAGAAGGACCGGCACACGCTGGCCTACGACAAGGGCTGGAGGGTCAGGACGGATTTCAAGCAGTACCAGGTTTGCCCCCTCCCCCCCGTGCCCCCCAGCGTGTCCCCCCCCTCCTGGTAGCGGGTGCTGTGGACGATCCTGAGGCTCCGTTCTCTCACCACCACCACCCTTCCAGGTGCTGAAGCAGAACCCCTTCTGGTGGACCCACCAGCGCCACGACGGGAAGCTCTGGAACCTGAACAACTACCGCACGGACATGATCCAGGCTCTGGGCGGGGTGGAGGGCATCCTGGAGCACACGCTCTTCAAGGGCACCTACTTTCCCACCTGGGAGGGGCTCTTCTGGTGAGGATCTCTCTGTGTCAGAGCCTTTGGGGATTGTAGGGGGGGGGGCTGCGGGCACCTCCTGGCGTGACGCCTCCTGCTCTCCCGCCCGTCCAGGGAAAAAGCCAGTGGCTTCGAGGAGTCCATGAAGTGGAAGAAGCTGACCAATGCCCAGCGTTCGGGTCTCAATCAGATCCCCAACCGGAGGTTCACCCTCTGGTGGTCTCCCACCATCAACAGGGCCAACGTGAGTCACGCTGCCTCCGGTGCCACGGGGGTACCCTTGGGGATTGGGCCGGCAGGGCTGTGGGGGTGAGGGTGAAGGAAGCCCCTGGGCTAGGGCTCAATGAGGCCTCACCCCTCGCCCCCTCCCCTCCCCCCTGGCAGGTCTACGTGGGCTTCCAGGTGCAGCTGGATCTGACTGGCATCTTCATGCATGGCAAAATCCCTACGCTGAAGATCTCCCTGATCCAGATCTTCCGGGCTCACTTGTGGCAGAAGATCCACGAAAGCATCGTCATGGACCTCTGCCAGGTGAGACTCCTTTGGCTCCTCCCCTAACAGGCAGCCTCCAAGCCAGGGGGGCTTGGGGGGCCCTCCCCACTCGCTCCCAACCTCTCTCCCTCCCTTCCTCTCGGCCGGTTCCAGGTGTTTGACCAGGAGCTGGACGCCTTGGAGATTGAGACAGTACAGAAGGAGACCATCCACCCAAGGAAGTCCTACAAGATGAACTCCTCCTGCGCGGACATCCTCCTCTTCGCCTCCTACAAGTGGAACGTCTCCCGGCCCTCCCTGCTAGCAGACTCCAAGTAAGTCCCCTGGGGTTGGAGGTGGGAGATGGGGGCTCTTCCCCAGCTGCCCCCTCTCGCTTGCTTTCCCCTTGCTGATGGCCTCCTGCCCTTCCTCCTCCTCTTCCGCTGCTGCTCAGGGACGTGATGGACAGCACCACCACCCAGAAGTACTGGATCGACATCCAGCTGCGTTGGGGAGACTATGATTCACATGACATTGAGCGTTACGCCCGGGCAAAGTTCCTGGACTACACTACGGACAACATGAGCATCTACCCCTCCCCCACCGGGGTCCTCATTGCCATTGACCTGGCCTACAACCTGCACAGGTGAGGAGGGGGGCAGGGACCTGGCACGCCGGGTGTTGGATCAGCCGCAGAAAGCAGGGCCAAGGGACATGGCCGAACTTTTGGGCCACATCCGGACGAGCCAGGCTCTCTTGAGTGGGGATGGGGGGGACGGACAGAGTTCTGGCCCTCAGAGACTGACGCTCTTCTCCGCCCTCCTCCCAGCGCTTACGGGAACTGGTTCCCCGGGAGCAAGCCCCTGATCCAGCAGGCCATGGCCAAGATCATGAAGGCCAACCCGGCTTTGTATGTGCTGAGGGAGCGGATCCGCAAGGGGCTGCAGCTTTACTCCTCGGAGCCCACCGAGCCCTACCTGTCCTCGCAGAACTACGGGGAGCTCTTCTCCAACCAGATCATCTGGTTTGTGGACGACACCAACGTCTACAGGGTCACCATCCACAAGGTGAGGAGCTCTGGGCTGCCCCTCCCTGGCAGGCTGGGGGAGGGGGAGAGGCTGAGCGCCTCCTGATCAGCAGCCGCTTCTTCCAGACCTTCGAGGGGAACCTGACCACGAAGCCCATCAACGGGGCCATCTTCATCTTCAACCCTCGGACCGGGCAGCTCTTCTTGAAGATCATCCACACTTCCGTCTGGGCTGGGCAAAAGCGTTTGGGCCAGGTGAAGTCATGGCCCTGGCCCCCTGGGCCTCTTCGCTTGGGGGAGGGAGGGAGGGAGGGAGGGAAGCCCCTCTCATGCCCCTGCTGCCCCCTCTCTTGCCAGCTGGCCAAGTGGAAGACGGCGGAAGAGGTGGCAGCTCTGATCCGGTCCCTACCTGTGGAGGAGCAGCCCAAGCAGATCATCGTCACCCGCAAGGGCATGTTGGATCCTTTGGAGGTAGGCTGAGCCGGGGCAGGAGAGGAGAGGGAGGGAGGGAGGGAGGGAGGGAGGCATCTCCTACTCCCTCTGTGGCCGTAGCCTAGAACTCTGGACAATGACCGGTGGGACCCCTCATCTCCCCCAACAGGTGCACCTCCTGGACTTCCCCAACATTGTGATCAAGGGCTCGGAGCTGCAGCTTCCCTTCCAGGCCTGCCTGAAGGTGGAGAAGTTTGGGGACCTCATCTTGAAGGCGACCGAACCCCAGATGGTCCTCTTCAATCTTTACGATGACTGGCTGAAGACCATCTCTTCCTACACGGTGAGCCCCCTGCCGTTCCCACAGGGGCTCACTCGAAGGGCCGGCTGCGCCTGGACGGACACCAAGCGGCCTCCGCCCCTCCCCCAGGTGGGTGCGGGATGTCAATCACCTTTCCCTACCCTCCCAGGCCTTTTCCCGCCTGATCCTCATTCTGCGAGCGCTGCATGTGAACAATGATCGGGCCAAAGTCATCCTGAAGCCGGACAAGACCACCATCACCGAGCCTCACCACATCTGGCCCACCTTGACCGATGAGGAGTGGATCAAAGTAGAGGTGCAGCTGAAGGACCTGATCTTGGCCGACTATGGCAAGAAGAACAAGTAGGTGGCCCCCTTGACCTCCCTTGGTGTGGAGGAGGGCCGAGGTTGAGGCCGGGGGGATCTTTGCCAGTGTGAACGTGGCTCTACCAGGGCTTCAGGGCTCTGAAGGCTTCAGTCTGCCAACCCGCCCTGTCCTCCTCGCTCTTTGCCAGTGTGAACGTGGCTTCCTTGACCCAGTCCGAGATCCGGGACATCATCCTCGGCATGGAGATCTCAGCCCCTTCCCAGCAGCGGCAGCAGATTGCGGAGATCGAGAAGCAGACCAAGGAGCAGAGCCAGCTGACGGCCACCCAGACGCGGACGGTCAACAAACACGGCGACGAGATCATCACATCCACCACCAGCAACTACGAGACCCAGACCTTCTCCTCCAAGACCGAGTGGCGGGTCAGGTGGGTGGCGGAAGCCCGGAGGGAGGGTGGGAGGGAGGGAGGGGCTCCCTGCCCTCCTCCCCCTGCTCAGGTGCCGCTTGGCTCAGGCGGTCACACCCTTTGCTTCCTCCCCCAGGGCCATCTCTGCTGCCAACCTGCACCTGCGCACCAACCACATCTACGTCTCCTCGGATGATATCAAAGAGACCGGCTACACCTACATCCTGCCCAAGAACGTCCTGAAGAAATTCATCTGCATCTCCGACCTGCGAGCTCAGGTGTGGCCCCTGCCCCCTGCTTGCCTTCTGGGGTTGCCCACCAGGGACCCCTCTTGGTTCAGAGTCTCCCTCCTCTCTGTTTCTGCATCACGTTGTGGACTTGAGTGGGGTCTTGAGAAGAGAGGAGGAAGCCAAAAAGGCCTCTGACCTTGGCCCCAGGGCCTCTCTGAGGGGGCCACAAAGAGCGCCCCCCACCCACCCCCGGATATCTTTGTCCCTTCCCTTCACGTCCCAGGAGTTTCAGCTGAGTGCTCCTCGTGGCCCCGCTTGCCTTTGCCCAGAGCCTCGGCTGCCAGTGCCCGGGTGACCCGGCCTCTGTTCCCCCAGATTGCAGGATACCTCTATGGGGTGAGTCCCCCAGACAACCCCCAGGTGAAGGAGATCCGGTGTATTGTGATGGTGCCCCAGTGGGGAACCCATCAGACCGTTCACCTCCCCGGCCAGCTGCCCCAGCACGAGTACCTGAAGGTGAGTCATCCTTTTGGGGTGCTGTCTTGCGGCAAACCCCCTGGGGAGGGAGGTGGGCGGGGCCTCCCTGCGGTTAACCCTGCTTGACACCACCCCCACCCCCGGCTTCTCCCCCCAACGTAGGAAATGGAGCCCCTGGGGTGGATTCACACCCAACCCAACGAGTCTCCCCAGCTCTCCCCACAAGATGTGACCACCCATGCCAAAGTCATGGCCGAGAACCCCTCCTGGGACGGGGAGAAGACCATCATCATCACCTGCAGGTCAGTCCGGGCGCTCGCTCGCTCGTCGGCTGGGGGAGGAGCCGGTGGGCCCCCTTCGCTGACCGGCCCCTCCTCCCACAGCTTCACTCCGGGCTCCTGCACCTTGACGGCCTACAAACTGACCCCCAGTGGCTACGAGTGGGGCCGGCAGAACACGGATAAGGGCAACAACCCCAAGGGCTACCTGCCCTCCCACTACGAGCGGGTGCAGATGCTGCTCTCGGACCGCTTCCTGGGCTTCTTCATGGTGCCGGCCCAGAGCTCCTGGAACTACAACTTCATGGGTGAGCGGCAGAGACCTCCCCCCCCCCCCACCTCCACTGGTCCTGCGGGTCACAGCCAGCCTGTTGCCCTTGATGGGGGCCAAGGAATGGCAGAAGCAGGGTAAGGAGTGGGGGGAGCACTGCTTCCGTTGCCCCCTCTGCTCCCCCCCCCCCCACGAGGGTCCCTGGCTGTTTCGGGGTCTGGAGCAGGACTCTTCCCTTGCAGGCGTCCGGCATGACCCCAACATGAAGTACGAGCTGCAGCTGGCCAACCCGAAGGAGTTCTACCACGAGGTCCATCGCCCCTCCCACTTCCTCAACTTTGCCCTCCTGCAGGAGGGGGAGGTCTACTCAGCGGACCGGGAGGATCTCTATGCCTAGACTGGCAGCTGCCCTCCCCCCTCCCCCCATTGGGCTTGTGTGAAGAAGAAGAAGAAGTGTTTCTGTATAGTGTCCACCTGAACTTTCAGTTGTTTAATAAAAATTTGTATACTGTAAAAAGACTCCGCTCAGTTCTGGGGGAGGGCAGGAAGGGTGGGGGGAGAGAACCAGGGTGAGTCTCCCCACCATGAGGCTGGCAGGGCATGGGAACGATACTGAGCCCAACCAGCCTGCGCGAGGACTGTTGGGGGGGGGGATATCTGGCTGGAGCCCCTCCCTGAAGAAAACGACCACTTTCGCTTCCTCTCGAAAGGGAAAGCGGCGACACACGCAGGCCGGCCATCCCGCCCGCCACTTCCGAGACCCTTGCGCTGCTTCTGGCGCGGGAAATCGCCTTCAGCGCCACCCGCCTTCCGCGCGCCAGGACAGCGGCTGGAGGCAGCTTCGGGACATCCCGCGCAGAACGGCCGAGTCCTGCCAGGGGCGCCTTCTCTCCGGCCCGAGCGAGCGAGGCGGGGCGAGCGAGGAGGTGGAAGGCGGAGCGGCGCCGCCTCTTCTGCCGCCCGAGCGCAGTCGGCGTTGGGGAGCGCTGGGTAGCGCCGCCGGGGCCGGAGCGCGGCGGCGGGACGGATGGAGGCGGCCTACGTGTACCGCCTGGCGGCCGCGCTGGGCTCAGAACTGCAGCGGCTGTCGGAGGACTTCGGGACGGCCGCCCTGGCCGGGCTGGTCCCGCAAGTGGTGCGGCTCCTGGAGCTCCTGGAGACGCTGGCGGCAGGCGGGCTCGCCGGGGCTCCCGAACTGCTGCTGGGAGCGCCGTCGGACGAGGAAGCGCCCGGTGCCGCCGTAGAGGGTTCGCAGCAGGTGCGAAGGCCAGCGCGCTCCCCGGCCGGGAAGGCTCCGGCGTTTCCCCGCGGCCGGGCACCTCCCCGGTGGCGGCTTGGGCGGAGGGGGGGCGGGAGATAGGGGGGGCCGAGAGTGCGTTCCCACCCCGGCTGGCCCGCGCCTCCCCTGCGCCGCCGGCCGCGGAGCGCTTGGCGCAGGTCGAAGCGAGCGGTGCGCTTCTTCCCTTGGCAGGTGGCGGAGCAGCGGCTGGCCGAAGCCCTGCAGCGGGAGCGGCGCCTCCAGAGCCGGCTGGCCCAGCTGGAAGAGGAGCAGCAGCGCGCCTTGAGCCGCCTTGCGGGGGGCCAAGCCCAGGAAGGTAAGGCGGGGGGGGGCTTTGCTGGAAAGCCAAGCGCTGACCGCTGCCTTGTCGATTCTGCCAGAGTCTCTGCGCATCCACCTGCTGCTTCCCCCTCGCTTGAACTTTGAGCTGCGGGAACTCCAGCGGCCGGTTGGTTGACTTCCTTGTTTTGGTGCTGTGAAGCGCCGGCCAGGGTGCGGCGGGGTGGGCATGGGGTGCCCTTTAACAGGCCTCACTTAGCTTGGAAGGCTGCAGTGAGCGATTCCCCGGGAGGGTGTGCTTGTGAAGGGGAGAGAGCAGTTGCATTTACACAACAGGCTTTCTCTGGAGGGGGCAGGGTGTTCCGCAAATCTAGCCTGATTGCTTAAGTCATTAGCCCAGGGGTGTCCTGCCTGGGTAGGGCGGCAGCCTCCTGGTCTCCCTTGTGCGTTCCTGCTCCGGGCTCTGTGGCTAGATGGGCCAGGAGAGAATCCAGAGCAAGGCTGGACTGGAGAGAAGCAGAGGGAGGCTTCCTTCATCACCCGAAATCTCCAGCTATGCATCATGAGTTGCAGCTCAGCCAGTAGTGAAATCTGGGCATCCGGAGAGGAAAGGCAGGCGTGACCTTGGTTGGGTGCCCAACACAGACTGGCGCTGCTGCCTTTCAGGATGCCACTCCCTGGCAGGGTGGGAGGAGAGGGGCCTCCTTCTTTGGCTGACTCTTCCCAAGGGAGGGGTTAAACTCGCCTCAGCCAGCTCAATGGCTGAAGCTCAGAGACTGTCAAGTGCTTTGCTTGGTTTGGATTTAGCAGGTGATGTGAATTCCAACTGCAGATTTACCATTTGGCTTTCTGTGCAGACCTGATCAGTTGGTTTTATTAGTCCTTGCCATCTTTTGTCTTCCATCTTCTGTTTAATTGGTTTTATTACAATTTCTCTGTTTGGTTTGTGTGAGCTACACAGCGTCATTGGGAGCTTACAGGTCTGAAGGACATAAAGAAGCAGACAGACAGACAAATGTAAATGCACCCATGAATGCTGTAGGGTAACTTGATTGGAAAAGTAGCTGAAGAGTGGGGTGGGTCCCTGGCATTGTCCCTCGGAGCCCCCTTGTGCCAGAGGAGCAGGAGATGCTGCCAGGGCATCCGATGTCCGTGGGCATTCTGCCTGTTGCAGCTGGGTTGAGTGGGGGAGGCGAGGAGGCACCTCCTTCAAGGTCTCCCTTTGCTGCTTACTTCCTGCATGCGTGGCGGCTTCTGCCCTTGGGTGCTGCCAGTGGGCATCAGCCTTGCAAGGTTCCTTCGGCCCAAAGCTCAGCCAAGCGATGGCAAAGCCAAAGGGATGCCACGAAGCCGGTTTCTGTCCTACCCCAGATGGCCCTGGGCGCCAAGAGCGGGAGCTGATGCTACAGCTGAAGAAGGTGGTGGACCGTCAGCGGGACAAGATCCGTGCCCAGGACCACGAGATCCAGCGGAAGGCCTCCGACACAGAGGCTGTGAGTGCCAGTGGGTCCGGCTGGAGGGGAAACCAAGGGTGGGGGGCCTCCCACCTCCCCCAGTTGCTGAGGGCCGTTGTGGGTCTGTCTCCGCAGCTGCAGGAGCAGCTCAACCGCTTCATGACCATGAATGAGAACCTGCGCCGGAAGCTGGCTGTGGTGCAGGTCCAGCTCAGGAGCGCCCTGGAGAGGAAGGCGGAGGCGGAGGCCCTCTGGGAAGCAGAAAGGTGTGGCAGAGCAGCAGAGCCCACCAGGACTGGCACCCCCACGGTGAGAGGGACAGAGCAAGAGCATGGAGGGAAGGCAAAGAGGGCTCCGGGCCAGGGCAACCTGGAGGGGCCGTGGCCTCCTCGACCCCTCCTCCCTCTGGATGAACAAGAGCCCTGTGGACTACTACAGTGGGTGCTGCCAACCTTATGAGGTAGACCAGATTAGAAACCGACTCCACAGGAAGACTCCAGGGAGTCAGGGAGGGCCAGTTGAGCCTTTTTCTAAGGCTGCCTGCCTGCCTGCCTGCCTGGCCTTGTTGAGCTTCTGCCCCACTTGAGGCCTTCTGGATGGCTTCTCCAAGGTCATCGCAGTGCCTCCCTGCAGCACCTTTTGTCCTTCTAAGCTGGGCTCCAAGTAGTCTTGGGATGGGGGGGGGAAGCGCTGGAGGGGCATCCCACTGAGGAGCATGAGGCTGATGGCACCCCGAGTCCAGCCTGGGCACTTTCCAGGCGAAAGGGGGAGGTGGTGCCCACAAGCAGGTGGCCATCCACCAGCTTCCTTTTATTCATTATTTTAGGCATGACTTCGGACTGACCTAGGTGGCTCACAGAGCAAGGCAATGTAAACGTCCCCCATCTTTCCTTAGGAACGGGAGGAGGGGTGTGTGGGAGGGGCTACAGTCTCCCCAGAACACCCCCCAGGCCAGCGCAGCTTCTCGAAGGAAGAGCTGGAACAGATCCTTCAAGAACGCAACGAGCTCAAGACCAGCCTCTTCTTGGTGGAGGAGGAGTTGGCCTACTACCAGCGGTCAGTCGGTCTCCCTGGGTATGAGGTGGGGGGAACTTCTCTCCTGATGGACCGATGGCAGCCCCACAACTGCCTTTGCTGCAGGAGAGCTGGACTGATTTTGGCAGGGAGGCCCAAGTTCGCTTTCTGACAGAGTAGCTGCTGCAGGGGTCTCTCTATGGGCCGTGTGTGTGTGTGTGTGTCCAGCCCTGCAGAAAATACAGGGTGCTACCAACCCCAGGACTGTCCCTCTTCTTCGGAGTCTCCTCCTGCCAAGAGTCAGCTTGTCCCCGTCAGAAAGCTTCTGGCCCTGGAGAGCGGATGGTTGGGATGGGTGGCTGTTGAAATAAAAGAAAGAATAAGTTCTTCTGAAGACCACAAAATCCGTGGTTCTTCGCCTTATCCTGCAGTGCTGCTGTCCTTTTCTTTTACTTTTCCCCCATTGGAAAAGGTTTTTTGCCTTCCTTAGGATGACCGAGCCCCCAGCCCACCCAAAGGAAGCGGGTGGTGGTCTCTTCCAGTGCAGGAGTCCTCCATTGCCCCTCCCCAAGGGACACCTGTGCAGCCTCTCTTTAAACACCTCCAGCCCCCAAGCTGTTTAAAGAGCACTTAGTGTTCGGAAGCCCTTCCCACCAAAACACTCCTAATTTAAACCCTAATTTCTTCCTTGCCTTCTGCAACCAGCCTGGAAAATTCCACCTGGTCATCTACCTGGTGGCCCTTTGGTGCTTGAAGGTGGCTGCCATGTCTCCTCATGGTTTTCTTTTCCCCAGGAAGTTTCTCCAGTTTGCCAGGCTCCTTCTGTGGTGTCTGGAGCTGGTCCCAGGCACGGCCCCTTGGCTCCTTCCCCATGAGGTTTGGCCTTGCTCACCTGCCCAGGGAGCCGGAGGCCAAGACTACCGACTCACCTGGAGACAGAATAACAGAATAAAACAGTTGGAAGGGACCTGGGAGATACAATACAATAGTAGAGTTGGAAGGGTCCTTGGAGATCTTCTAGTCCAACCCCCTGCCTAGGCAGGAAACCCTATACCGTTCCAGACAAATGGCTATCCAACATCTTCTTAAAGACTTCCAGTGTTGGGGCATTCACAACTTCTGGAGGCAAGCTGTTCCACTGATTAATTGTTCTAACTGTCAGGAAGTTTCTCCTCAGTTCTAAGTTGCTTCTCTCCTTGATTAGTTTCCACCCATTGCTTCTTGTTCTACCCTCAGGTGCCTTGGAGAATAGTTTGACTCCCTCTTCTTTGTGGCAACCCCTGAGATATTGGAACACTGCTATCATGTCTCCCCTAGTCCTTCTTTCTTTTAAGCTAGACATACCTAGTTCCTGCAACCGTTCTTCATATGTTTTAGTCTCCAGTCCCCTAATCATCTTCGTTGCTCTTCTCTGCACTCTTTCTAGAGTCTCCACATCTTTTTTACATCGTGGCGACCAGAACTGAATGCAGGATTCCAAGTGTGGCCTTACCAAGGCATTATAAAGTGGTATTAACCCTTCACGTGATCTTGATTCTATCCCTCTGTTGATGCAGCCTAGGACTGTGTTGGCTTTTTTGGCAGCTGCTGCACACTGCTGGCTCATATTTAAATGGTTGTCCACTAGAACTCCAAGATCCCTCTCACAGTTACTTCTTCTAGTCCAATCTCCTGCTTAAGCATGATACTCTATATCATTTCAGACAAGTGGCCGTCCAGTCTCTTCTTAAAAGCCTCCAGTGTTGGAGCACCTCCTTAGTTTCTGGTTGCTTCTCTCCTTGATTAGTTTCCATCTGTTGCTTCTTTATTTATTTATTTATTATTATTATTATTATTATTATTATTATTATTATTATTTATTAGCGTTTATATACCGCCCCCTCTCCCGAAAGGGACTCGGGGCGGTGTACAGTCCGTATCAAAATACAACAAATTAAAACATAGTAATAATTACATAAATACGTATATGAGAGGAGGATAAAATATGCCAAACTGTACAGCTAAATAAATAAATCGAAATGTACAAAATTTAAAATCCCAATGTCATATCAGGTTAAATTTAAAAAACTATCCCTCTAAAAACCAGTAAGAATGTGTATGCCAGGAGGTAGACGTTATAAA
Organism: Natrix helvetica; assembly: GCF_964273705.1. Classification (NCBI taxonomy): domain Eukaryota; kingdom Metazoa; phylum Chordata; class Lepidosauria; order Squamata; family Natricidae; genus Natrix; species Natrix helvetica. The sequence goes on from NC_138552.1 coordinate 298,669,231, forward strand.
TTATGCCAGACCAGCCAGTCGGAACAGGTGTGTCTTCAATTTCTGTCGGAAGGAGCGGAGGTCAGTAGTGGTTCTAATGTCGGGGGGGAGGTCATTCCAGAGGGTTGGGCCCATCACAGAGAAGGCCCTACTCCTCGGTGTCGCCCGTTGGCATTGCCTCATGGACGGCACCAGGAGAAGGCCCTCCCTGTGAGAGCGAATTGGCCGCAGGGATGTATGTGGGAGGATGCGATCCCGCAGGTAACTAGGCCCTATGCCATGGAGCGCTTTAAAGATGGTAATCAGAACCTTGAAACGCACCCGAAAGACTACAGGCAGCCAGTGCAGCTCGCGCAGGAGAGGTGTTACGTGGGAGTACCTAGTACTCCCCATGACTACCCGCGCGGCTGCGTTCTGGACTAGCTGCAGTCTTCGGGCGCGTCCCAAGGGAAGCCCCATGTAGAGAGCGTTACAGTAGTCCAGGCGAGACGTCACCAGTGCATGAGTGACTGTGCGTAGGGCATCACGGTCCAGAAGGGGGCGCAATTGGCGCACCAGGCGAACCTGGTGGAACGCCCCCCTTGCCACGGCTGCCACATGATCATCCATTGACAGCCGGGCATCTAGGAGGACGCCCAAATTGCGCGCCCGTTCCACAGGGGGCAGTTGTTCGCCCCCTATGGCCAGTGATGGAATCAGCTGGCTGAACCGAGGTGCCGGTAGCCACAGCCACTCGGTCTTGGAGGGGTTGAGTTTGAGTCTGTTGTCCCCCATCCAGACCCCGACGGCTTCCAAACATCGGGACATCACTTCGACAGCCTCTTCTTGTCCTGTCTTCTAGTGCTTTGGCGAATAGGTGGACCCCCCTCTTCTTTGTGGCAGCCCTTTGACATTGGAATATTGCTATCATGTCACCCCTAGTTTAGGTAGTCTCCAAAAAACCAAGTTGGTTTGAAGTTAGAGGAAAGAGTGAAAGAAGCTATGCCCCTGGGCGAGGGGAAATAATTAACATAGTTCCCCTGAGCCTCCAATATAAGAAGCTTTTAAAAAGCTTAGGAAACAAGCAAATGACATTTGCTTCAGGAATCTAATTTTCTTTAAAAATGGGCTTAAAATATTTAGCCAGAAAACTGCACTTGAATTTTGAACATTGGCTCTACAGGTAGGAAATTCTATGTAATCAACTTTTTTTTACAATTCCTAACTTTTTGCATCCCATAAAACTACTTTCATTAACTTCTTTTGAGCTAAAATATAATTTACAAGCAGTTTCATTTCTGAGCTCATTGCATCTGAGCTAATTAAATCATTGCATCATTTTAAAAAAATCTTATACAGAAACATTGTGTTATTATGATCGGGTTACCCTAATCCTAACTCTTTCTTCCAACTGGGAATTTTTACATTTTAATACCTAACATAAAAAGAGTTATTGAATTTCTCTTTTTAAAAAAGTTTGATTTTATTTATTGATGTTCTATCTCCCAAGGACAGCTGAAACTTCTAATTGCTTGACTTCATCCTCTGCAGTCAAGAGGTTGCATTATTTAAATTATTGTTGGTCGCACAGTCCACTGCTGGGTCTGGCATTTTTATCCACCTATCCAATCCTTCTCCAGGACCTGGAATGGGCAGGTGTGGTTGTTTGATGGTCTTAAAGGTATTGTCGCAGGAAGTGAGCTGTTCCCAGGAAATCTGCCTTTTGCAATTGACCAATGGGGATTTTTTCCATGCCGATGGTGATCACGTGGTGCTCCAGATGTTTTCAGATTGCACCCAAGGCGCCTACCACTATTGGTGCCACCTTTGCTTTCTTTTGCCACAGTCGTTTTACTTCTTTTTTTTTAATTAAAAGTTTTAATAATTTTCCAAATGTTTCCCCTCCCCCTTCCCTCCCTCCACCCCCAACCCTACCCCCCACTCCAACCCTCCCTCCCACCAACCTCCCAGAGCAAAATACAGGGTATAAACATTTAACAATCATACGCTAACATAAACTAACTGACTTTAACATCCTACCTCCTCTTGTGCTTTAATTCCCCTTTTGTTGAACTAACTTTAGATAAATTGTAACATTCCTTGTGCCTTCACTCATAAGCTAATTGAAAATTTTTAATCTGATATTTATTTTGAATATAGTCAATCCATCTTCTCCATTCCAACTTATATTTCTCATCTGAATGGTCCAAATATGCTGTGATTTTGGCCATCTCTGCTAGATTTACTACTTTTAGCGTCCATTCTTTTTTTTTTTTATTCTTAAAATTTTTAATAAGTTTTACAATTATTACCCCCCTTACCCTTCCCTCTTCCCCCATCCCTACCCCACTTCCCTCCCTCCCCCCGACCTCCCAGAGCAAAATACAGGGTATAAACATTTAACAACCATACGCTAACATAAACTAACTAATTTTAACATGTTACTATTCTTGTGCTTTAACTCCCCCTTTATTAAACTAGCTTTGAATAAATTGTAGCATTCCTTATGCCTTCATTCATAAGCTAACTGAAATTTTTTAGTCCGGTATTTGTTTTGAATATAGTCAATCCATCTTCTCCAGTCCAGCTTGTACTTCTCATCTGAGTGGTCCTTCAGATATGCTGAAATTTTGGCTATCTCTGCTAAGTTTACTACTTTTAACGTCTATTCTTAGATAGTGGGCAACTCTTCCTTCTTCCAATATTGCGCCACCAACAATCTTGCTGCCGTCGTTAGGTTCATATATTAGATAAGCATGCCAGCCATATATCAGATCATAACCTTCAATATTCAATATTCTATCCTCTGTTAGGTTAATAATCCAATCGCTAATTGTTGTTAAAACTGCTGCTTCATAGTATAATTTTAAGTTGGGCATTTTTAAGCCTCCTCTTTCGCGTATATCTTGCATTATTTTAAGTTTTATTCTCGGTTTCTTTCCTGCCCAAATAAAGTTGTTAATACCTTTCTGCCATTCTTCCAGATTTGCGTCTTTTTTAAGTATTGGTATCATTTGAAAGAATGATACCAATACTTCTTCACCCTAGAAAGGAAATCATTTGTAATTAGTATGAAGTCAATTCTGGAAAAGGATTGATGCCTATCGGGAAAAAAAATGTAAAGTCCCATTCTTTAACATTCCGTTCTCTCCAGATATCTCTCAGTTCCATATCATCCATCAGATCGAAAAAGGATTTAGGCATTTAGGCAATCTTGTTCGTGTTTGAGTATTTCTTCTTGTCTTTGATGGTGTCAAAGCAACGATCTATAAACCCATTGTGTTAATTTAGTATGAAGCAACTTGTAAAAATTTTCTTGTTGTTGATTGGGAGCATATACTCCTGTTAAGAGTGTTTTCTTTCCTTCTATTAGTAGTTCCATTGCAATATATCTTCCTTGAGGATCTGCTTCAATTAATTCAGCCTTTAAATCTTTTCTTAAGTATATAACTATATCATTTTTCTTCTCTGGAGCAGATGCCACAAAGTATAATCCCAATCTTGCGTTCATCAAGTATTTCTGATCCTGTGTTCTAATATGTGTTTCTTGCAGACAAATTACATTATTTTTAAATTGTTTCAGATAGTGAAATATTTTTTTTCCTTTTTTGTGGTGAATTTAAACCATTAACATTCCAGGTTAGAAATTTAATTGTCATCTTCAGCTCCCTGAAGCTTTCTAAGAGCTACCTGGAAATCTTGCTGGGATTTCACCTTTGGTCTTGCTCCCCCCACAGCTTCTGTGTTTGTATTTGTAATTTCTTGGATTATTGTCTGGGCTTGCTGCATCTTTAATTCTTGCTCTTTGCGTTTAGTGGCCGCTCGAGTTTGTCTTTGTTCCATAATTTCTTCTGTCTCCTCAGGTAAGTCCAGAGCTTGAGCAGCTCCCGCTTGTGCCTGAATATCTTGCTGTTTGGTCTCCCCTGCTTCTTTTCTTCCTCTAGATCCTGGAGATGGAGGGTATCCAGCCTTTAATACATTGCTATAAAAATCTCTTGCCTTTCAAACTGAGTTAAGACAATATCTTTCTCCTAGGTAGTTCACCACCAATCCGGCTGGCGCCTCCCCTCAATACTGTATCTGGCGATTTCTAAGTTCGTCCACTAGAAATGCGTAATCCTTCCTGGAACTCAACATTTTTGGGGGAATTTCCTTCAATACTATCACATCTTGACCTGCCACTTGTAACTTATTTTTGTAAATTGATTGCAATATTCCTTTCCTAATTTTCCTGGTGACAAAATAAATTACAATATCTCTTGGTAGTTGTCTCTGTCTAGCAATCCATGAATTAACATGGTAAATTTTGTCAATTTGCCAAGCACATTCTACCTTTGGTTCACCAGTTAATTGAGCAAAAGCTTCTGCAAAAATATCTCTCAGATCTTCTTGGTTATGTTCTTTCATACCTCTTATTCTTAGAGCAAATTCCATCGTTCTGTATTGTATCATTGTAACCTCTGCCTCTGACTTATCGATTTTACTTTGTGCCTCCTCAACTTTATTCTCCAACTTGATATTAGACTGATTGATTTCTTCCACCTTCTCATCCAGAGATGTTACATAACCAAGTAAGCCCTTAAATGCATCTACTATGTCCTCTCTTATCTGTTGATTATGGGTTTGGATTAAATCCTTAATTCCAGACATTTCATCAGACACGTCTTTAAAAGCATTTGAAATGTTTCCTTCCAAAACAATGGCTTGGTCCTTTAATGCATTTTGAAGAGCCTCAAGTGTCAGAGTTTGTGTTTCTACTGGGGGTAATAAAGATTGCAATTTCTGTGTCTGGGCTGGGGAGCTTCCAGCGCTCTTGGAAATGCTTAGTTTTGTTTGTTTTGAAGCCATTTCCAAATATTCAATCAATCTTTTCAACAGCCAGTTTATTAAATCCAAAAACTCCACCTATTCCCCCAGATTTGTTAACTAATACTGTTTTCTTTGATCTTAAGCTCTTGAGTCTTTTAACAACATTAGCAGGCACTTAACAAGTGCTGTCCTTTTTAAGTTTCACTTTCATCACACCCTTTGTTATTCAGGCGCATCTTCCTTTTAGGTCCCTTTATCTTCACAGAAGGAAGTATATTACATCGGAATTAAGGTTTGTACTTGCGGTTATATTCACTCCTGTTTTGCTCTGCCTGCATATCATTCAAATGTAGATTGAAACATTGACAGCAGGGGTGGTCGTGACGTTTCGTTTCTGCGAAGGCAGAAGCGTCCCGGATGAGGAGCTCTGTCGGGCTTCTGGGGAGCTCTCACCCTTCACGCCCCAGAATTGCTCCTGGGGATCCCGGGGAGCTCTACCCTTGCCCGGCTGCTCACCTCACCCTCTTTTCCCGAGGGGGGAGTTTTCAAGTCACCAGTCAGCTGATTTACGCTGTTCTAGCAGCTTATACTCAGTCACGGGGCTGGCATTCCCTAGGGAGCGTCCTCCAAATCCGATGGTGCCACCGGAAGCCTTTCAGTCGTTTTACTTCAATTTGCAGGTCTTTGTGTTTTGTATCTTCTCTAGTTCTTCCTCTTCTCTTCTGCTGTCTCCAGGTACTGCAACGTCCAATAACCAAAGTTTTTGTTTTTCTTACCAACAGTTGTTAAGTTTGGAGTGTTATGTGGCAGGTGCCTGTCTGTTTGAATACTAAAATCCCAGAGCACTTTAGTTTCTTCATGTTCTATGACTTTCTCTATTTTGTGCTCACACTGGTTCTTGCTTGCAAGCGAGTGGTATTTTTTGCAGATCTTCCAATGCCTCAATGTTGCCACTTTGCCATGCTGTTGCTTATAGTCTGTGTGATCTTCTGGCAGCAGCTAACCAGGTGATCCACTGCTTCTTTAGTGTCTTTGCAGAGGTGACACTTGCTCTCTGTTGCTGTCTATTAATGGCATGAGAAATGAACCAAGGAACTCCACAGATCTGGAGCAGCACCAGGATGTTAGTAGACCCAGAGGCTTCTGGGGGGGGGGGAGTTTGGGGTAAGCCAAACTAGGAAACAAACTTCCCAGGAAAACTGGAGCTCTACTTCACAGAGATAAGACTATGATAAGAGAGTTTTTGCAATTAAGCCGATTGAGCTTAATCGCTGCTCCTTCTTATGTCTCAGGGGAAAATTTGCCTGGGTCGCTTTGAATAGTATCTTGCTTTCCAGGACCTAAGGAATATTTCAGCCCTCTTCATTTGCTTGCTTTGTTATATACTTAAATTATTCAGTTTATGTAGCCATCCATCTGAAATAGTCACCCAGTGTCACCTTACTGGTGAGATTGGGGGGAGGGGAGATAAATTTAATAAATGAATTGAAAAATAAAATATATGACTCACAGTAATTAAAATATAAAAAGAACTAAATATGTACCCCCTATTGTATAAAAACAGTATTAAAAAAACCACCATCTGACATTGCTCAAAGTGCAGTAAACCAGCATCTATCATCCACCATCATCTACGAGGGACCACACAGGCTGCCTATTTCGCACCCAGGGTTTCCCCCTGGGGACTTCTAGCCTTCTGGCTTGGGGACTTGGCTGTTCGATTCATTTGACTGGTGATCTGACCTCATGGTTGCGTTGACTCTTAGTGACCACACTGTGTACACACCTTCTGATGTCGCTTGTTCAGGTTGCCATTTTGTAACTTCCCTTCTTGTGTTTGTATTTATCTTACTGCATTTGTATTTGTTTTTTGTTTTTTTTATATAGTCAGTCAGTCTTGGACACCATGGAGTTGGGTATTTATTGAAATAAATAAATCTCAATAAATCTGTCCTTCCAGGGGTCCCCAACTGCCTCTCTAGTCAAGCCCATCCGGTTTGCTGGAGGCTTTAAGGAAGAGACTGGACACCCACTTGTCTGAAATTGTCTAGGGCAGTGATGGCAAACCTTTTCTGGCTCACATGCCAAAAGCAGGGGGAGTGCAGGGGGGTCATGCGCAGGCATGCCACACCCATAATGCTTTGCACACGACCCCAGTGCGCATGCGCTCCCCCCCATATTTGGACTGCTTTTTTCACCCTCCCCAGGCTCCAGAGGCTTTATAGGAGCCTGGTGAGGGTGAAAACAGCCTCCCCCCCCCTCCGAGGCTTCAGGATATTCCATGAAGTCTCCAGAACGCGAAAAACCAGCCCTACGGGCAAACCGGAAATTCAGGAAGTCACTTCCGGTTTGCTCATAGTGTCATTTTTTGCCCTCCGGAGCCTTCAGAGAAGCGGTTTGCCCGTAGGGCCAGCTTTCCGTGCTCCGGAGGCTTCAGTGAAGCTCCTGAAGCCTCTGGAGGGTGAAAAATGGCCTCAAAAGAAGGCCGAAGTCAGCTGGCCAGCACGCATGTGCTGACAGGGCAAGGCTCGCGTGCCTTGACAAATGGCTCCAAGTGCCACCTGTGGTATGCGTGCCATAGGTTTGCCATCACGGGTCTAGGGTTTCCTGCTTGAGAGGGGTTGGATTAGAAGATCTCCAAGGTCCCATCCAAATCTGTTATTCTGCTACTGTTCGTTGTCTTTTTCTACCCAGCTCCCTAAAATATGGTGCCCAGATCTGTTCGGCGTATTATACGTGCAAGCTGACCAGTGCAGAAGGGAGAGGAGAGCAGCGGCTCCTTTTGCCGCTGCTTCACGTTCTCGGCTCATGTTTATCCTGTGACCAAAATGGGATGCAATATCCCAGGTGTAGCCCTGCCAAGGCCTCCTTACAAAGCAGGATCAAGGCTTCACGTGATTCCATCCCCGGTTGATGCCGTCTAGGACTCCGTTGGCCTTTTGGGGCAGCTGTCGCACACGGCTGGCTCATATTGAAATGGTTGTCCACTAGGACACCTGGATCCCCTCGCAGTTATTTCCTTCTCCCTCCCCCCCCCTTACCACTCCTGAGTCTGAGCTGCTGCATCTGCCTACAGGGAGCTGCTTAATGGGGAGCGAGTCCCTGCCCTCCTCCTGCATGCAGTGAAATCTGCCATCAAGAAGCAGCGCAAGAAGATCTGGGCCAAGATGCTGGGCACAGAGGAGTCGTCAGCGGGCAGGTGGGTCTCTTGTCAGCCTCAGGCCAGATTTGTCCTTCCCAGGCATCATTCATCTCCCTCTCTTTCTCACTCCCTTCCTCTCTGGCAAATGTGTGGTCTCCAACAACCCACTAGCCACAAAGAATCTGGCAGTCCAGCTCCCTTTGGCCTGGACAGATCAGAAGCAAATAGGACCTGGTCTCTTGTACACCTGGGGAGTGGAAAGGGGATTTATTAATCCCCCCCGCCCCCACTCAGGCTGAAGAGAGGGCATTTGGCCTGAGAAAGAAGGAAGAATGGCTGCCCCTGACGTTTGGCCCTTGGGCTGACTCACCTTTATAAACCATCTCTTTATGACCGGCTCCAAACCCTTGGCAGGTACAGAGGTGAGGCTGTTGTTCTGTAGCTCCCTGCATTGAGGGGAAGGTGGGGCCGTGTTTGTTCTGCAGCCACCCAAGGCAGGTCCTCCAAAAGAGCGTAGGGAGGGCGGAGGCAGCCAATCGGATTAAACTAAGCAGAAGTGGGTCTACTCAGATAGTTTCTCCAACTTGGTTCTTACGGCACTTAGAAGTAACCTGGCGTGGTAACACACTTCCATGGAAAGAGGCTGCTTCGTCAGATGTGTGCATCCTTCAGTAGTTTGTAAGTGCCATAATTTCTTTTCCTGCGGTTCAGGAAGGGAAATAGAAGAAAAGCAGCTTAGGAAGTTTTAGGAAGAGATTCATTAACGAGGGTGCAAAACTAAAGGGAGAAAGATGCGAACTGTAGCCGTTCATCTAATCAGAGGGTCCAGAAGTTCTAGCAGTGGCAGCACTCCAAGGGAAACCCCCCCTCCCCCCCCGGGGCATTTCAGTTTCTGTTCATGCACACCCGCACTCACACTCACACTAACTCACGGAGGAGGTGTCTGCAATGCCTGCTCTGTTCTGCTCTATTTCAGGGAGGAAGAGGAAGAGGAAGAGGCGGAGGAGGAGGAGGAGGAAGGGGAGGGGTGGCCAATAGGCTCTCCTGGCCCTGACTGCACCGATAGCCGCCTGCCCGAGTCCAGGATCAAGAGCTTGTGAGTCTGGCTGGACAGAAGGGGGACAGTTGCTGGGTTGGGAGGGAATCCTGCCGAGGTCCTGAGACATCTCTCTGGGGACAAGGGGAAGTAAGCAGACCACCGCCCCTGGGGGGCCTTTCTGGGAACCCCTCCCAGGGAAGTTGCAGCTTTTGGCGTATGGCCGAAGCAGGGAAGTTGGGTGGTGTTTCTTTTCCAGTCCAGCCTAAAGGCCCGGGGGGGGGGAGTTTCAAGGTTAACCTCCTCTCATTAGCCAGACTCTGGGGAGGGGAGCATTTTGGCCCTTGGTGAACTCCCTAAATTCTGCATGACCCCCCAATAAATGCCAGGCTCCTTTTATCTCCTCCCAGCCTCAGGAGCTCTGGATTGAGATCAAAGGAGCTCTGAGTTCCCCAGTGAGAGTGCCACCCTTTTGCATTTATGTTTGTTTATGAGTAACTCAAAGTGGTGAATTCTGCACCCCTTCCTCCTCTTATTCCCCCCCCTCCCAAACAACCACACTGTGAGGCAGGCTGGGCTGAGAGAGGGTGACTGGCCCCATCACCCAGCTGCCTTTTGTGCCTCAGGAGGGACTGGAACTCACCATCTCCTGCCAGCAACTTTCCCACTAGACAAGGCTTCCTAAGTTGCTTGGGACGCCAAGGAGCCTGGGGAGGGGGGTGGGGGTGTTGACCGTATCTCTGCTCAGTGTGTAGCTTTCCCCACAGCAAAGCCAATCCCTGCTCCAGCAGCTCTTCTGCCGAGAACCGCAGGGGCACCAGTGGGCAGAGCAATGGCCAGAGAAATGTTCTTGCTTTCTGTCCTCAGGCGTCTCCTATGTGTCTCTCCCCTCCCAGTTTCAACCAGTGGTATCGCAGAACCTCCCAGCCCAGCCCCCAGGAAAGCAGGCCTGGAACCTGGGAGATCATCAACGCAGAAGATGTGGGCCCAGGAGAAGAGCAGAGGGAAGAAAGCCCCCCCGGCAGCGCCTCTTCCCCAGGCCCAACTTCCCCATTTACTTGAGCCGGGACACTCTGCTGGACTGGCAGCTCTGCCCTTCTGGGCCCCAGGAGAGATGCTTTGGGGAATCGCTGACCCGGCTTTGCCAGAAGCCTGGGGCCTTGCCCTCCCAGACCCCTTGCCCCCTCCAATGAGGTTGCTCCCTGTGCAGAGGGCAGCCAGAACCTGCCCTGCGAGCACTGTGCCCAGAACTGGCTGCCTGACCTCCGTCCTGGGCACCTGCTACCTGGCCCCCCCTCCACACAAGGTTGCGCCTTCTTGGAACTGCCTGGAGCAAGAGTTGTACCCTGTCCTGTGCCTGCAGTCTTCCAGGATGGCCAGCTAGTGTGCAACCTTAACATTTAACACCAAAACAACAAGGACAATAAAATGGAAAACGTGCAAGTGGAAATGAAGAGCCTCCTTGGGAGGAAGCAGAAATCTGCCCCCCCCATTTCTGAAGCAGAGGTAGGCGGCAGGGCAGGATGTCCTACCCCACCAAGATGCCACCCTCCCACCAATTTCCATATGCCACTCAAAACTAGCCTTTCATGCAAATCTTAACCATGGATAAAGCACCCCTTCCTTCTGGGGGGAAAGGTAGTGGGGACAAGCTGAGAGCCCCCAGGAACACCTACTCGAGACCCAACTCCTGGTGCCCCTCCCTCCCCTTTCCCTGGGGGGGGGGGAGCCGTGGAAGGGGGCATCTGAAGAACAAGCACACAAAGTTCTTTAGCTTGAAACCAAATCAAGTTCTCTTCTGGGTTTTTGACAGTTGCTGCCCCTGCTCCCTTGGACTCCAGCCTATCCGGCCAATCTGGGTTCAGTGGGGGGGTGTCTCGGCATCCCTGGACACTGTGGCTTAAAGCCTTTGGGGACTGTGAATGCTGGGAGGGGGACGGTCCCAGCCGGCAGTTCTGCCATGAGACAAAAAAGTACCCACACACACACACACCCGCTCGGCTGGGCGGGAGGTTGCCTTGTGCAGGGGCCTCCGAGAGCTTCCCTGCGGGTCTCTCCAGCCGCCCGAGAGTCCGGGAGGGGCCCGAGAGGCTGGGGGCCGAGATACTGCCAAACCTCTCCGGCGACGATGCTCCTTGGCCCCCTTCCTCCTCTGCCCGGCCGGCTTCCTCAGGAAGAGCCGCAGGAAATGGGCGGGAGGCGCTTCTGCGCTGAGGGTCGCGGCCGCTTACTTCTCCCAGCCGGGCCCCCGGGACGATGGAGCGCCGCTGGGTTCCTCCTCCGCCGCCGCCGCCGCCGCCGCCTCCGGCGCTGCTCCTGCTGCTGCTGCTCGGCCTGCCGGAGCCCGGACGCGGCTCCCCGGAGCTGGAGCTCGGGGGAAGGCACGTGTGCGCGGCGGAAGATAGGTAAGAGGGGGAGAGAGCCGCCCTGCCCCGCTTCTCTCCGCCGGTCGCCTGTGTGCTTCGCTCTGCCGGGCAGGACAGCTCCGACGGGGTCGGGGGCTTCCGCTCGCTCCAGGGCCCGGAGGGGCTTCTGGAGGGGCCTCCTTTGGGCCTTCGTCTGCCGTCTGCGACTCTCTCCCGGCCCTCGGCCGCGCTTTCCCTTTCCGCCCATTCTTCGCCCGAGGCCCCAGCAGACTTCCCGTGCTCGGACCGGCCGGGAAAGCTGGGACTTTAGGCGGCAGCACGGCGGTGGCCTCCCGGTGCTTGTTGGGGCCGTTTGAGCCTCGTTAACTTTCCGGCCAAGAGTCCCGGAGTGCCTCTTCGCCTAGGAGCGCCCTGCACGATCCTGCTCGGCTCGCGGGCCCGGCAGCGCTTGGCTCCGGGTGACTCGGAAGGGTTCCGCAGCATCTGAAGGGAGGAGGCGGGTGGCTCCGCCGAGGACGGCCCGGTCCGGGAGCGTGTGGGGGTCCGGGAGCAGCTGTGAGCAAGGTTGGATTCCCGCTCGCTCTGGCTAAGGGCGGTCTCTCTCCCGCCAGTCTGCCGCCCACCCTCGTCTGCTGCCCGGGATGGAAGCAAGTGGGGCCCGAGTGCCCCCTGGGTGAGTGGCTCTCCGTGCGAGGGGCCTCCTGCTTGCACACCCACCGCCAGGACTGGGACGGAGGGCAAGGGCCAGGCAGGGGCCCAGGCCGGACGCGGTTCCTTCTGCCCCGGGGAACGCCGAAGGCGGGGCAGAGCTGCAGGATGGGCCCCTGCGGACTGACAACGGCGGCGGCTGTGCTGATGCTTTGCGCCCCCTTCGGTCCCCTCCCCCCGCTTTCCTCACAGCCCTCTGCTTGGGCGCCGACGCCTGCCAGGAGCGGGAGATCTGCGTTCGCCCGGCTGTCTGCCGCTGCCGGCCGGGCTTCTTCGGGGCCAACTGCAGCGCCCGTGAGTACCGCCCAGTTGGGGTAGCCAAGAAACCGTTCCCCCAATTCTGAGGGGGCCGTTAGGCGACCCCGGATTCACCAGTTTTTCCGTGTCTTTCCCGGCCAGTTGGAGAACCCCTCTCCCACCAGCTCCGTGCTGGGACCACCAGGGACTCCTTTTTCTTGTTTTTTTTAAATTTTTATTTAAAAAATTAAGAATAAAATAAAAAATAAAAAGAATAAAAAAAACAGGGACTCCTGACACCATCCCGAAGGAGCCCTGCCTTCCCCGCCCTGGCCGTGAGCTGGCTTCCCTCCTGATCCCCTCTGCCTGCCTGAGCAGCAAAGCGCTCCCAAGGTTGGCACCTGGAAGGGCACTGGGGTCCCTGAACACTGGGCTCCTGGTGCAGACCCTGTTTCTGGCCAGTCCTGCAGTGGGCGAAAGGGTGTGGTCCAGGCTTTGAGATGACCTGTGCTTCTCTTTCAGGGTGTCCGGAGCAGTTCTGGGGTCCAGACTGCAAGCAGAATTGCCGCTGCCACCCCTATGGCAGGTGCCATCCATCCAGTGGAGAGTGCAGCTGCCACCAGGGCTGGTGGGGGCCGCTCTGCCAGTTGGCCTGCCTGTGTGGGCAGCGAGGCCACTGCGACCCCGTCACAGGCAGCTGCCGGTGTGATCCAGGCTGGTGGGCCCCTGACTGTCGAAGGCAGTGCCAGTGCAATCTCTTGGGCTCCCACTGTGACCCGGCCACCGGCCGCTGCCTCTGCCATCGGGGCTGGTGGGGCAGGCGATGCGCCTCTCTCTGCAGCTGCAACGGATCGCCTTGCGCCCAGGAGTCTGGCCGATGCGAATGTATGGCAGGATGGTGGGGGGCGGCCTGCCAACACTTTTGCCAGTGTGTGCATGGCCTGTGCACCCCTCAGGATGGACGCTGCACCTGTGATGCTGGCTTCAGGGGCCCCACCTGCACAGAGCCCTGCCCTGAGGGGACCTATGGACCCCAGTGTGCTCATAGGTGAGGAGCCTGTGACTCTGGGAGTGCCCTTTGCCCACTGAGAGGCCAAGGGAAGAGCCGAGAAGCTGAGTGCTGGACTGCCAGGGTGCCCACTCGCCTGCGCCCTTTCTCTCCTGCCACTGCAGCTGCGGCCACTGCAGGAACCGAGAGCCCTGCTCCCCCACGGAGGGGGCCTGCCGGGCCTGTGACCCCGGCTGGAACGGGACCCACTGCAGGCAGCCGTGCCCTTCGGGGCTGTATGGAGAGAACTGCACCCAGCTGTGCCCCCACCACTGTTTCCAAGGAGAGGCTTGCCATCCGCAGACAGGACGATGCCGGAACTGCGAGGCAGGATTCATGGGGGCCAGGTGGGGCTCTTGAGCTCAGGCCCTCTGCACCAGCAGCAGCTGGGGTCTTTCCGGCTGCCAGAAACAGGGAGGGAAGCAAGCAAGGGCAGCTTTGCAGAGCTGTGGGAGGGAGGCGGCCAGTGGGGAATCCTCTCCTGCCCCAGAGGGGGCCACGTCCTATTCTCGCTTCTGCCCCTCAAGCCCTCCATGGCTTTGATGCAGGTGTGAGGCCCCCTGCCCCCCCGGCTTCTTCGGGGAGAGCTGCCAGTCCTCTTGCCCCGACTGTTTCCACGGGAGCTGTGATCCTGCCTCTGGGACCTGCCTCTGCCAGCCTGGCTACTGGGGAAGCAGGTAAGGAGGTGGGATGGCTGCAGTGATGCCCTGTTTTCCCCAGTCCCGTCCCATTTTCTCTCTGCCTCCTTTGCAGCTGCAACCAGACCTGCCCGGAAACCTTCCATGGCCCCAACTGCTCTGCGGCCTGCCCCTGTGCAGGGGGACGGTGCCACCCTGTCTCCGGAGACTGCCCGTGGGGTGAGTCTGCCTTCCCTGGCCTGAGGTGCCCCCCGGGAGGGGGCTTTCCTCGCTGACTCCTTCCTCCCTCTCCCAGAGGTCCAAGGCCAGGAGGCCCTCCTCGCAGGCATCCTGGGCCCCCTTCTGCTCCTGCTGGGCCTCTGCTGCTGCTGCTGCTGTTGCCACCACCATCACTGCCGTGCGGCAGCCTCTGTGGTCAGGTGAGAGCCGCCCCCCACCCCCACCCCCCAGCCAGAACCGACTCCCTTTGGCTGGGTCCATCCAGATGGTTTGAGCAGACCTGACCAGCCAGAGAAGGCCCAGAGAGGGAAAAAGGGGGTCTTCCCGGTCTGAGCTCCCCCTCTTTCCTAGGGCACCAGGGGCCGAGCAGGATCTCTTCCTTCCAGCGAAGCACCGCCTAATGGCCAGGTGGCCCAGCCTCCCTTCCAGCTTGCCCTGCTTCTCACCAGGGGGCTCAAAGCTTCCACGGGTGATAGGTGAGGATCTACCCCCAAGGAGCGCCAACACAAAGGGGCCTGCCTTTCTGTGCCCCCTGCCCCTGCTTGCCTTCTGTCCCAGCAGCTGAGGGGCAGTGCCTGTGGTGGGAAGGGCTGGGCCTGATAGCCGTGCTCTGATGCTTGTCCTCCCCCAGTCGCCCATCGAGACCCAGAGGTCCCCTTCAACCCCAGTTTCATCGAACAAACATCTGCTGCCTGGCCCTCGGACACCTCCTTTGGTTCCTCCTCCGAGGGAGTCAATGAAGAAACAGGGGGCCGCCAAGGGCCTCAGTCTGCTCTCCCTCCCAGTGAAGGTAGGAGTGTGAGTGGGGGGAGAGGCAGGGTCCCCTCCCCAGTAAGCCTACATCAATATTGCCATCACCGCTTCCCCAGAGTGCCAAAAGATCGTAGTGCCAAACTAGAGGAAAGCAGTTTTAGCAATCAGCGAGTGTCCCACTCAGATTTTTCTGCTGACCCCTTGGGTGGAAGGGAGCCTGCGAACAGAATGACAGAGTTGGAAGGGACCTTGGAGGCCTTCTAGCCCAACCCCCTGCACAAGCAGGAGGCCCTATACCATTTCAGACAAATGGCTGTCCAGTCTTTTCTTAAAAGCCTCCATGTTGGAGAAGTTGTTGGGGCACCCACAACTTCTGGAGGGAAGCAGTTCCACTGGTTCATTGTTCTCGCAGTCAGGAAATTCCTCCTGGTTCTCTCCTTGGTTAGTTTCCATCTGTTGCTTCTCGTCCTGCCTCCTGGTGTTGTGGAGCATAGGTGGAAATCAGCCCCCTTCTTCCTCCTGGTGGTGGGTAGTGGAGGGGAAGGGCTGCTATTGCCTTGGCTTAGCCCTGAAGGGAAGGCGCTGCTTGCACGTAATGCGCAGGTGAGACTCAGCTGGTGCCATGACCTCCTGGTATGGTGGGAGGAGGCCCCCAGGGGGCCTGCTCCACTGTACCCCTTGTCCCATCACACCTGCTTGGGGTGCAGAGACTGTATTGTGTTAGTGTCCTGGTAAGGTGAACCCAGCCCAGTCTTCTTTTTTTTAAACCCCCTTCTCTGCCCTTTCAGCCTTGCCAGAGGGCAGCCTTCTCCCCAGGACAGCAACGTTGTACCCCTCACCCTTCACCATCCCTCGCACCTCCAGCATCGCCAAGGGCAAGCGGCCCTCCGTCTCCTTTGCAGAAGGAACCCACTTTGGCCCTCAGAGCCCCAGGGCCCCCCGAGACAACCTCAGCCCTGCCCGGAAGCCAACAGCCTCTGAGAGCTCAGTCCAAGGAGCTCCTCCTCTGGAGGTTGACCACCCCACGGGGGCCTCATGCCACACCCTGGGCAGAAGCTGCTACGAGGAAGTGGCACTACCTCCCTGGGACGATAGTGGCCGCCCCCCTGGAGGCCACCATTCCAGCAGCCACAGGAGCTGGGCTGACGGCTCCCAGCACCTGGTGCAGAGCGTGGAGCCCCAGGGGGCAGCCGCTGCAGAAGCTGGTGTCCATGAGCCCAGCATCACCACCATTTATGTGACCACGGGCCAAGCCAGAAGTGGCAGCGAAGACCCCCCTCCAGTTGCCCAATGGCATCAGGGGAATGGGCAGGAGGAGGCTGCATGGCCAAGAAGTCTGCAGAAGCTGCCTTGGAAGAAGGCGCTGGATGCTGGGAAGGGCACCTCGAGGAAGCTGGTCCCAGAGAAGGAGCCCAGCATGGCTGAAGCTCAAGGCCCGCTGGCTCCTGACAAGCAGGTGGAGGGTGGAGGGAGCAGTGGCAGCCTGGAGCCGTGACCCCCTCCTGTAGGGGCACACTCAGGGAAGCAAACGCCCCCCTGCCCCTGGGTTTGCCCCAGGAGCCTAGTTGTGTCCAGCACCCTCCCAGAAACAAGGGAGGGGAAGCGAAGCTTCAAGGGATCCCGCGTGGAGGAGGCCAATCCTGCCGTGCCCTAGAAGGGATTGGGCCCCTAACCTTCAGTCCTTTTGGAGGCTTCCCTGTGGTTGCCTGATGCCCCACGGAGCCCTTCTGCTCAGAAAAGTCTGTGGCAACAGTCTGGCATCTGGATAGGTGCTGCTTTGGGTATCTCTCAGTCGCTGCATTGCCCTGATAAGACAATTAGCCTGGAATTGCGGGCACCTGCCACCCCTGCTGCCGACAGTTGGGCTCTTTTTCTTGTGGATACCCAGCCTTGAAAGGGTCTGGGGAGCTGCCAGTGGTGAGCAGCAGGGGGCGGTCTTGGGCAGAAGCTGTATCTGTAGAGGCTGAAGGGGCACCGAAACCTCCCTTGGCAAGCGGAGACCCGGAAGAGCCAGCGGAACCTCAACGAAACATTCATCAAAAGAATGAACGGGAGTTAAGACTGTATTCACTGTATGGACTCAATCTGGATTGGGATTAAAATGATTCTAGCTTTACTAAACCCCAGTTGCTTCTTCCTGGCCTGTTCCCTTGTTGGACTGTGGCAACCGGCAGTGGGTTATGGTTCACTAAACCTTGGATTACTTTGTGCAGTCTTCTGGGCCATAAGACACACTGAACCCCGACTGGCATGAAGCAGGCCAGTTACTTCTGCCAAAGCACAAATGAACGTATCGGGATGCCCGCCTAAGACCTGCGTTTCAGCCCCCCCCCCCCCCAGCACTTGGGGGTCAGGAGGGTCCCTGATTGAAAAGCCAGATCTGAGCTTTGTTCAGACCAGCCTTTGCACCCCGGCCCACCTCCCCTCTTTGGCGGAAAGGTCCTCACCCCTGCTGGGTTCTCCAAAGGGGTGGTGGTGGTTTTGCCTCTGGGTGTTATCACAGCTTCAGGTGGGTCCTGTAATCTTTCAAGGGGGTTTGAATGAACACACCAGAGGGGAGTTGTGATTTGTTGCCTGGCTTTGCAATGGCAACTACCCCACGGGCAGGGGGTCAGTGTGAGAAGTAATGCCCCCACGGTCCAACTGAATCAAAGGGACCGTGGGGGTCAGATGGGGCAGTTGGGCCAGGCCTGCCCTACGGAACCCCCCCCCCCTCCCAAGGGCCGTTACCTCGGAGTCTGGTGGGACTGTGAGCATTGGGTGGGGGGACGACTTGGTTGGTCCCCCTGTCAGACTGAAGCACAGGCGGGCGAGGCAACCAAGTGGCCAAGCCCGGGGCAGAGTGGTGACCTCCTGGAACCAGCCGCTCGGGCTGAGAACATGGCTGAGCCGAAGATTCCCTGCGAAGGGATGGACCGGCTGGCCTTGTTCCTCAGCCCAGCCGGGAAAGAGGAGCTCTTTGTTTACCGCGATCGCCCGTAAGAGTGGGGCAGCGAGGGGCGGATCTGAGGGCAGCTCTCCTTGCGGGCCGGAGGCCACAAGCCCCGTCCGGATGGAGACCTTTGCTCAGAGACCCCTGAAGGAGCAGCGGCAAAGCCCCGGTAGCCTCCATGGATAGACAGGCGACCGCGGGAGCCTCTTCCTCCAAGGGACGCCCGACGCCCTTCTACCCTCGGCCCGTCTCTTTCAGGCGGCGGCAACTGCGGGGAAAGGGTCGTCCTGGGGGACGCCGGTGGGCGCGGAAAGGGGCGCCCGGGAGAAGCTCTTTCCTTGCCCCCCACGGGGGCTTCTTGCCCTTCTTCCGGGAATGGGAGCTCCGCGACGCCGGGCGGGGACCAAAGACGACGCTCGGGACTCGGTCGGAACCGTCTGGCGCCCGATGCGATTCTGGCTCAGCGGCTCCGCGGAGCTTCAGTTCACTGGCGGCCTCCAAAGCAGTGGCCTCCCGGGCGAAGGCCGCATACGCGCCCGGCGCCGGCCACGATCCGGAGCGGGTATGAAGGCTGGGACTCAAGAGTTACGCCGGGAGAAAAGAAGCGACGCCGGCCTGTTGAGGATCGCCGAGGGAGCTCCGCGTGGCCAGCCGTTCCGCGGGCTCCAGCGGGAAGGAGCGCCGCCTCGGGCCCCCTCACCGCGCGCGCCCCTCGGCGGGAGACCCCCGCTCGACGCCCTCTTGCCCACCTCGCCACCTTAGCTTGGCGGCGCGCTGCCCGATTGGCCGAGACGCGGCGGGCTGGCAAGGCGCCAGGGCCAATCAGCGCCGCCTCGCTCCCCCTCTCAGCTTCGAGGTATAAAAGAGGCGGCGCTGCGCCGGGCACGGAGCAAGAGAAGCGTCGCCACCGCGTTCGCAGCCGTGCAGCGCCGGCCGGATCCAGCCGGGCAGCCAGGTGAGCGTACGGGGCGCCCGCCGGCCCTGCTGTGGGGCGAGTTCGGGAGGGAGTTGCTTGGCTTCCCTACGCGGGGAAGGCGAATCTCTGTAGGGCCTCTGCTCCCCACGCCTATCCTAGCCGGCCTCCGGGACTCCCGTTGCCCCGGTTGCCGTCGCCGCCTTCTCCTTGCGCTCGCCTGGGAGGCTCGGAGGGAACCCCTCGAACTTCGCGCTCTTATTCTCTACACACACCCCATCCCGGGGGCAAGCAGAGATCTAAAGCGGGTGAACTCCCACCCCCGAATGTGTTGGTTTACAGAGCCCCCCTCCTGCCCCAACTGGCCTGATCTTTGGCGAGGGGCTCTGTGCGGTTTCCCAGCCCCCTCCAGTGCGAGGTCAGCCGCTGGAGAGCGGCGAGGTCCTTGCTAGCCCACTTCCATCCTAAGTTGTCTTATGGAGCCCCCCTGAGCCCCCACCCCAAGGTTTCCAGGCCTTGGGTATTTAGGAACAAGACCTCTAAATCGGGAGGGTCGGTTGATGGATTGTGTCCAAGCAGTCCTATGATGGAGCCCGTCATTCCCCTTCTGCCCTTCTCCTAGTGCCCCCCCCCCCTGGAGCCCCTCTTATGCTGCCATTCTCCCAGCTTTGGTACCCCACTCCTTGTGGGGCAGTTGCAGGGCGAGGGGCCTTTGCAATTTCCAGCTCAAGCTGCCCAGAGGCCTCTAGCAGGAGGTTCGGGTCAGTTAAGTCTCGGTTCCTTTCCTGCTTCCCTGTTTCGGGTCCCTCTGGGACTCCCCCACTTCTGCTTTTCTTCTAAGTAGGCCAGCCAGGCAGCTATTTGAGGGGTGCTTCACCCATTCCCAGACAACCCCTCCCTATTTCATTCTTCCCCCTCTCCGCCAAAGCTGCTGCTAGCTGTGAAGAGCAGGCCAGCCCATTGGGGAATTTCTCACCCCCACCCCCACCCCCGGAGCAGATCACTTTGGGGTTGTTCTTCCCAGGGGCTTCCCTCTTTGTCCCCTGAGACAGTCTGGCCATCTTTTCTTTTGCTCTCTTGAATGCTTTGGCACCACTAAGCCTCCCCACCACCCACCCCGCCCGCCCGGCCATTGGCTGCCTCTGTATCATTCAGATTTCCCTCCATTGTCCAGGCCCTTGGCCCCCCCTTCCTCTGCTTGAGCCACGTTACTGACCTGTCATGCTGACCTCATCCTCTTATCCCAAGGCTGATAAGTTTATCCAGTGCTTTGGAGAAGTTCGGACAAAATGAATCAAGAGTTTGGGCCCTTATCTTGCTGCTGCTTGATCCAATCTCTGCCAGATGAGATTACCTCCTCCCAGCACCCGCTGGGCCCTTCAGAGATCCCTTTGCAGGGACCCTCTGCTGGCAGAGAGCTGACTGGATCTCTTCCCTCATCAATGGCCTCTGAGCACAAACATTTTGGGGCTCTTGGAGAAGAAATAGATAGAAGCAATGGGTGGAACAAGAAGCAATGGGTAGAACAAGAAGCAATGGGTGGAAACTAATCAAGGAGAGAAGCAACTTAGAACTGAGGAGAAATTTCCTGACAGTTAGAACAATTAATCAGTGGAACAGCTTGCCTCCAGAAGTTGTGAATGCCCCAACACTGGAAGTCTTTAAGAAGATGTTGGATAGCCATTTGTCTGAAATGGTGCAGGGTTTCCTGCCTAGGCAGGGGGTTGGACTAGAAGACCTCCAAGGTCCCTTCCAACTCTACTATTGCATTGTATTGTAAATGGGAGTTAGGCAGCAGGGCAGTAGGACTCGGTGGATGCCAGGATGAATTTCCTAGCAGAGGGGTCCAAGAACTGGCCTGGTTGCTTGGGGGAGGCGGGACTTTGCTTTGCTGGGAGCATTTAAGCAGAGACTGGAAGACCACCTGCTGGGGGATTTGTAGGAGCGACTAGGTGATCTCTGAGTTCCTTTTCTGCCCTGGGGCATATTATGTTTTTTTAAGCTGCGTCTTCTAGAATGTTCAGGGGGGTGGCCAGGGGGGATTGCTGGAGCTACGGGAGGAGGCAGCAGTGACTGGAGAAGAAGGGAGCCCGCGAAGGAAAAAGGGGCTCACGAAAGCGCCTTGTATGCCAACAGATTGGAAGACCCTCCTGGTAAAGAAGAGCCCCCCGCCTGTTGCTGCCCACCATCATGGCTCCCACTCTCGCCACGGCCCACCGGCGTCGCTGGTGGATGGCCTGCACGGCCGTCGTAGAGAACCTCTTCTTCTCCGCCGTCCTCTTGGGCTGGGGATCCCTCCTGATCATGCTCAAGTCGGAGGGCTTCTACTCCTACCTGTGTCCCCTCCCAGGTAAGAAGCACCTTGGCCCAGCCCTCCTGAGCACCAGGCCTTGGCTACAGGGGCTCCACGGGTGGTCTCCTGGTCAAGCCAACCCCTCCTGGCCGCAATCTGGCCTATCTGTGCCATCTCTAGCCGCTTAATGGGGAAGGGGCTCTGAGGAGGGGCATCTCTTGCAATCATGATGGGAGGGGTCTGCTTTTTCAGGAGGGGGGCCTGGAGCCCGTCTCTTCTTCCTGCCCGCCATGGTCTTGGCTGCTTCTAGGTGATCCCGGGCACTTGGCTTTTGGACTGGGAAGGGCCAGGACAGCCTTTGGACCCTCCCCATAAATCCTTTTCCTTCTTGGAAGTCTTGGCCATCTGTTCCAAAGATATCAGCCACACCTGGCAGAGTTGGGGAGGGGGGGAAGATCTTGCCTCTGTCTCCATTCCTCCTTGCCCACCCCTCCCCGATCAGCCTTGCCCTTTGGACCCCGTCAATCTTTTACAGGGTCTGAACAAGCTGAGGCCTTGATAAGAAGCTGTCGTGGCAGAGATTTCATCCAAGAGGGAAGGCGATAAGATCCTGCAGAACCAGCTGATTCTAGGCTGGCAGGAGAGGGCAGTTGGGGACTTGTTCCCTGGACTGATGGGGAATGAGCTGGGTCCCTGGCAGCATTGGGGCTGGGGGCGGGGAGGGAGGAAGACCCACAGGTGAGAGCCAAAGGCAGCTGCCCTCAGTACCAGCTAAGGCCGCCGTGCCCTTTCCGCAGCCATGCCTGGGTCATTGCGTATTCCCGTGTACCACAGTTTAACCCAGAGTGCAACCCAGGGAAACTCCACAGACTCCACGCCTCTGCTTAGCCCCCAATCAAGGCCACCCAAGCAGCAAAGCAGAGCCCCCCCCACTCTTTTCTCAAGCCTGTCCAGAGTGAGCAACGGAGTTTTCAGAAGGGAGCGGGAAGCTAGGCTGCTCTCCCTTGCAAGGGAAGGAGGAGGGCCTCGGCTGCTGTCCCCCTTCTTCCTTTCTCCGTGGAGCAGCCCTGAGCCTCCCATCAGAGGACTTCCTTCTATTGCCGACAAGCAAAACAGCCTCCACCCACCCACCCACCCACCCTATCTTGTGGGGTGGGGATTAGCAAGAAGCGTCTCCTTCTCAGCTTCTCCCTCTCTGCCAGGGACCCAACTGGTGGGGGGGGGGCTCTGCCTCTCCGCTACACTTTGGTGACCCTCCTCTTCCTCATAGGAGGGGCACAGTGTGTGTGTGTGTGAGAGGGAGAGGGAGGGGGAGAGAGGGAGATCAGGGTGTGCCCGGTGGCCGGCTGCAGCCGGATCAGGGACTCCTTGCGGCAACTTTGCTCCACTCCAACTCAGCAGCCCTGCCTGTTGAGCTGGCGTTTTCCGGCTGAAGTGCTGAGTTGCCTCCCCGCATCCGCTCAGGGTCCCTGCAGCTGCCGGCAACGACAGCCATTCCCCTTGGAGGTGGCAAGCGGCTGAAGGCTGGAGGGGGGGGGGGAGAACCGCTGTGGGCCCTGCCTGCTCCCTCCCTTTCCTTCCTGGACTGCCGAAAGCGAGTCAGTGTTGCTGGTCTCGGCTGACCTGACCTCACCTCGGGGCAGCCATCTTGTAAGGGGGTGGGGAGGGGAATGGCCATGGCTCAAAGGAGCTCCGTTGGGGCATGCTGGGGCTTAGCCCTAGGGCGTGCTTTACCTGCGACTCTGGTGCCACCGCACAATGGGGGAGGGTGGTCCCTGGCGTTGAGCAACCAATGATGTGGATGGCGGGTGGCCCGACTTGCTTCCTCCTGGGAGGAAATGGTGGTTCTGCCCGAAGAGGAATCGGAAATGGGGCAGTGGGATTTGGCTGCCCTCCCATCGGAGAATCCAGGACGGACCTACCAGTTGGTGAAGGGAGAATGGAAGGGGCGGGGCCTGATAGGGAGAAGCTGGGCTCAGGGCTTCCCCTGGTTTTAACCTCCCTCCTCAGGTGACCCTCGGGCAGTGCCTTGTGCCCCTGGCCCCCTGCTCTGTCTCCACAAAGCACCTTAAGGCCCTTTCTTGGCTTTTCTGCACAGCTCAGGCCCTGGAACCTGCCCTTGCTGCGCCCCCTCCCTCACCCCCCGCCCCCCATGTGTGAGCAGGCTGTGCTCCGCAGGCCCTGGAGGGGCGCTGGGCCAAAGGGCGGGCAGGGCCAAGGGCACCGCCCGTGAACCATTCCAGGCAATTCCTTGTGAATTCCTTCTGCCATTTCCACGTTGGTTCACATCATGCCGGTCCCCCGGGGGGGGGAGAGCCTAGTGACTGGGGTGGGGGCTTTTCTCTTGGGGTTGCATTGGGGAGAGAAGAACCAGCCCTCCCTGGGCAATGGGGCTCCCCCTACTCCCCAGTGCCTTGGAAGGAGGAAGACAGAACCACCTGGCTCCTCCCCCGGGATCTTAAGGCCAACTTTGGAGGCTGGCTGGGGTGGCTATGGGTGTGGGCCCCATGTTGGCCTAAGGCCCTCTGGGTCTCCAGCATAGATAGGGCACCATCTATGCCCTTCCCTCCAGGGAAGGCAGCTGGCAGGCCGAAGTGCCTCAAGGGCAGCCAGAGAGACTCCTGTCCCTGCCAGCCCAAAGGTGTTTCCACCACAAACACAGCCTTGTTTGTGGTAAAGCCGTTGCTGGGGTTTAAAACACTGGGCGGGGAGGGGGCAACCTGGCAGGTGGTGGGAGGCCTCCCTCTTGCCAGACCCCAGCACAGGTGTGCCCTCCTGCTGTCCGCCTGTCCACCTCTCCCACAGACTCCTGGGCTCAGCGACTGCAACCGTCCCTTCGCTTGGCTTCCCTGCTGGCCTCCCCTTCCCCCACCCCCATGGCCCTGCCTGCTTCGCCCGTGTGCCTATGGCAGGTTAGTTAATGTTTCTCCAGAGCCACCTGTGGAAGTGGTCTCGCGGTTGGGGGTAGGGGGTGGGGAGGCCATCCAGCATCAACCAGCCGCAGCTGGCTTCAGCCCTCCTCTGGTGGAGGGCAGGCGAGGGGTGACCATGGAAGCCACTGAGGGCTGAGCCGGCTGGCCAGATGGATTGGCTGCCCAAGGTTGCGCAGCCCTTCGCTCCTGGGAGGCCAGGCTAGCTGGGGTGCGGAGCCCCAAGTGCCCCTTCCTTGCTTTGGAGAGGAGAGTCTCTATCGGCCAGGTGCCCACTTGGCTGCCTCAGTCACTTGGCCTGTCTGGAGCCTGCCCCCTCCAGGGAGGAAGCCAAGGGGTGGCCAAGGACTTGGCCTTCTGGCCTTGACTTGCCCCCTGGATGCCTCCCACTGCCAGCAGATGCCCACCTGTCCCTCTCCCTCCCTCTGGTGCTGCTGAAGCCTCCAGGGCCCCCGTGGGCGCTCAGTGGCCCTGGCAGGCCAGCCTCACCCTGCGGGGGAGTTCCTCTGACCAGCTTTCTGCAGTTATTGGCTCCTGGTGATGGATCTCTTTGGCCCTTCGCCCTGATCCCTGCCTTCCCTTTCAGCTCTTGGCACAGTCAGGGGCCCCTTGTGTACTCACAGCTCTGCTGACACCAGCAGCTGTTTTTTCGAGGCTGGCTCTCTGGTGGCTGAATAGGCATGTGTGAATGCTCTCTCGGCTACGGAGGGGCTCTCTTGAAAATCCAAGACTGCATGCCCGCTTCCTCCCAAACGTCCCACAGCGTTTCCCTCTGCAGCCACCATTCCCCACGGCTGGACTCTCCTCTCCCTTGGGGCGACTTTGTCCCTAGAAAGGGAAAGGGCCATAGCCAGAGGAAGCGGTTGTGCCGCCAGATGCCCAGTAATTTCAAGCCCCTTCCCAGAACCTGCTGAAATCTGGCCCAGATTGAGACCTCGGCTTGACCTGGCCGCCTCTTAGCAGAAAGGCAGGGCAGAAGGACAGGACGTTGGCTTTGGACAGGACCCACACATGCCAGAATCTAGACCCAGCACTCATGTGGGCCTCCTTCGCACAGAGCGACCGTGCTCTTCCTCCTTGGCCTTGTCCTTTCCTTGGAAGGAGTTGTGCCCTTCTATCCTTGTGGCCCACTCTGGGTTGTAGACCTCCCTGCATGAAGAGGGCGAGCTCCCTGGCCCTGGCCCGAACCCTGCAGCCCGTGCGCCTCCCTGGCTCTCTCAGCTGGCACCTTTGGCTCTCCAAGGCTTGAAAGGCCTTCCTGGCACGGCATGCAAAGGCCGGCTGCAGAAACAGGCCCATTTGGTCTCCCCTGGTGTGGCCCTGTCCCCTGGGGCCTGACAGGGTCTCTTGGGCAGGCTGCTGCCCCTTTGAGTTTGGGGGGAACCTTGGCTGTCCGGCAACTCTGCTCTTCTGCCCAAGGCCTCTTCTTGGAGGTGCCCCCGGAAGGGAGGGACCTTGGCTGAAATCGGGGGTGGGGGTGGGGTGGCGCGTCTTTTTTGGGGGTGGGGGTGGGGGTGTACCAGTGCAGGGACTTTCCACTGTTTGCAAGGACAACATGTACCCAGTTTTGCAGTGTTGAACGTGACATCCATTTCTATCAATTGGCCTTCTTAATGGAGGTTTTATATTACTCACACACGATGGCTGTTCCGATAACAGGGTTTTATGGTTTTATCATTATTTACTGCCTGTTTTTACTTTCTTAAATCGATGGGTGCATTGTTCAAATTGATGTTGTAAAAAAGGGTGGCTTGGTCAGCTGTGAGTGTGCGGCCACACAGTGCATTATAATTAAAGAGCAGGAAACTCGGGAGGCCTTGCCCTCTTCCTCCATGGCACCCGAGGGCTCCCCAGGCTCTTGAACCCCAAGGTTGGGAAGGGGGAACTCTTGCATGCCTAGCCCGGGGGGGGGGGGCTTGCACACCTACTGGCACTGGCATCTCCCCTCACGGCTCAGCCAGGCCTTTTCTCTGGGCATGAGCCTTGGAGGTGCAATGGGCCCCCACTCCAGGAAAGCTTCTGGGCCCATTTGGGTCCCTTTGAAATAAAGATGCTTTGAAACATATTAGTCTGTCTTGGTTAAAATTGAAATAATCTTAAAAGTTTTCAAAAAGTCTGCTTGATGAGGAGGTGACTTCAGGCCAAAGAGAGGCCTCCTGTGTGGGGCAGAGCTGGGGGGAAGTCAAGCCTCCTGAGTGGCCCTCTTGCAATGCCCTTCTTTTTCCTGCAGAGAATTCCACAGGGGCGGCCTTGGTGCCCGAGAACGGGACAGCAGCCCCAGAGCCGGAAATGCCCCGCATGAATGGCTGGCTGATCTGCAAGGAGCAGGACGAGATGCTAAACCTGGCCTTCACCGTGGGCTCCTTCCTGCTGAGCGCCATCACCTTGCCCCTGGGCATTGTCATGGACAAGTACGGGCCACGCAAGCTGAGGCTGCTGGGCAGGTAAGCCAGAGGGGACTCTCGGGGCCGAAGCACAGCCGTCTGCAGCCCTCTGCCCCCGGGAGAGCTTCCCTCCACTCCCAGTCTCCGGGCAGGTCCTCTCTTACCAGAGAGGGAGAGCCACTTGATCCACGTGCCAGGGAGGGAGAGGCCCGTCGTGGGTTCAAGGGGCCCGGGGATGCGATCCAGGGGACTGAGGGGCCTCCCTGTGTGCCTTTGCAGTGCCTGCTTTGCGGTCTCCTGTGTGATGATCGCCTATGGGGCCAGCAACCCGGACTGTGAGTGTCACCGAGGGCGCTCTGGGGAAGAGGTGGGGCGGGGGGGGGGCTGGCTTCTCGGGGGGGAGAGCCAGGGAGCCTTGCTCGGTGGGGGGCTGGGGAACGGGCAGGGCACCATGCCAGCCGTCCCTCCTGCGCACCCATCCTGGGCTCCTGGACTGGCAGGGCGGCCTTTGAGCGCTTTCTGCCTCTGCCCCAGCCCTGTCGGTGCTGATCTTCATCTCGCTATCGCTGAACGGCTTTGGAGGGATGTGCATGACCTTTACGTCTCTCACAGTAAGTGCCAACTTCCCTGGTGGGCACAGGGCGAGCCCTTGCGCCACCTTTCATGGGCACCGGGTTTGCCCCAGATTGGTTTCGTGTCTGCCCCCTCAGCACCCATCCTGGAGGGGGTTTGGGGGAGGGGGCTCCTTTGCCAGATGGGAACCCTTCCTGAATGCGTACAGTGGGGGGAGTGCCTGCTGTGATGGACGCAGCTTTGACCGGGCTCTTGGAATCCCTGTGCACGTCCGCCTGAGCTGAGTGAGGGCCAGGAGGGTCCCCTTGCCTGGCATTGGGGCGAACTCCCTCACTCTTTCCTTAGTTGTGCCTCAGCTCATTGGGGGGCCGTTTCCCAAGCCTTCCCTCCGCACGCCCTCCAGCCCAGCCTTGCCAAAGGTGTGACCCCTCCCCTTCCCAAGTTGTGGCTCTAGAGTCTTCTCCACCGCCCCCCCCTCCCCGCCCCCCCCCCCACCAGCTTCCCCTGCTCTTGCTGGTGAACAAAGAGGCTGGTTCTTTTGCCCTTACACCTTCCCTCCTGCCTCCCTCCCTTCCCAGCTGCCCAACATGTTCGGGGATCTGCGCTCCACCTTCATTGCCCTCATGATCGGCTCCTACGCTTCCTCGGCAGTGACGTTTCCTGGGATCAAGGTAAGTGGCAGGGAGTGGGGCAGTGCAGGCTGGGAAAGGGAACCCAGTTCCACTCTTTCCCCTTGGGGGAGTAGAAAACATCCCCCCCCCCCAGGGGTCACAAACCGCCTGTGGGACTGGAGTTTATGCATTTCTTTATGCAACTGAGATGGTGCCAGAGTCCAGTTGGCACAATGGTAAGACCACCCAGGAGCCCACAAGAGGAACGGGGCGGCCAAGGGGAAAGCAGGTCAGATACCCACCCAGGGAACCCCCCCCCCCCACGCAAGGATTTACAGGGTGCCCTCAGGGTGGGAGCCGCCCGGGTCTCAGGGGGGAGGGGGCTTTACAGAGGGCAGGGCCTGCACCAGAGAAGGCATCCCAAAGGTGGATCCCACAACATGTCCATCTCTTCGGTCTGAGTTGGCCAGGCAGGCGCCACTGGAGATGGGCAGCACCTCAAATAACCAGGCCCCGCGTCAGCCCCACCAGTGGGACCAGACGGAGAGTCAGCTCCACAGGAAGGCTGCAGCTGCCTTTCGCGAGGGGGGGGGGCTCTAACGGCATCCTCCCGTTTTCCCCCTGCTTGACCCGGCCTCTCTCCGTGGACGTCATCATCCCTGCTCTCTGCCTGAGGTCATAACCGGCTGCTTAAATCCTACCCAGAAGCAAACTGCTCACCTGCCGAGGCATGCCCACCCACCGCTCTTCTGGACCAAGTCTCAAGGCAGCTCCCTGTGGGACCCATTGCAGTAGTCAGGCGACCAGGACAAGACTCCCCAAAGCCCACCCACCCCCAATCTAGGAACGGGTGCAACTGTGCAAAGCACAGTTGGCCACAGCTGCTATCTGCTCATTGAGCAGTAGCAGCCCTGAGTCCCCCTCCCCCGATGTGGAATGGATGCCCCACCTGAGGCCAGAGGCAGCAAGGGCCCAGATCTAGCCCTCCCCCACCCCCCACCCCCCACCCCACCCCCGAGATCTGCACCCCGTCAAGCGGCAGGAAGGAGCACAGGAAGGACAAGGGAAAGCCAAATGCCTGATGGAATTTAACAATAATAATAATATATTTATTTCTTAGCCGCACCCTCTCCCGAAGGACTCGGGGCGGCGTACAATGAAACATATGAAATAAATATGTGGACAAAACAAACATATAACAGAGACATATACCGAGACACACACAAGGAGGAGGTCGGCTGATAAATAAAAACAATTAAAATACAGTATTTAAAAACCCCTAGATAATTAAATATAATTAAAATACCCAGTTAAAAACCCGTCAGGAGCGATATGGTTAGATCAAAGTTGAGCCAGGCCAACACACACCTGCCAGCATGCACACAGGCACACACACACACACACACACACACTCCTCCTCTGGCATGTTTACTGAAAGTTGTGTAGCGAATGGCAACCCATTTCTGCCCTATTTTGTGGAAGCCATGTGGTATGTCCAGGAAAGGGAAGCTGTGTGTAGGAAAAGTTGGCCCTGGGCACAGGCCCTCCCCCCTTGTGATGGGAGAAGGAGGGGGGGAGAAGGAAGGCCTTTCTTACCCTTTGGGGGAGTGGCCAGGCAGCAGCTCAGGCCCCCAGGAGCTGGGAAGGGCATTGGGGGTGCGGGGGTGTTTTGGGACCATGGCTGGCTCTGAGCTGAGGTCCTCAGCCTGCCTTACGCGCTGGCTGGGCAGATCTCCCCTGGCACAGGCAAGGCAGCTCGGTGGATGGGTTTCAGCTGGTCTGCAGGGCCTCTCGGAGGACGGCTGGCTGAAGGGCCGCCCCCTTGTTTTCACGGGGGTCATGTTGCAGTGCTCGGGCTGGCAGTCGGAGCCCATCCAAGGAGGGGGATCGAGGCACGTCGCCACGTTCCGCTCCCACCTCAAGAGCTTCAGGGGGAGCTTCAGAAGCCCTCCAGGGGCTCCTCAGAGAGGCCTTTGGATGCCAGAGGAATTGGGCACCCCAAAATGACCCCCTGACTCTGCTTAAGCCACATCTGGCCCCTACGTGCACGCCTGTCCTTAACTTAAAGGCCGTGGCCGTCTCAATGGGAGGGCCCAGCTTAGGCTTATCCTGGAGAAGTGGCCCCTGGGGCTGACCCCTAATGGCTGGGCCAGGCGCTTCTTCCCACCTGCTTCCCCTACTCCCCAGGTGATCTACGACCTGGGCGTCTCCTTCATCCTCATCCTGCTGGTTTGGGCCGGCTGTGCGGGCCTCGTCTTCTTCAACTGCTTCTTTAATTGGCCCCTGGAGCCCTTCCCAGGCCCTGAAGACATGGACTACACGTGAGTCGAAGGGGCCCTTGGGCGGGGCTGTGCCAGGCGGCCCCTCCTTTTCCCCCACTGCCCAGGAACTGGTGGTCCGGCTGGGCCCTCCTGGGGAACGGGTGCCAGGCCTGGTTTCCCGGCCAGCTGGCTGCGTCTCTTTGCAGTCGTTGATTCCCCCCCTCCCCCAGGCTGTGGCCTCCCTCGCGTCCCACAGCTGGGGATGCCCCTTAAGAGGGAGGTTCCTTGGCAAGGCCAGATGTGCCCACCTGAGAGCGAGCAGGACGTGCTCCTCTCTCTGCTACCCAGGGTGAAGATCAAGTTCAGCTGGCTGGGCTTTGACCACAAGATCACCGGGAAGCAGTTCTACAAGCAGGTGACCACGGTCGGCCGGCGCCTGAGTGTGGGCAGCTCCATGAAGGGCAACAAGGAGGCCACGGCCATGCAGGACAGCAGCAAGCTCTGCTTCTCCACAGTTGACCTGGAGGTGAAGTGTGAGGCAGACAGCGCAGGTAAGGAGCATGAGGAGGAGGGGGCATGGCCGGACCCTCCCTCTGCCAGGAGCTGCTGTCGTGCCAGTTGGATGGGCAGGTTGGCAGGCCCCTGCTGCGGCACGGCTTTTGCAGAGGGGGGGGGGCCTCCATTGACTACCCCCCCCCCCCGGTAGACGGTCATCTTGGGACGGGCAAGAGGTCCTTTCCTGTGCAGGAGACTTTCCCTGCCCTCGGTGGGCCTAGAAGGGAGGGAGGGGCTGCAAGGAGACCTTTCCCTTCTGGTTTTACACAGGAACAGACTTTTGGGTTGAAAACGCTACACCTGGGGGGTTACCTTCCCGAAGGGCCCCTGAAAGTACGCGGCCCAAAACTTGTCTGAAGTGGGTGGAGGTGCCTCTCCCCGGCCCATGGCAGCCATCTTGCAGGGTGGCCCTGGGGCCCGGCCAAAGTGAGGCTGTGCTGGCGCTCTGGGCCCAGGAGAAATGGCCAGCCGGCCAACGGGTGTTGGGATTCTGGATTGTGCAGATGTGCCAGGGGAAAGCCTGACGGATCTTCTTCTTTCTCCCCGCGCACCCCCCGCCCCGCAGCTTCCCCGTCCTTCATGAACAGCGTCTTCAGCCCCATCCTGCTCCTCAGCCTGCTCACCATGTGCGTCACGCAGCTCCGCCTCATCTTCTACATGGGGGCCATGAACAACATCTTGGAGTTCCTGGTGGAGGGCAAGATGGAGACAGGTGGGGGCCCTCTCGTGCCCACAGGAGACCCATGTCAGGGCCTGGGGGAGCCTGGCTCCCATCTGGCTGACACCCCCCCCCCAGCACTCGGGGGGCCGCCTCAGGGACCCCAGGGATCTGTGGGGCTGGCCGTGGGAGAGCAGAAGAGCCCCCCCCCTGGCAACGTCTGATCAGAGGCAGCTCGTTCTGCAAAGGTGGGGGGGAGCGCGTCAGAAGGGGACGCTCCCTAGTTTTCTGGAGGACAAACAGGAGTGGGGCACTGCATTCGTTCACCTGGGTCTGCTTCCCATTTGGACTACCTCGCAAAGCTTGCTTTCTGGCTGCTGGTCCTTCGTGCACCCACCGGCGGCGGCTAAGAGCTCCAGCCACGTGCTTCTCTGAGCCAGCCAGGCTGGGCCTGAATCAGCTGACGGCCCAAATCCTGAGCGGAGCCCTTCCTGGGCTTCACTCCTCAAGACATCCCGGTGGCCACCCTGGTGGGGGATGCAGAAGCCTGGCTGCCTGGCGGGCCCCAGTTAGAGAAGGCGAGGGAGGCAGAACAGAAGGGCCCGGAAGGCCTCCAGGCAGCCACAGCACATTGGTGCCCCCTTCCGCCTGAAAGAAAGCCAGGTGGGCAGGGAATTCCCTGAGGGTCCCTCTCGCTCAGATGGCCCTGCGCTGCTGCTGGGAACCAGATGCCCCCCGTCCCTCCATGGCAGAGGCTGTTTGGCAGAGGCAGGCAGGCATGCAGGCAGGCGCTGTGGCTCTTGTGCTCCTTGCAGCCGTGTTGCCATGCCCTGCAGCCCTGGGTACGCTCGTCTGCTCCCTGGGGAATCCGTCTGCTGCCGAGGGCGGGGGTGGGTGGGTGGGTGGGTGGGCAGCTCAGCCAGTGGGTCAAAGGGGGCCTGTTTGCCCCCTGAAGAGCAGAAGAGCAACAACAGGGAGAGGGAGAAGGCCGCAGACTCTGTGTCAGGCCCCTATTTATAGCTGCTGGCAGGAAGCCAGGAGGAAGGGAGAGGTTTGCACTAGGAGGAGCAGCTCCACCACCACCACCACCACCGTGTCTTTTGCACAACAGGCTGAAACCATGCGCGCCTCTTGCGTAGCGACAGCCAGTTTGGGCCTGTTAAATCTGGAATCCCTTGAAGCAGAAGAATCGGCCCCGGAGCTTTCCCGGAGGGGAGGAGGGAGGAGAGAGCGGTGGTATTGGGCCAGGGAGGGCCTGCTCCGGTGCCTGGCTCTCCCAGGTCCTCACGGGGCAGAGCCTTCGGAGGCCTCGGGGGTGCCCGGCTGTGGGCTCAGGGCCTAGTGTGATCTGGGGAGGCGGCCCCAGCCCTCCCTGCTTCCTGGCTCTGGCTCTGCTTCTCCAGAGATCTGGCTTGGGTCACCCACAGCCAGGTAGGGGGCAATGCCCTCTCTTGCCGCATCCATTGGCCTGCGCAGCTCTGCCCTGGGGCAAAGGCCAGGGGCACCTAGCAGAGGCCGGACAGGTTGGGTTTGTGGCAGGGTCCGGTGCCCTGTGCTCAGCCTCCTGCAAGGGGGGCTCGGGTGTGTGTGTGTGGGGGTTCTCCTCCCTGACGGGGCCTGCCCTCTTGTCTTCCAGTGGAGCTTTACGGTTCCATCTTTGGAGTCCTGCAGCTGCTCTGCCTCATGACGGCACCAGTGATCGGCTACATCATGGACTGGAAGCTGAAGGAGTGCG
Organism: Natrix helvetica; assembly: GCF_964273705.1. NCBI lineage: Eukaryota > Metazoa > Chordata > Lepidosauria > Squamata > Natricidae > Natrix > Natrix helvetica. The sequence goes on from NC_138552.1 coordinate 298,701,990, forward strand.
ACGACGGCCCTGAGGAGGCGGACAAGGGAGAGGACAGCCCCCCGTATGTGGTCCAGTGGGTGGGGGCAGCTGCGGAGTCTCTCCCTGCCAGCTGCGTGCCCAACCCGCATTCCTTCCCCCTCTGAAGCTTAGGAAAGGGGTGCCGCTTCCCACACACCCTTGGCAGCTCATGCCGTGGGGAGCAGGAGTGCTGCCTGCCGCAGGGAAGGGCCCTGCCTGGGTGGGGAGGCCATGAGGCAACTGGGTCACTGGGCCAGGAACCGCAGTGTCGTCATGGGGAGGCCTTGTTTGTCACGGACGGGTGGCCTCCGGCCCTTGGAAGGAAGAAAAGGATCAGCAGGCACCGGAGCAAAGGGCAGGGACGGAGCCCTCCTGGGCCCTGGGGGAGGGGGCTCGAGGGGAGGCAGCAGCCTGTGAGACCCTTCCTCCCGCCCGCCTGCAGGGGTGAGGAGAAGAAGAAGAGGCCTCGGGACCGCCAGATCCAGAAGGTCTGCAACGCTACCCGGGCTTTTGCTTTCACCAACCTGTTGCTGGTGGGCTTTGGGGTCACTTGCCTGATCCCCAACTTGCCTTTGCAGGTGAAGGAGGGGCACGTGGGCAAAGGGGCAGCTGGGCCTGCTGGGGGAAAAGGCGGGCTGGCTTGGCCCTGTGCTGGGGGACACCCCCCCCTCCGCCTCCACGGGGGGATGTGTCCCAGCTCCACTCAAGGCCTTAGAGGGCAGGGGTCCTGCGGGGGTCTCTGGGCTCTGAAGGCAGCCTCCCCGCTCTCCCTTCCAGATCCTTTCCTTCATCCTGCACACCATCGTCAGAGGCTTCATCCACTCGGCGGTCGGGGGTCTCTATGCTGCTGTGTAAGTCCAGCACCCACTCCTTGGCTGCCCATCGCAAAGTGGGTCACCCCCATTTCTGGGTCATGTTTTCCTCCTCCTTGGGTTCCCTGCTGCGTGGTTTTGCCTCTGGATATTGGCCGGCACCTCTGGGTGTTGCTCCAGAGTGGGTGTTGCCCGCCCCCACATGCCTCCCGAGTATCTGATGGAGGCCGAGGTCAGCTGGGGCCAGGCTACGTTCCTTGGGGAGCAAAACAACTTCCTCATTCCCAGCTGGTCCTCTGCCCCAAACTCTCAGTGCCCCAAGGAAGGCAGCTGAAAGATGCTGAGGGAGCCCCTCTGCCCCTGCCCCCCAGGGGCCATCTGCACCCTGCCCTGACCAGCTTTCTTCCTTTCCTTCCTTCCTTCATCTATCTCTCTCTCTCTCTCTCTCTCTCTCTCTCTCTCTCTCTCTCTCTCTCTCTCTCTCTCTCTCTCTCTCTCTCTCTCTCTCTCTCTCTCTCTCTCTCTCTCACACACACACACACACACACACACACACACACACACGAGATCCATTTGCCAGGGCTGACTCACATGTTTTTGCCCTGCTCAGACGTCCGGTGTTTTGGACGGGACGTTTCGGGTCGTGGGTCACAGAGGGCGTTGGGTGCAATTCCAAGGGTTGCTCAACCGGGAGAGGCCGAGACGGGCTTATCTGCCTCCCAGGCTCCTGCTCTACGTCAGCCTTCAGCACTTCATAACTCGGGAGGGGGGGTCGGTGTTCCTCCTCCAGGAAGGGCCGGAGCTGTCCCTTGGCCCAGCCGCTTCCTTGTTTGCAGAGAGAGACCCGATCCTCCACTGTCATTCAGCCCGGCCTCCCACCCCCCCAAGAAATGTGGGTCACTTGCCCCTTCCCTCCCCAGGTATCCTTCCACCCAGTTTGGCAGCTTGACTGGGCTGCAATCTCTCGTCAGCGCCCTCTTTGCCCTCCTGCAGCAGCCCCTTTTCCTGGCCATGATGGGCCCCCTGAAAGGAGACCCTCTCTGGGTAAGTGGTGTTGCTTTGGCTGGGGGTTCTGGCCGTTCAAGGATGCCCTGGACCGGCAGCCTTGGTGCCCGCGAGAAGGGAAGGGGGAACAAGTCGTGCCTGGCAGGGTCTCCCTCCACAGCCAGTTCTGGCTCCTGGGGCTCAGGAGGGGCTGCACCCCAAAAGGACTGTGCATCCCTGGGGCAAAGCTTCCTAGTCTCTGGGGAGCTGGTCCGTCAGCTAAGGAGCCCAGGAGGTGAACGTGGGCACTGGGCCGAGGCGGCCCAGTCTGGGGCCTTAGAGCTTCCCCTGGAGGTGGGGGGAAAGTACGTGCCAGCCCGCCAAAGCACACATCCCCGAGGGAGATACTTCGGGTGTTTGGGCTCCCAAAAAGGAGTCTCCCTGGAGGGTCTCGTCTGTTGCCTGGCAGTGCCGGGGAGGAAGCCCACCAACAGCACCCTCTGCCCCACACCTGGAGCCTCTTGGCCTTGCGGTGGAAGCCAGCCAGCCACACACACACACAAACCCCAGAGTCTGCCTGGTCACGGTCTGGGTGTCAGAGGCCTCCTGGACTGGCTCCCAGTGACCACGTGGGCTTTGTTTGTGCACTGAGGAGGGCTGGATGGAGCCGCACAGCCGCTGTCTGTCTTGGGCACGTGAGGGAGGGAAGGGCAGCTCCAGGCTCGCTTGGCAGCCGCCTCCGTCTTTGTTTGGCAAAACATCTCAGGGCCCTTTGGTGCAGATCTGACCTGGCAGCCTCTATCGCCCGCTCGTTTTCTTGCCCATTGAGGGTGGGGCGGTAGTCAGTTCAAGGGGGCAACACAAATGTGCCCCTCTCCCCTTCGGACAGAGGTCCAGAAAAGGAGGGTGTCCTGGTGGGGGCACTCCAAAGCATCCGACCTCCTGGATTCGCAGGCTCTGTGTAGTCAACGAGCTCGGCCCTCTGGTAACGAAGGGCTGTTGAAACTGAGCAAGCGTAGCCAAGGCCCTGGCCTCTCGTCCTGGGTGGCTGCCCCCTCTGGAGAGAGTTGTGCCTGGCCTGGGCACCACAGGTGGCGTGCTTGGCACTCTGGGTCAACAGGAGCCAGAGCTCCAGGGTACTTGAGGGACTCGGTGCGGGGGGGGGGGAAGGGCAGGGGGACCCTTCAAGCAGAGGAGGCAGCTGCGGACTGAGCCGTCCCTCCAGGCCACCCTGTGGAGAGCCATCCCTCGCCAACCGCCCTCACCACCCTCACCGTCTCTCCTGCCAGGTGAACGTGGGGCTGCTGGGGGTGAGCATGCTTGGCTTCTGCCTGCCGGTCTACCTCATCTGCTACAGGCGGCGCCTGGAACGGGAGAAGCAGCAGAAGCACGACGATGCCCAGCTCTTCCTCAAGATCAACGGCACGCCCAGCGAGGAGGCCTTTGTCTAGAGACGCATTTGGACTGGCTGGGGGAGGGCTCCCCCCCCGCCCTGGGGCCCCAGAGAAGCCCCCCAGCACAGCTCCCCTCTCCCGGGTCTTGCTTTGGATTCAAAAGCCACGCCACCATGCCTCTGCTGTGGCAACCACCCTGCTGTGGCCTCCCCTGCCCACAGTCTCTGGTGCTGGCCTCAGAGACGCCTAACTTCATACGGGTCTTGGTTGCTTTGCAAAGGGAATGCTCCCCTACCCCCCCACCCCCGTTCTGGTGACATAGCCCTTCGTGGCACACACCTGCATGACGCACAAACTCACCCAGACAACGGCTTGGTTTGTGTCTGTGCAGGACACAGACTCCAGCCTCCCTCCCCATCTGCCTGCTCTCCCATCGCGGGTGATGGCTTCCAGCCCCTCCCCTGAGGGTCACCTTGCAGGACCCTGCTGGTCCCTCTGGCTTCTGCAGCTGCTGGCGGAGGAGGAGCAAGGAGAGCATCCGGTTTGCCTGCATTTTGCTCCTGTTCTGGGGGGAACGTGGCCCCCACCTTCTCTGCAGGATTGAGGACTAGCTTGACAAAATCTGGGGGTTGCACAGTGTCTTGCTTCCCCCCCCCCGCCCTTTGGACTTTGGGGGGCATGACCAAAGAGGGGCAGCTTTGCACAGGCTCGCACCGACATCTACAGCGGGAATTGACCCTCAACTATTAGGGGGCCTGGCAGACTTAGGCAAGGAGGCACCCGAAATCATGAGCTGGGCTGAGGTGCACTGGGTCCTGCCCTGCCCAGGTCTAGCTCTGCCAAAGGCAGGTTCAGCCTCCTGGTGCCTGGCGCAGCAACTGCCGCCCTCTGGTGGCAGGAATCCTCACAGGCAGGGCACTGGTTCAAATGCAGCAGCCATTGGAGCAGGGGAGGGGTGGCTAAGATGCCACGGGCGGATTGCACTGTCTTGTCTCTCAACATCAAAAAAAAAAAAAAAAAAAACCAACCCAAAACACTGCTTTGCTTGGCCTTCATATTTTTTTCCTCTGAGCAGCAAAGGAGGCTGCCCTGGTGGAGAGTTTGGTCAACGTCTTCCCCGCGGAGGCCAGTGGGCTGCCTTTGGCTGGAATGGCTCTGGGGCTGGCCATGGAGCTAGGACTGGTGGCCCACATCTTCCTCGGGCCCTTTCCAGGGCTGCCCTCTGTGTGCCAGCTGAGGCCTGGGGCTTGTCTGCCCCACTTCCCTCCGAAAGGAAGAGGAAGAAACTGCCGGCTCCCTCTTGGCTCAACTGCAGCCTTCTGCATGCAGAGGGAAGAACGGACTGGCCCAACACTGTCCTGGGGTTGGCAGCTTCCAGATCAGCTGCCAGGTCAAGCCGTGGCACAGCTAGTTCTTCACAGAGGGCATGTGGAAGAAAGCAATTATCCCACATCTCTTCTCGCATCTCCCACAAAGGCTGAGCCAAGGACAAGCAAGTGCCCTTGAAGCCTGTGCCAAGTGCCAGTGAGGCAGCAAACCCTGGTTGGGCCAGGAGGGAGGCTGAAGGTGTGGAATCCGTAGCCAGGTAGAGGAAAAGGAGGCCACAGGGAAGTGAACAGCCACCCTCATCGGCATTTCGCTCTAATAGGGGCACACTAATGGGCCGACAAAACCAGAGGGTGCAGCATTTAATCTGGCACTGCCACCAAATTTGGGTGATGCTCCCGGTGCCTTCAGCCAAGAGCGCCAGGAGGCTGGGCGGCATGGCTACGGGGGGCTCTGGCTGACCCATTGCTGCAGCTGTCACATGAGTGCCTGACGCTGATGGCTGGGAGGAGCAAGCGATGGGAACGCAGCTCCCTGGGATCCCTGCTCTTGCCAGATCCAAAGGGGCTGCTGGCCAACCACATTGGAGGTGACTTGTGGCAATCTGGATGCAACCCGAAGGCACTAAGACAAAGGGGAAGCCTCAGGGCCCAATAGTTAGAGCCCTTCTGCAAGCTTCTGTCCAGGGCCTCGATGGAGCAAAAGGGGACAAGGGATGCTAGAAGAAGGTTCAGGCAGCTGTCTCATCCTGCGCTGCCTAGCCCAGCAGTTGGCACCTGCTCTGTGCCCACCTGGTCTCTGCTGCGTCTCTTGTCCACCTGGGGTTAGATGCCTCCCGGTGCTCTGCCAGCTCACTTAGGTGAAACCGAAGGCCTGAGAAGCACAAGTGTGAGCAGTGAGTGGGTCTGGGCTGGCCCTCTGGGGCAGCTTCTGTAGCAGACCCCAGGAGAGGCAGGCAAGATGAAGCCCTGAGGTCTAAGCCCTGGACAGAGGCTCAGCTGACAGTTCCCTCCGGCTGGCTTTCTGGAGGAGGGGAGAAAGCAGGCCCCCACCTACCATAGTCTTTTTGCAGGGTCCAATCCTCCCAGTCTCTGCTCAGCACCCCTGTTGCTGAGGTAGGTGGAAGGTGGCCGAGGGTGTTCCGGGCTCAGAGGAGCTTTCCCTGCCCCTTTGGCAGCAGCCCCCTCTGCCTCTACTATTCCCTCTGTTGTTGCAGCCTAGGACTGTATTAGCTTTTTTGGCGGCTGCAGCATAATGCTGGCTCATGTGGTAGTCCACTAGGATTCCTAGGGCCTTCTTGCAGTTACTGCTGTTGGATGCTCCATCACTAGAGGATTTTAAGAAGACGTGGGATGGCTATATGGCATAGAGATTCCTGCTTGAGCAGAGGGTTAGACTAGAAGAACTCCAAGGTCCCTTGCCACTCTGTTATTCTGTACTCTGCACCCGTTCCACCCTGAAGCTACCCCCTGGACGCCTACCTTTTTGAACGTCAGCACCCACAAGTGGACGGAGGGCTCCTCTAAGAAAACCCAAGGGGGGAGGGGAGGGGAGGGCTCGGTCTGGGGTCAGCACTCTGCATTCCCGTTACTGCCGCTCAAGGTAACTTTTTAGCAGTTGTGGCAATGCTGGCTCCTATTCGCCTTGTGGTCAATAAGGACTCCCAGACACCTATCACGACGGTGGTCTTGCGAGGGGGACAAAAGCACCGAGCTCCGCAGGGAGATCTTGCAGGTCGGCCTTCCTCCCCTCCCCCGCCGTGAGTCCATTCTTCATAGACTTTCCCTTCCCGGGACTCTGACCTTCAAAGCGGCTTCTGTCCGGGCCTTAGACCGGCCAACGTGGCCCTCCCCAAACCCCTTCCTTCCCCCCCCCCACGCCAAAGGAGCTCTGCAAGGTCTTTTCTCGGGCGCCTCCGCCCCTTCCCCCCGCTCCCTTGCAGGAGTGGGGCCGTCCTCCCCAGGGACCCTCGACAGGCGCCCCCGCCGGCACCCTCTGCGGCGGTTCCGTGGCGTTTTCATCCGGGTGTCGCTTGCGCCTGGCGCTCTCCTTCGGCGCCTCATCGGGTTGCAATACAGAGTTTGCATCCCAGCCGGGCCGTCGGACACACCGATGGCCTCGCAGGGCGCTCGCCCGGCAGTGCGGCACTTCCCGTTCCACGGGCGTCGCTTCCACAGCCGGCCGCGTGGGGGCGCTCGCACGGCCCTTTCTTTCGCCTCCCGCCGCCGGCCAAGGGGAGCCAGGACTGCGCCGCCCCCTCCGCGCGCGTGACGTCGTGCGTCGGACGCCGCGCGGTGACGCAGGGCTGTTGCCGAGGAACGCCGCCCGGTGCGCCCGCCTCCCCTTCCCCGCCGGAACCCCGAGCGCGGCTCCGGGGACGGAGGGACCGCAGGGCGACGGACAGCCGAGCGGAGGGCGGGCGGGCGGGCGGGCGGGCGGCGGGGCCGCGCCGGAGCCAGCGGAGCAGCGCTCGCCATGGTGCTCATCAAAGAATAGTGAGCGAGCGGGCGGGCGAGTGGGGAGTTCGGGGGGGGGCGCGAGCGGGGTGGTGTTCGGGGGGGGGGGCTGGCGGCTCCCTTTCCGGGCCCGCAGGGGCGCCCCCCCCCTCTGCCTGACGGCAGCCGGGCGCCGAGAGAGGAAGCGGGAAGCGGGCGGGGCTCCCCGGCCAAGGACCCCTGAAGGTCCCGCCGCCTCCCCGGCCTTCCCGGGAGACGCGGCGCCCCTCCGGCTCCTGCGTGACGGGGCGGGATTGGCCAGGGGGGCGCTCGGTCTTGGGCACCCGGGGCTTCCCGTTCCAGCTGCTCCCTCCTTGGCCTTCCCCTCCCGGCTCCCCCGCGTGACCTCCGTGGGGCAGGTGGGGGGGGGAGAAGGATCCTCCGTCGCGCGCGCACGAGGGTCCCGGGAAGGGGGATGTTGCCGGTTGGGGGGGCTCTGGGGAACGAGGTCTCCGCGAAGAGCTCGCCCGTGCAGCTTGCGTCCCTCCCTCGGGCTCCTCCGAAGGTTGGCAGCGCCGACCGGGCTGGCCTGGAGCAGCTTCCTCCCCCGCCTGCCTGCCTCCCTCCCTCCCTGGCTGGCGGCCTTGTGGGTCGGTGCAGCTCCCCCCTCCAAACTCCACACACACAGCCGCTGTGCCCCGGCGAGCCCCGCGGAGTCTTGGGGGGGGGGGGCTAGTGGGATCCCTGAGCCGATGCCCTGGAGGGGCTTGCGCCATTCACCCGTTCCCGTTGCGGGGTGGGGGTCGGCGGGGTTGGGAGCCGGGCGAAGGTAACTCGGCTGCGGATCTCTGGGTTGCTCCCGACGGTGTCGGGTTGCCCCTCTTGCGGCGAGCGAGGCTGCTGCCTAACTGCGTTTCTTCTGCTCTCTTGCAGCCGCGTCGTTTTGCCTGTGTCGGTGGAGGAGGTAGGTCTTTCTTGCCTTCCGCTTCTTCCCTCTGCTTTCCTTTTACTTTCTAAAGAAATGTATGTGGCCACCCGACTCTCGCACAGGGGAGGGCGGTGGGCTTAACAACCTTAAAAAAACAACAACATGAACCCAGCCCTCCAGCAGCAGCAGCAACACAGTGGGAGTGGGATGGACCCCTTGGTCGGTTTGGGGGGGGGGGAGGAGTGCCCTCAGCCCATTGACAAAACCTTTTCTTCCTCTGCTTCTTCTTTCCATCTTGGTCAAAGTTGTGGCTATTGCTAAAGCTCAGGAAAAATATATGGAGACTAATATTCCCTCCCCCCCTTCCTCCCCCCCCCCTTTCCAAGACATCTAGCCACATTTGGGGGCTTGCCTTTTGCAAATCAACCCTGGCAGCTTCTGTCTTTGTGGGCAAGGAAGGCTGCCTTAGATGCAGTAGTGGAACTATGAGGAGAGAGGGCGGGTGAGTTCTTCAAGCAATTCCTAATTCGCTTGTAGAAAGGGCAAGTTCCATTTGCCTGTGAGCCCTTCTTGGGCTCAGAAGTGTGATCGGCTTTCATGCATGACAACTCTCTGCCCAAGTTTATTTTTTATTTGGGGTGATGGTGATGTTACTGTCACTTTGCAAGAATTGTACAACCCCTTCTGTTGGTTGTTTACTTTCTTGAACTTTTTAATAGTTAGGAACAAGATTGCAAGAAAGTTTGTGTGAAACACACTTATCATATCAAAATTGGTTTCCTGCAAAAGCATTACTGTTCCTTTTTGGGACTCTCTTACTTTTTCTCAAGCACTATTGTCAAAGAAAGTGGCCAGTAAACTCAAGAAATTCATTAGCGCATGATCTGAGGATAACCTCTCACTGGAATGCCTACAAAAGCGGTTATATAATTCCTGGAGGACCGGGCCATGCACCCGCCTCGAGGAAGTCTTTTTGTTACTGTTATTTTGTTCTGCCTCATCCCCCCCCTCCCAAAAAAAACCCCTTTCTCTGATTTTGGCTCTTCAAGTCTATCAGGCATCCAAGCTGGGCAGAATGCAGGTGAGATACCATAATTAGGACGCCAGTTAACGTAGAAACAAAGGAATAAACCAACTTTTATAGGTAGCTTTTCAGCGGGTCCACTTCTGTATCCCATCCATACTAGCCTGCCCTGGCCCTGCAGTTGTTCCTAATTGAGCCTCCCTGATGGGGAGACATGGACTGTCTTTCCACCTGCACTTCTTGGGTCCCCTCTCAGACCACCCTGCAACTCTGTGTTGTAAACCTTTGATTGACAGTGCCCTCCCAGCCATCGCCACAGAGTTGTCCCATGTCTGGCTGCGTACTGCGGGCTGGAGCAGCAGGCCTCCCAATGCCAAGGGAGCCGCCGTGAGCGGTGTATGTGAGAAACGAAACGCTGGGCTCCGGCCTCATCCCGTAGGGCTGCGCTTATGCTCTTGTCTAGCCATCCTTTGCACTCCTCCTCCTCCGTGTTTGTGCAGTCGCCTAGGATCAAGCTTCTCATCACATAAACCTTGCCATTCTTCCTCTAGATTGTGTCCTGAGGTGCCCAACCACAGCCTTCAAATATGTGTTGACTACAGTGTCCATAATCCGTGGCTGCCATTGGAGGAAGTCCGCCAGCGTCCCTCCAATGGAAGGCTCCCTGGGTGTGGAAGCCACTGTCGCAGGAGGCTCCCTGGCTCCTCTGCTCTGCTTGAGGCTGTCCGGATGGGTGCCAGGGTGGGGCCTGCCTCCGAAGCCCCTATCAGCAGGGCAGTACTACAGGCAGGCTGGAAAGCCTTACGGGCAGAGCATTCCTGCTCTGGCATTCCTGACAGATGCAGAGTTGAGGCTGCCCTTCTGGAGGTGCCTCTCGGGCGCACCATGCAAGGGGCTGCGGGAGAGATTGGCTGGGCTGGTCGTTGAATTAGGCCCCGTTTGGGCACAGTGTGTGGGGGTGTCTGCTCAGCTGCCCTCTGGGCTCCTGTGTCCTCCTGAGGATAGCATGGATAGGGGAGGAGGGGGCTTTTGCCAGAGGGACTTGCCTCTCCCTCTGGGGCCTCCGTGCAGGAAGGGAAGGGGGCTGGTCTGTTGGGACCGCGGGCCAAAGAGCAGAGGCAGCAATTCCTTCTCCCCCTGGAAACGGCACTTGGGATCCCCCGGAGGGTCAGGCGTTGCCGTGAGGTCCCTGAGCTCCTCCTCGTTCTGGTGGGGCCAAAACAAATGGGGGTGGGGGGGGTGATCAGCAGCCTGTCCTCTTCAGGCCTGAATTGTACCTTGCGGAGGGGGAGGGGGAGGGGATGCGCTGGACAGGCGGTTCCCATGGAAACCTCTGCTCTTCCTTAAGCCCCGATGCCCTCCGGCTGGCCTTGGGGCTCTCGGGCAGGGCTGGCAGGCTGAAGATGCCAAGGCTCTGCAAAGGGGGTGCAGAATCAGCTCAGGCGGACCTCCCAGTGCCCCCAGCAGCGTGGCATTCGTTTGCAGGCCCAGAACTGCAGGATCCTGCCCTGGTGCCCCGCCTGTGCTTTGCTTCCTCCCACACCTCGGATATGAGCGTCGGGTTCCCGGCCTGCTTGGTGGCTCGCTCTGTGCCCATCCCTCCTGTTTGGAAGCCACTAACTCTGCTGTGTTTTTCCTCCTCCAGTACCAGGTGGGGCAGCTGTACTCCGTTGCTGAGGCCAGCAAGAATGAAACTGGCGGGGGCGAAGGGGTGGAAGTGCTGGTGAACGAGCCCTACGAGCGAGACGGGGAGCGGGGGCAATTCACGCACAAGATATACCACTTGCAGAGGTAGGTGGCCCGGGAGGATCTCCCTCCCTCCCCCAGGAAAAGGCCAGGGGTACAAAAAGAGCCAAATCCCCAAAAAAGCCTGGAGATTCCTGGCTGCTTGGCATTTAAACAAATCAGCCATCAATGCTCACAGAGGATAAACCCCATTTACCTAACATTCAAAAGAGACCCCCCCCCCAAAAAAAAAACAGGAAGGAACTAAAAATACCATCCGCTCCAGCATTCAGAGAAACAAAAATCCACACCAGACAAACCGTCAGGGAAAAAGCAAGGAATTAATAAGGAGGAAATTGACCCATCTCAAAAAAGCAAAAAACAAAACCAACCCTGGCAGAGCAAGCACAGGCACCCCCACCTTCTCCCCCCCCCCCCGGGCATTGATGATGTTCCCTAGTTGGGTAATGAAACGGCTGCAAGCGAACCACCTGCTCAGAGAGGACCGTGCAGGTCAGCCCTGAGCTGCAGATACTTTCTCCTGTTGGAAGGAGGAGTCTTTGTCCTGAGGGATTCCCCCAGGCCTTTCCTCTGCTTCCAGCAAACCTCCCAAGCGGTGACCGCTAGGCCTGCCCACCTCTGCCACTGATGGGTCCCAGCTTCTCTCCCGGTTCCTACGGAGAGGGCCTGCTGGTTTATAGTCAAGGGGGAAGGGGCTGGGGCTCTGTCCCTAGGAAACCCTTTTGGTCCGGTGACACTGGGACAGGCAGAGGGGTGATGGGTGGCATCCAGGTTGCCTGCCTGTTGGGGAGGAGCTGGGGAAAAAAAACCCCTCTGCTTCCAGAAACCTTGCTTAGTCTTGAACCCCTCACCACCACAGTCGCCGGCAGCAGGAAGAAGAGTGGGCGGGTCCCGTCGACGGGACCTCCTGCTGGTCCTGCGCCCTGACCTCTCCTTTGTCCTGCAGCAAAGTCCCTCCCTTCGTCAGGATGCTGGCCCCTGAGGGTGCCCTGGACATTCACGAGAAGGCCTGGAACGCCTACCCTTTCTGCCGGACCGGTGAGTTCTGCCAGGGGGGCTGCCTTGCTGGACTTTGGGGGGCTTTTCTGGGGCTCTTGGGGATGCCAGGCCCCCTTTTCCTTTGGTGGGAGGTGGGACGGGTGTTAGGGAGGTTCCCCAGGCGGGTCTGCCCGATGCTCTGAGCTGCTTCAGAGAATTTCCACGGCTCAGCTGCTCTTCTGCCCACTTGGGGAGGGAGGAAAACCTCCGCCAGGGGAACGGCACCATTTCAGAGGGAAGCCTGGCCGTTCCCTCCCCGGAGCAGCTGCCGGCCTCTGTCCTCCTGGGCAGCCCAGAAGCAGCTCCTGGGTGTGGGCCCGGCTGCCCTGCAGAAGCCCCTCAGCTCAGCCCTTCTGAGCCGGTGGCCCCACTTCCCCACAGAGCCTTCCCTGCCGTTGGGGCTGGGCCCTGGCCCTGGCCTTTCCTCTTCCTCTGTGCTGCCTGGCTTGCTTGGGCTGCTTGAGGTCACACGTTCTGGATAGTGAGAGCTGAGTCTTGGGCGCAGGTCGAGTCTGGGAGGGCTGACCTCCTGGATTAGCAAACTACAGGCCACCTTTCACCAGGAGCTGCTGCAGGGGATGGAGGCTGTGTCCAGGGCTGCTTGGAATCTGCTGCCCTGCTGCTCACTGGACTCTTGGCCTCCGACCCTGCTTTGCAGGGTGTCCTGGGCCTTTGAGAGGTCCAGGCTGCCTGCACCTCCTGGGATGCAGGGCCCCTATGTGGCTGCTTTGTCTGAGCCCTGAAAAGGGGGGGGGGTATTTCTGCTAGTACGACTGGGGTCCTCTCCTGCGAGAAGCAGGGGGTGGCAGCCAGTTACAGGACTTGCCACCTTCCCCTCATCAATCATGGATCCTGGCACCAGGGCGTCCAGTTACTGCACAGTCGTGGGTTGGGTTACCTGGGTTGAGTTACCCAGGAGTTAGGAAGGAGGGAGGGAGGGCCAGGGCTATGGAGAGGGCCAGGCTTTTCCACGGTTTGTGTGTGTGTGTGTGTGTGTGTGTGTGTAGGGGGGACTGCTTACCTGCTGGCGTTGCCTATTTTCTCAAGAGGGGAGGGGGAATGAATCTAAACCCGACGGGGGGAGGGGGGGGCTGTGGGGCTGGGCTCCCAGGCAGCAACCGCAGCATGTCTAGTGAAAATGCCCAGATTTTGAGTTTGTGTGTGTGTGTGTGTGTGTGTGTGTGTGTGTGTGTGTGTGGCAGCATTGGATAGTGCATTGTCAACCAATTGGTAGCACCTCAGTTGTGCCTACCCTGTGTAGGGCTGGTGGAGGCTGGCCTTAAAATAGGCATCCTTGTGCGAGCCGCTCCCTGGCAGTCCCCCATCCCATGGGGTGCTCAAGCTGCGGGGGAGGGGAGGAAAGTGGCACAGCTCCCTGCTGCAGGAAGAGGAGGAGGCGGGGGCTCTGGCTAGGCCGGGCCCTTCCCACTGATGAGTGGGGCTATTGGGGGGCAAGCCAGGAGCCATGGCTGCATCCCTGATTAAAGCTCTGTCTTTCTTTCCATGTCTCGGGTTTGGAGCAGTTATAACAGTAAGTAGAGCTTCCAGCCCTGCTGGGTAAGTGGCTGGACTGCCAGGGACCTGCTGGCCTCAGGGGCAGGGCCAGCGGTGCCAGGTCCCTTTCATGGTCTGGGGGAGGCAGGGTCTCCCTTTGGGGTCTGGAGGGAGCTTCCACTAAAGTTGTTTACTGACTTCTTATCAGCCAGCCCATCTCACCACCTGCGGGGACTCTTGGGGGCCTATCCAGGGTGCTCTGGGGCGAGGGGCAGTTCCCGGGGAAGGTCCTTTTGATCCGCCTGTGAGGCCGGCTTCTTTGATTCACCCTCATTTCCTTCCGTGAATTGGCCAAGACTTTCCTGTCGCTGCTCCCCACTTTCCTCCAGGCTCTGGGGCTCCTTGGACCCTGCCAGCTCTCTGCCGGCTGCAGCCCCCAGCTCATCTCTTCTTAGAGCTGGAAGAGACCCACCCACCCACTCCCTCCACTGGGTGTGCCTGCCTGGCAGCCCTGCTCTTGCCACTTCTTTGCTGGGGGCGGGGGGGGGGGATTCCCTCTAGAGGAAGGTTTCTGCAGCTGGGTCCGGTGCCCCATTCCTGCTCTCAAGCCAGAGAGGTGCTTTCTCCCCTCCTGAAGCGCTCTACGGAGGGAAGGAGGGAGGGAGGGAGGGAGGGGGAGATCCGGGGCATCTAGAGGCGGTTGCAGGCCTGGCCTCTCCTTCCCAGCGGAGACAACTTTCTCCTCTCCTCACTAGAATGAGTACATGAAGGATGACTTCCTGATCAAAATTGAAACCTGGCACAAAGCCGATATGGGCATGCAGGAGAATGTAAGTGTGTTCTGGGCAGGGACTTTGAGGCGGGGGGTGGGTCTGTCTTTTGGTTGCAACTACACTAGGGACCCTCCCCAGGGGCTTTTCTGGCAGGAACAGGAGATGGAGGAGGGGGACGGGTTGTCTAGTGCCCTCATGAGTTCCCTGTTCTTTTTGCTTTTTGCTTTGCAAGGAGGAAAGGGGCCGGATGACACCCGGCTGACTTTTTTTTTTTTTTAGTTTTAAATTTTATTTACAAACATGTAAAATACACACACACAAAGCTTAGACGTACACCACATACACCACATTTACACAATACAATACGAACAGGAGCTTCCTGTTCTTTCTAATAACTGACCTTTTTGAAATGTTGACTGTATCATCCTCCATAGCAATTTGTTCTTGCATGATTTTCCAGAGGAATTCTTTTGCAACTGCTCCCCCCACCCCATAAATTCACTTTCAAGGCTGTCCTGAAAGCCGCAGCTGAGGAGGGCCTCAGAGGTAGACTGAAACCTGCCCCTCCTTCTTCCTGCAGGTCCATAAACTGGATCCTGAGGAGTGGAAGAACGTGGAGGCCGTTTACATAGACATTGGGGACCGGAGCCATGTGCTTTCCAGGGTAGGAGGGCAGACAGGTCTAGGGGGGGTTGGGGCCACCCAGGAGCCACCTGGGAGCCTAGAGTCTCTGAGGTGCCCTTGGAAGCCACTCGTCCGCAGTGGCAAGACTGGAGTTGTGAGGGGCATCTCTGCTGGCTTGAAATCCAGGTGGTTGTGGGCCTTCTGTGGAGCCGGGGGGGTGGGGGTGGATTAGAAGGCCTCTGCCCTGGTTCAAGTGGCTTTACTGGCATGGAGCCCGCAGCCCCACCAGGCTGGAGGGCTGGGTGGAGAAGGTCCATCCAGGCAAGTGCCGGGAAGGAGGGTGGGTCTCTTCCCTTTCCGTAACCTCCCTGTTCCTCTCTCGTCTCACGCAGGACTACAAGCCAGAAGAAGACCCAGCAAAATTTAAATCGGTCAAGACTGGCCGTGGCCCTCTGGGCCCCAACTGGAAGGTAGGGAGCGCCTCTCGCTTGCCTGGGGTGGCTCCGGGGCTCCACTCGGAGAGTGCCAGGGGCCGAGCAGAGCTGGAGGGGAGAGGGCCCAGGGCCCCCCCCAAGACTGCCCTCCGGACAGCCCGGGCAGATCTTGGGAGGAGGAGGAGGAGGAGGGCAGCCGTCCTGAGTGGTGGCCAGTGGCCTCTTTTGTCTTTTCAGAAGGAGCTGGGCAAGCAGGCCGAATGCCCATACATGTGTGCTTACAAGCTGGTCACGGTCAAGTTCAAGTGGTGGGGTCTGCAAAACAAAATTGAGAACTTTATCCAGAAGGTGAGCAGAGTTTAGGGCAGGAGCTAATGGCAGTTCCCCAGTGGCATTTGTGCAGGGGCTGCAGTGCGCCTGGGCCCCTTCGGGAGGAAGAAGCGGTTTATGGGAGGAGTGAGCCCCCCCCCCCCGGCCCCCGCTGTGTGTGGCTGTGCAGGGACTTCCTTCCAGCCAGGCTTTCCAGCTTCAGGGGTTTTTCCCACTTTCTTGCAGCAAGAGAGGCGGCTTTTTACGAATTTCCACCGGCAGCTTTTCTGCTGGCTTGACAGATGGGTTGGCCTGACAATGGAGGACATTCGCCGGATGGAGGACGAGACGAAGAGGCAGCTGGATGAGGTGAGCGCTTCCTGCCTGGGCCTGGTTTTCTTTCTCTCTCTCACCCCCTTTCCAAATCCTGGAGGTGACTGGCCTTTTCTCTGCTGCAGATGAGAGAGAGAGACCCTCTGAAGGGCATGTCAGCTGCAGACGAGTAGCATGGATTCCTTGACCCCATGGTATGTGGCTAGTGGTGCCCTGCACTTGCTCCCAGGTTCGGAAAGAGGAGCTGCCCCTGGGGGGGGGGGGGGGGGGGCTAATAGAGCTGCCTCCCTCATCGAATCGGACCCAAGATTTGGAAAAATAACTTGACAGGGGGGATCCGCTGCTGGGGAGGGAGAGAGGCCGTAAGGCCGAGTGGGGGGCTGGCAAGGAGTCAGAACCAGGCAGGGACCAAGAGGTTTCAAGCAGCAGCAGCAGCCCACAGCTGCCTGGCGGTGCCACTCGGCCGGCCTTTCAGCCCCTGGTCCCTTCTCATTCCTTCTCTCTTCCTCCAGTTTACGAGAGTCTCCGCGAAGGCCCAGGAACTCCACCCTCTTGACCAGCGGACCGTCTCCGGACATTCAAGCCCTCTTCCTCCAATCGGCCGGCAACTTCTGCCCCCCTTGCTAATTCTAGTTGCCCTTAACCTAGTGAGCAAATCCTTTGGTCCTGGGCGGCAGTGCCCGGGGAAGAGGCGGCCCTTCAGGACAGCTGCTTCTGTGACCACCCCCTTTGCCCCCCCCCCCCCCAGGGAGGGGCAGGCACCGGTTCTCATGTGACTCTTTGATTTCCAAGTGGCAGGTTTTGTTGAAGTCGTTTCGTGATGTGGTGATTTAAGAGTTCCTCGGTCCCTGTCTTTTTTTCCCCCCTCTTCCGAATCCTGGGATGCCGCTGCGCTTGTGGAGACGGGAGCTCAGTGCCACAAATGCTGGGATCCGGAAGCCTTTTTTCTATGTAAAGAATATTCTTGTCTTGGGTGCATCTCTGGGCCCCTCGGCGCAGGTGTGGCTGCTGGCACACGGTTTCCCCAATCACCTTGTGGTCTCCTCTCCTTACCCCACCCCTGGCCTGAGGCCGCCGCCGCCGCCGCTGCTTCTTTGGGGCTGTGCGTCCTGGAGCTCAGGAACAGCAGTGGAAGCCCCTCTCCACTCTGAGAGTGGGGAGGGTCTCACTCATCTGACCAAACCGCATTCAGCTCCTCTTTTCCAGGGTTGCCTGAATTGGGGCTTGTGCTTCTGGAGGAGGTTCCCGAGCCCTGGCGCTAGACTCCCCCCCCCTTCAGGCAATCGCATGAGCAAGGAGGAGGGAATGCCCACCACGGGGGTGGGGGGATTCCGTCCCTGGATCTCTGCCTCCCCCTCTGCAGCAATGTTGGGCAGGTGGGGAGGTTAGAGTGGGCTTTGGAGAAGACAGAGGCTCTCCCCCATTCCTTGCCAGCCAATTTCGTTTCTTGCCTTAAGTGCAATAAGCAAGCCTGTTCTGCTGTGGCCGAAAGGGTCTCCTTGGGCAGGGCCCCCGTGGCTTTGTGTTGAGCCGAGAGGGCTTTTCAGGAAGTTGGCAGTTCCTGGGCACAGGAGGCAGAATTAAAGCGGGGCTGGAATGTCCCCGGCCGCCCAGGCCAAGCCCTCTGGGATCCGGCTGTGTCCCACTAGTCCTCCCTCTCCTCTGAGGCACATGGGTGCCGAGTAATCCTCTCTCCTCCAAAACACAGGGAATTATTGTGTGGCTAAGAGGATCTGCTCAAACACGGTACTGTTCCCACTCCTGCTTAAAAGATTTGGGTTTAACTCTGAGGCGTTCTGGCGGGTGGCAGTGGATCTCGGAACAGATGGTGACATTTTGAGGATGGGGGAGAGAATTAAAACGACTCTAGTAGGAAAAGACAAGAATTCTTATGAAAACATAACTTCCTTGCTTAGCAGCAAGAGCAAGACAAGTGCAGGAACCCCCCCTACATTGGAGTTGACCCAGTGCGCCCCACCCCAGCTGCAGCTGAGGCTCCTGTAGAGCCCCCTGTTCCCCATTGGCAGTGATGACTGCCCCCCCCCCTTGTTTCCTGCCAAGGAGAGCAAGTGGTGATGGAGGGCAATGCAGCTGCTCCAGTGGGTTCCTCGGCCCTGAAGGGGGCTTGTGGCAGGAGCTACGAGCCAAGGGCAGAGACACAAACAGCAGGTTCCGCTTGCTTTGCGTTGTGACGGTCAACGCTCCGGTGGGTAAACACGCCCCCCTCCCCCTTTCAGCATGCTCGATTTTCTGTTTCTTTTCTGCCGAACCTGCAAGGACTCCCTGACTGGTCCAGCTGGGTTCCCCGTGCTACTTGTTTCTCCGGCATCCGCTCTGTAGGATAGGTTAGATGATCTCCATTGTTCCTTTACTGTGAGTTGTGCCTTTTTTGGTCTCCCAATCTTCCAATACAGGCCTATTGGAAATAACTCTTAATAAAATCATAGAAGAGCATCCTGGCTGAGCTTTTATTCCGTGTGACTCTGGGAAATGGAAAATTCAATCTTTTCCTTACGCCATCTTTCTTAGATTAATTTCCATTAATCAATTACAGTGACAGCTGAGAAGTCATGTAGGTAGTCCTCAGTTAATGATCCTAATTAAGTGTGGCAATTCTGCCACTAACTGAAGCAGCTACTAAGTGGGAAATCAGATGACTGCAACTGTGCTTTCCTGCTGGGAGGAGACAAATAAATTCCACAACTTACGTAAAAGCCTGTTAGCTACTCCCCACCCCGCCTTTGGGTCGCCCAAGTGCCGGCTTGCTCATACTGAAAGCCACAGCTTGAGGGATTGGTGGGAATGCTACACACACACACAGCTTATTCTCTTAAAACCTCTTCCTCTCCATTCTCGGTTTTGCAGAACAGGGAGCAAGTAATTTCTACAGGCAATCTCTCCTTTTCCTGACCCTTCTCCACTGCAGAGCAGAGGCACTGGAGAGATTTCAAGAGAGGTGCTGATTCATTTACACATCCGAATAACAAGTTGGAAGGGACCTTGGAGGCCTTCTAGTCCATCCCCTGATCAAGCAGGAGACCTATACCGTTTCAGACAAATGGCTGTCCAATCTCTTCTTAAAAGCCTCCAGCGTTGGGAGCATTCACAACTACTGGAGGCAACTTGTTCCACTAAATAATGGTTCTCACTGTCAAATGTCTCCTTAGTCCCATGTTGCTTCTCTCTTGATTAACTTCCATCTGTTGCTTCCTGTCCTGCCTTCAGGCACTTTGTAGAATAGGTTGCCCCCCCTCCCCCTTTGTGTGGCAGCTGCTCAAATACTGGAAGATGCTATCCTGTCACCCCCTAGTCCTTTTTGTTAAACTACTAGACAGACCCAATTCCTGCAACAGCACTTCATACGTTTTAGCCTCCAGTCATCCCCTAATCATCTTGCTCTTTCTGGGGTCTCAACATGTTTGTTCCTATTGTGGTGACCAAATAGACGTTTGCTCCCTCTTCCCCCGTCCCAACAGAGCAGAGGGGCTGGAGGCAAAGGGTCCAAAGGTGCTAAATGCCACCCATGGCTCCCCCTCCCCCTTGATGGATACCGCACAGACAGTGCCCCCCCGCCCCCACCCAGGAGTGTACTATTAACCCTTAAGCAGACTAAGCCCCTGCTCAGGGCAACGGGCCCAAAGGGGGCACCACAAACTTGAGAAAGAAAGAAAAAACCCAGTGAAGCTTGGCTTCGTTTGTACAGGAGGTACACCAAGACTTGCCAGTGCACCAGGGAGCCTTAATCCGCCACTGCCCCCACCTTTCTGGCCCCGGGGTGGGGGCCAACCCAGATCCCGCCCGTGCACAGAGGAAGCTTGGCTTGCACGGGCCGGTTCCGGCGGGCGAACCGGCGGTTGGAGGCCGCTGTGGTGGAAAAGCCTCGCCATCTCTCCGATCCGCCCTCCAAAGCACATGGGACAGCCGGCACTGACTGGAAGGACGGCGCTGCGGCCGCGTTCACAGGTCATTGGATGATGAACGGTCAGTAAGCGAGGACGGGTTGGCTGGGCACGCGGTGCACCTTGGGTGGGGCCGCGCACGGAGCCACCGGACAGGCGGAGGGAGGCCGGATCTCGGACTGACCGGGTGGTCGGTCCAAACCGGGTCCCTCTCGGGGAAAGCGCGGAGGAGGCGTCGGGCCACCCCTCTCCCACGGTCGTCCGGGCTCTCCTCGGGGCCCACCTTCCGTGGACCCCCGGCCTCTTCCCTGCCCGAGGGGCCACCACCGAGGACCCTCCAAAGGCGGAACCGGCGCCCCAACCGGACTCCCGGGGCCGCCCTCCCCCCCCTCGGCCGCCATGCGCAGGCGCCAAGCTCCCGGGGCAGGCGGGGCGCGAGAGGGCGGAGGCGGGACTGCCGTAAATCTGCGCCTGCGTCCCGGCAGCCAATCGGCGCGCGTGACGTCGCAGGCGGGCGAGGAACCGGGCCGGCGCTGCCCGCCGCTCTCATCCTGCTTCCCCCGCTCGGAGGAGATGGAAGCGGCGGAGGCGGCTCCGCGGCTCCGGTGAGCAGCTGCTCCCCGCCCGCCCGCTCGCCCCGCCCGCCCCGCCGCCGCCACCGGGCTGACGTCCGTCTGTCTCTCCCGCAGGCTGCACCTGGTCACCTGGAACGTGGGCACCGCGCAACCCCCCGGGGAGGTGGCCGCCCTACTTGGCCTCGGCGCCCCGGAGCCGCCCGTGGACCTCTACGCCATCGGGTCGGTGCGCAGCCCCACGGCGGCTCCCCGGTCCCGGGAAACGGCGGGGGCGGGTGGGGGTGGGGTTCGGCCGGGGGCTCAGCCGCCTCCTCCTGTGCTGCTTCCCACCCACCCGCACCCCGTAGGGTGGCGGCGGCGGCGGCGCTCGGGGTGTCGCCGTGGGGCGGGCGCGTGACGGGCGCCTTCGCTGCTCAGCTTACAGGAGGTGAACTGCCGGATCCTGAGCTTCCTCTCCGACCTGGCTTTCGAGGACCCCTGGACGGCCTCCCTGACGGCAGCGCTCGCCCCGCTGGGCTACGTCCGGGTAAGCGGCGGGGCCCCTTCCAGGCTTCGACAGGGCCCCCGGGTGCCTCTCGTCCCCAAGCACAGGAGCCGCCGCTTCGCCAGTGGGGCTGGGGGGGGGGCTGCTGGAGAGCAGAGCCGGAGGGGCCCCCAGGGTCCCTTCGGCCTGAGGCGGCTCGGTCTGAAACGCTCCCGTGGGGTGGAGGGGGGTTGTGTAGCCCCTAAATGGCGGTTTTGAATCCACAGCCCGTCCTGCTCTGGAGGCCTGAGAAGCCTTGTGCCTGGGAGCGTAGGCGGGTGCTGTGGGTTTCTGTGGGTTCCTTTTACCACAAAGCTGGAGGGTGAAGGGGCTTAATATCTGGGCATCACCAGAATTAGACATTTGCTGGCAGCAGAGTGTGGCAGCCGGTGGTCAGTGGAAGAAGCGCCTGCCTGCGTGGCTCAGGACCGTTCCCTTCTGCTCTCAGGTGTCTTCCATCCGCATGCAGGGCATCCTCCTGCTCCTCTTCTCCAAGCAAGCCCACCTGCCCTTCATCCGGGGTGTGCGGAGCCAGTTTACCCGCACCGGCCTGCACGGCTACTGGGTGAGCTGCTTCACAGGGACCTTGCCAGGCCTCCGGTCGGTTAAAACCGCAGGTACAGTAGATGCAGGAAAAGCAGAGAGGCCGAATTCTGCTGTGGCCAAGCCTCCATGCACACACGCACACCTTCGATTTTTGCCTGAATGTTTTTTTTGCACGTTTCCATCTTTCTAATGGAGGCAGGCAAAATGACAAACTTCACACCGTGATAAGAACTAACACGCAATAACCAGCATTTAATTTGTAACGCTAATTGCAAAAGGAAAACCCACAAAGCTGGCTAATAAAGAACTCGCTGACAGCTTTCAAGCCCCAGTAAAACCTCTAGCGATGGAGATCCTCAGGTAGGGAGTTCCACGTTTCATTGATTGAGAATACATGTTTCCTGCTTCAAGGCACCAAAGCAAGTCATACTGACACAAACGGTGTGAAATTTAAAAGCAGAAGCTTCTGAAATTCACTGAGGCAGGCCGGTTCAGAGACCGGGCCAGGCTTGCCTCTACTGGGCAGCCAGTAAAAGCCCTTCCTGCTGGAACCCGTGGGTGTTGGGGAGCATCTCCTCCTGGGGAACCCCCGGAACACCCACCCTCCGGCGAACGGGGTGCGACCCAACCTGACGTGTGAATCCAGATTATTGGCCACTGGGCAGCTGTCAACAAAGGGATGAAGAAACGCCACAGCAATCTAGTGGTCGCGTCCTTGCTTCTGATGTACAGGTAGTCCTTGACTTACAACTAAAGGCCAAAACAAGGCAGTTGTTAAATGAATTGCACCACATTTTACGAAATTGGGGGGGGGGGGATGCTGCAACTGTCGTAAGAACCTGCTGGTTGCCAAGGTTGCCAAGCTCCCAAAATTTGTTCACATGGAGATGCTGCAATGGTCACAAGCATGATAACTGCTCCCAAGTCACTTTTTTCAATGCAAAATTTGAAGGTCATTAAATGAATGGTTGTAAGTTGAGAACTCCCTGTATTTTGCAATTTATTTCTTTGTGAGTTTGTCCATCCTGAAGGCAGGCCTTTAATCTGGCAGAATGTCAAAAGCATGCCCCTCGTGTGCCCCAGGGAGTCCGGGAGTGTAGAGGCAACCGCAGCGTCTTGTCTCGTAGGGCAACAAGGGAGGGGTCTCCATCCGCCTGTCGCTCTACGGCCACTCGGTCTGCTTCCTGAACTGCCACCTGCCAGCCCACCAGGAGAACGCCAAGCAGCGCCTGGACGACTTTGAGCACATCCTGGAGATGCAGCACTTTGAAGAGAAGACCTTCCCCTCCGCCCTGGACCACGAGTGAGTGGCCTCCCCAGAGGGTCCTGCTGCCTGGCCCAGCATGCCCCCCCCCCACCATGGCTGTTCAGCTGCTCTTCTTGTGAATGGTGCCCGGCCCCCTTGGTCTCATGGGGGGATGCCAAGGAACAGCAGAGGGGACGGGGGAGAGGGTAGAGCTGGCACAGATAAAGCAGGAATGAAATGGGTGAGAGTTAGAAAGGAGAGGTGTTTCCAAGAGGTCCAGAAAGGGTGGACATCCCCTGTCACTTGGTTGCCCTCCAGAGCTGCCCTCAGGTAGCCGTCGGCTGCGGAGGTTAAGAGAAAGGGACAGTTTTGAAAAACCGAACAGAACGATTCCAAAGTGGGCCTCACATTTCGCTTTATACGATGTGATCCCTGTTATTCCAGGTGCTTTTTATCTGCATTTTCACCCTAAGCCAACTCAGAATGGTTTCCAAATAGTTCTGGCCAGATCTGAGGACTGCCCATAGCATTGCTGGGGGCCTGACTGGGAGGGCCTGGTCTACTGGCTTGGAAATCACTCACGCGGCGGGAAGGGGGGGGGGGCGTTGCTGCGCAGAATCGAGTTTTTTATAGAGGAGGGTGTTGCCCTCGATGGGATGAAGGGGGAGCTGCCTGCCTGAGCGAAAGGGGGAATTGCCAGGGGAGATTAATGCCCTTCTGAAATCCGCCTTGGTGACTGCCACCAGCCTTTCGGAAGGAAGGGTTCTGGTGCCCAAGGGCCTTGTCGCTCTGACCGCCTGCTTAGGTGAAATCATTCCCTGGGGAGGGAAGGAGAGGCTGGGGGCCAAAGCCAAGGTGGGCGTGGAAGGGGCCCTCCCTTCCCCGCTCCTATCTAATAATAATAATAATAATAATATATTTATAATAATAATAATAATAATATATTATTATTATATCTATCTGCCTCCTTTCAGGCTCCTCTTTTGGTTTGGCGATCTGAACTTCCGGATCGAGGACTATGGGCTGCACTTTATCCGAGAATCGATCAGCAGCAGTCGCTTCAATCTCCTCTGGGAGAAGGATCAGGTAGCCCCCACTCCCCTCGGGATTCCCAGGGCCCCCCTCAACCTCTGAGTGGGGAGGAGCGGCTAGTTTTACTTCCTCTCTGGCCAGTCCCCATCTGGTATCATCATTCCCCCCCTCCCCCCCCCTTTTTTTCCTTCTTCTCCTTTTTCCGATGGAGCCGCTACTTGCCAGGATTTCTCCCTGTCCTGGGAAATGAAGGGCGCTGGTGGGGTGGGGTGGGGCTCTTTGCCATGGCTCCTGTGCTTGGCCTGCAGCACCGAACGGCTCTTGCTTCCCATCCCCAGTTAAACATGGCCAGGAAGAAGATGTTCTTCCTCCAGGAGTTCTCGGAAGGTCCCCTGAAGTTCAAACCCACCTACAAGTTTGACCTGCACTCGGATGAATACGACACCAGGTAACTCTGGCCTTTGGCTAGGCAGAGAAATAAGCCAGAGAAATCACCAGGGCTTCCCAGTGGCCCAGCAGAAGCAGGACGTGGTGGGTGTGTGGGTGGGTGTCTTGGTTGGCAAAGCCTGGCTGCCCCTCTCCCCTTCTCTCTATTTGCAGAGCCGAGGAGGCGCTGCTTGGGTCTAACTAAACACCCACACCCCCAATGTGGGGAATTTTGGAATTCCCCACATTGGGCCGTGTGAGTCTGCTGACTTTCACACAGTTGCCTCTTCTGACTTGCTTGTTGCTGGGGTGATGGTCCTGGCGTGTTAATTGGCTTCTGAGCCTCCTGAGGCATACAGGACAGCACGGCCCTCCCCTCGCTCTCTTTGGGCTGCGGGGGTAGATCCCCAGGGACAGCGGCCACAAAGAACTGCCGGGAGGAGCCCAAAACAACTGCAAAAAGCAGGACCCAGAAAGCATTTAAAGTAGCAACAGCAGCAGCAGCAGCTATAAAGTTAACGCAGGTGTTTGGTCACACATGCTCACACGGCTGCACATCCAGCCCAGGGTACTCAACCAGGCGTTCCGCCACCTGAGCACTGACCGGCTGGAAAAACGCAGCAGCTTCCTTCAGAAGGAGCCCTTTTCTGGATCCAGAATTGCCACAACTGTGGCCAAAGTGCTTCTGAGCTGTTGGGGGAGGAGGGGGCTTTTTATGCACCAGCAGCGCTCTTGCCCAGGGGTGGGTGAGGGGGCTTCGGATAAAAAGCTGCCCAGGTTTAGTCACTGAATGCAGCTCTGAAGGCAAAGTGGCTGGAGGCCTCCAGCCCACTTCTCCTTCTGCTTGGTGTGCGTGTGTGCGTGTGTGTGTGCGTGCGCGCATGGCCGCTTGGGGCTGCCTTGGGGAGGCCAGCTGGGCTCTATCCTTGCCACCACTCTCCTCCCCTCCCCTCCCCCTTTTTTGTTTCTGCAGTGAGAAGAGACGGAAGCCCGCTTGGACCGATCGGATCCTTTGGAGAGTGAAATGTCTTCCGTGCTCTGAGCCGAAGGAGGCACCCAGGGAGGGAGGGGTCTCCCTGTCCCTGGGCAGCTACACCAGCCACATGGACTACAACATCAGTGATCACAAGCCGGTCACTGGCACCTTTGAGCTAAAGGTAGTATCCTGGCTCCCCGAGGGCAGCTGCTTCTCTCTGGAGAGATGGTGATTCCGGCTGCCTGTCTGTCCCCTTGGCACCCACTGCAGAAGCCTGGCATCCCGAGGCAGCCCTCTCTTCCCACCGGCTTTGGGCATTGCTGCCACTGGCTTCTAAAGTGAAGCAGGACATCCTGCCCTTCACTCGGCCGATGCCACCGGTTCTCTGATTGCTGCAGGGTCTTCAAGGGGCACCTGTTGAAGCCTCCGGCTAGGAACAGCACCCTGCATGTCCAAGCTGGGGGCTCCATGCGCACTTCAGGCCAAGCTGTGGCTTGCTTAACCAGGTTGAATTTGAGTAAGCCAGCCTTGCTTGGGCACAGACCCTGCATGAGGGCAAGCCCTGACAATGGCCCCAGGGCTGCCTGTCAATCCCCTCCCCCGCAGGTATGTCCCCTAGGGCCTCGGTGGGTTGTTGGCAACATTCCTGTCTCTGGAGATTCTTCCTTACGTACCTTTATCGAGAAGCAGCCCCCTTCAACAGGAAAAAAAAAAACTCCGACACTAAAACTTGGCCGTAGCAGAGTAAGTACAATCCCCAGATCCAGCTCCCCTATGGAACGGAAGGGGAGGTAAGGAGGGCTGGTGTCAACTGGCCAAAGATGGCCCTCCTCTGGACGAGCCTCTGGTTGGAGAGAGGAATTGTAGCCCCCCCCCCCCCCAAACCATGCTGAAGCTGAAGCCTGTTAGGAAGCTGAAACCCAGATTAAATCCCAGGGTGGGCCTCTTAGCCTGACAGCAGGGCCTTCGTGACCCCGAGTGTGAAGCAGGCTGGGTGCCAAGGGGGCTGCCCCTCAAGAGAAGGGACAGAGCCCGGCTGGGGTCCGGGGTGCAGGTGGGGGCGCTCCCTGGTTTTTCTCACCGTGGGTTGGGCGGCTTTGTTCCTGCAGGTGCAGCCCTTGCAGGTGGAGCCCCTGGTGGTGCTCTGCCCGGTGGGCACCTGGAGTGCTGAGCAGGACGCCACGGTCAGCTACGTCACCGCTCCAGAATTCGCCAGCAGCGCCTGGGACTGGATTGGCCTCTACAGGGTAATTGGCACAAGGGGTGCGGAGGGGAGGTTGCTTAGGCCGGTGCTCAGGCCCGGCCCTGCTCTGCTGCCCAGGCATCAGGGCTCTTCTGAGGCCAGATAGAGGCTGTTTTACCAGCCGCCTCCAGAGAGGCTGCAACACACACACACACACACACACACACACAAACCCTGGTCTTGCAAGAAGCCGGCTGCCAGGAAAGACCCTCTTCCCAATGATGGGCTCCGGGGAGAACGGTCCCTTGTGGGGCTCGCCTGGCCCTGGCGGCTGCTTCTCACTCAGCCTCCTGAAGGGATGGCTTGTCTGGACATGCGCTCCCTTCCACTGGGAGCCCCCCACCTGTGCTGGCAGGTGGGCCTGTGCAGCTCTTCCTCTCTCCTGGCAGGTGTCCTTCCGACATGTGAACGACTACGTCAGCTACGTGTGGGTGCAGGACAATGAAATTTCCTCCGAGGACAGGGCCAAGCAGGTGAAGGGCAGCTCCCGGGACTTCCTTCTGCTTGGCTGCTTTTCTGCTCCCGCTGAAAGCTGATGGCGGCTTCCTTGCTTGCAGGTTTATCTCGGGGCCGAGGGCCTCCCCAAAGCGGGGGGAGAATTCCTCCTGGGGTACTACAGCAACGCGCTGCGGTCCCTTGTGGGCCTTAGCCAGCTGGTCCAGGTGAGGCCTGCTCCTTCCTCATCCTCCCTGCTCCTGAAAGGAGTAGGGGGAGGGTTGTCTCTGGGGTGCCGGAAGACTCCTGCCACAGCAAACGGCTCTTGTGCTTGGGGGGGTGGGGGCTTGTCCAGAAGCTCTTCTCGAGAGACAGAACTAACCCAGCTCCCCACCACCATCTTCAGGGTCTGGCCTGGGTTAACTCTACAAGAGTTCTCAGCCCCATGACAGGGGGAATCCCCCCACCCGAACCCTGTGGGGGCACCTTCCATCTTTTCCTTCTTTCTGGGCTGCGTGGTGGGGGGCATTGCGTTCGAACGGGCGTCTCTCCCTTTCCAGGTCCAGCCAAGCCCGAAGTCAGCCGAGCAGCAGGAGGTCTGGTCTGGGGCCGGCAGTGCAGAACGCCTTCCTGGCGAGAGGCCGCCCTGTGATTTCTGAGCCTCCTTCGGCACCTCCATGTGCATCGTGATGCACCCCAGCTTCGGCCTCTGGAGCAGCGTGGCTCAGCTTGCCGCACGTCTGAAGGGCCCTGCCTCCCTTTGGCACAAAAGAGCCGGGACGGAGCCAGTTTCCCAGCAGGGGCGCCGGTTTCCTTCTGACGGTTGCTGCCCCGTTTTCCAAGTGCCTCTTAGGATCTGTGCGCTTCACTGCAACGCTAAGGAGTCGCTGCTGGCACTTATTTGAAACCTGGGATTGTAGGACTTTTCTGAAATTGTAAACCTTTTAGAACTGAAATACATTTTATTGTAGAAAATGGAGAGGCTGTTATTCTTTGACCATTTGTCTTGAAATGGCCCAGGACCCCGCACCTTCCTCCAAAGCCTGGGTGCAGGCAGGAGAGCCCGACCCAGCAGCACCTTAGGGCATCTTGGCTTTGGAGCCAGGCGCAGGTGGGTCTCGTCCTGCTGCAGGCCTCTGGCTTCATGGGCATTTGGGCTTTTTTAGTTGGGGCTTTTTTGAGAGCTGCAGCTCAAATGGTAACACACCGAGATCTCTCTCACAGGCACTCAACACGGTTGAGCCAGGAATTGCCTATCCTCTATCTGGGCATCTTCTTTTTCCTTTTCTCACCCCTGATGTGCGTCTTAGTGGATTGGGCCCAATGCTCAAGACTGTGAAGAGGCTTCTGAATTTTGAGCCTCTTCCAAAGTGTTAACAATTCCCCCACACCTACTGTTTTCTGCAAAGTTGATGAGTTCCCCCCCTGTCCCCTCAGCTGAAACATTTATGAAGATATTGAAGAGTACTGGCCTGACAGTTCCCCACTGCACGCTTCCCTCCGTGTAGACTCGGCTCCACTGGGAACAACACACTGAGTGCAGTTGGTCAGCCACTGACCAAACCATGGTGGTGATGCCATCTGTCCCCTGTTGTTCCATCTTACCAAGAAGTAGGCTGCATTCTACTTTGTCAAATGCCTTGCTGAAGTCCAAGTATGTGATATTCACAGCATTCACCTATCTGCTAATTTAGTCACTTTATCAAAGAAAGCAGTAATGTTTATTTGGTATAAGCTGCTTTTAACAAACACACGGTGGCTTCCAGGAATCACCTTATTCATTTCTGAGTGCTCACAAACCCTCTGCTTGATTGCTATATGTTTCCCAGGATTTTCCCAGGTATTGATGTCAAGCTTTTTGGCTTGTAGTTTCCTAGATCTCCTTTTTACCCTTTTTGGAGGGTGGAGCCACATCAGCTCTTTTCCAGCCCACTGGGGGTTCCCCTCTGCCCCCTCTGGGGCTCTGAGAGATTCGGTTCAGTGGTTCTGAAATCACATCTGCCGGCTCCTTCAAAAACCTGAAATGGAAATACTTGCCAAAAGCAGACGACTACTCTCTTGGTAAATCCTCACCTATCTTTTTCTGTCTCGCATGGTGCTGCTTTTGATAGATTGGACTGCTTTTTTTCCTTTTGTGTAAAAACAGATGTAAAGTCTGAAATTAAGTAGTAGTTCTTTTTTTCTTGTTACCTGTCATCTTCTGGCCATCTTCAGGTGGACCAATCATTTCATTGACTTTCCTCTTGGTGCTTATGCGTTGAAAAAAAAAGCTTATTTTTGGCATTTGTTGCTCTTTCGGAGTCTTATCATTCCTGACTTGGTCTTTGCAAACTGGTTAGAAACTCCTCTTTCCAAATTTTATATTTGTCCTTTTGGTCAGAGAGCTGTTTCTGCAACCATGCTGGTCTCATCAGGTGTGTCCCTTGTTTCTGTTTGGGGCTTTATAGTCTCGTCTTCAAGAGTTTCCCAAGCATCCTGGACTGGTTTTCCCTGCACTATTTCGAATCGGGGTGGGGGTGGGGGGTGGTATCCCTTCCTGGATGGCCCCTTCCGTCTTGCCTCCTGCTCTGGAGGGATGGCATTAACCTGACCAGCAAGGAAGGTGCCAGGGGAAGCTACTTCCCTTCTGGAGAAAAAAACAGACACTCCTTTAGGAAGCTCCTTGCTTCCAGTCCCTCCCAGGCCCATCCATTGTAGAGAGGGGCAAATAATAAGCTGGTAAATGTGGCTGCCTCAGCAGGAGGTGAGAAAACTGGGAGGAAGGTAAGCCCTTCAAGCCCTGTAAAAGTAAACTGAAGTAAAGTAAAACAGATCTTAACAGATTTTAACAGATTTTTTTAAACAGGTTAAAAGAGTTGGAAAGGACCTTAATATAGGTCATCTGGTCCAACCCCCTGCTCAAGCGGGAGACCCTACATCATTTCTGACAAATGGCAGTCCAATCTCTTCTTGAAAGTCTCAAGTGATGAAGCCCCCCCAACTTCTGAAGGCAACTTCTGCTCCATTGGTTGATTGTTCTCACTGTCAAAAAGTTCCTCCTTATTTCTAGGTTGAATCTCTCCTTGTTCAGTTTCCATCCATTATTCCTTCTCTGGCCTTCAAGTGCTTTGGAGAATAGCTTGACCCCCTCATCAATGTGGCAGTCCCTTAAATATTGGAACATGCTATCATGTCTCCCCTGATCCTTCTCTTCACTAGACTAGCCATGCCCAGTTCCTGTAACCCTTCTTCATATGTTTTAATCTCCAGTCTCCTAATCATCCTAGTTGCTCTTTTCTGCACTTTTTCTAGAGTCTCAACATCTTTTCTATAGTGTGGTGACCAAAACTGGATGCATACTCTAAGTATGATTTCACTAGGGCTTTATAGAGTGGTATTAGTACCTCACTTGAACTTGATTGTATCCCTCTTAATGCAATTTAGGATTGCATTGGCTTTTAGCTGGTTCTCCACTAAGACTCAAAAATCCTTCCCACAGTCACTGCTATAAAGCCTGGTTTCACCCAGTTTATATGTGTACTTTTGGTTTTTCTTACCTAAGTGTAGGACTTTACTTTTCTCTACATTGAATTTCATTTTGTAGGGTGTTAACTATGCCTGCCAGCTTAGTATCATCTGCAAATTTGGTAAATTGCTCTCCTATTCCCTCATCTAAGTTGTTTATGAGGATATTGAAGATTACTGGGCCTAAAGCGGAACCTTGTGTTACCCCACTGCTCACTTCTCTCTCCATGTAGACTTGGACCCATTAAGGACCACTCATTGAGTACAGTTTGTCAGCCAGTTGTGAATCCATCTGATGGTGATGCTATCTATCCCACTATTTTCTAGTTTACGAAGAAGTAGGTTGTGGCCCACTTCATTGAATGCCTTACTGAAGTCTAAGTATATTATGTCCACAGTATTCCGCTGGTCTACTAATTTAGTCACTGTTGAAGAATGAAATGATTGGTTTGGCATGATCTGTTTTTAACAAACCCATGCTGGTTGCTAGTTATTACTTTACTTGTTTCTAGGTGTTGATAGATCTGTTTTTTTATTGTCATTTCCAGTATTGATGTTAGGCTGATTGGTCTGTAGTTTCCTGGGTCTCTTTTTTTCTCTTTTTTGAAGATGGGAACCGCATCAGCTCTTTTCTATTCCTCTGGTAGTTCCCCGGTGTTCCAGGATTTTTTGAAAGATGTGGTGCAGTGGTTCTGAGATGACATCTGCCAGTTCCTTTAGAATTCTGGGATGTAATCCATCAGGTCCTGGTGGTTTGTATTCATCAAGATCAAACAGGTGTTCTCTTACTGTTTTTTTGCTTATTTTAACTTTTATTTCCAGTTTTTTTTTTTACAGTTGTTTCTGGTAGGTTGGGCTGTAGTTTCTTTTTGTGTGAAGACTGATGCAAATAATGAGTTAAGCAGCTCTGCTTTCTCTCTTGTTGCTTCCTTGCCTTCTTCTCTCTTTAGTGGACCAACTGTTTCCTTGATTTTTTTTTTCTTCTTGTTTATATGTTGAAAGAAACTTTTTTTTTATTATCTTTGACTTTTGTTGCAAGTCTTTGTTCGTTCTGAGCCCTTGCTTTCCTGACTTCGTCTTTGCAGATTCTGGCTATCTACTAATATCCTGCCTTAGTTATGTGTCCCTCTTTCCATTTTTTGTACTTGTACTTTTTCTCTTTCAATTTGTCAGAGATATCTTTGTGCAACCATGCTGGTGTCTTCTTGGATTTCTTGTTTTTCTTTCTCGTTGGTATTGTGCTGGTCTGGGCTTTTATGATCATATTTTTCAGAGTTTTCCAAGGTTCTTGAGTTGTTTTCCCCTTTAGGATTTTCATCCAAGGAATCTTTCCCAAGTTCTCTTGAGTTTATTAAAATCAGCTCTTTCAAAATCTAAGACTCTGGTATCATTATGTCCTATTGCTTATGTTTACATTATGTTGAATTCAAGTATGACGTGGTCACTCTCCCAAGGTTCCTACAGTTTCAATTCCCTCTATCACTTATTCTCTGTTTGTAAGAATTTTAAGACCAGTATGGCTGTCCCTCTAGTTCCCTACTCTTCCGTTTGGATGACAAAGTTGTCAGGTAGGTTGGTTAGGAACCTATTTGATTTCTCACTTGGTGCAGAATTAGTTTTCCACTTGATATCAAGGTTATTGAAGTCCCCTATTACTATTGTAGTGTGTGTCGGGGGGGGGGGGAGTTCCACCCTGAATTAACGAAGCGTGGACCGTGGCTTTTCCTGGTAGCATACTTTTGAAAATAAGCGAAAATAAAACCCGAAGCAAGATCTAATAAAAACATTTTAATATAAAAGAAAATAAAAATACAAAAACTTGCTATCTAAATTAATTACATTTTGGCAAGAGCTGTGTGCCTACCACCTTCTTGGCAGGCGAACGGAAGATCAGAAGAGAAAGTAAAGGAAGGAATGTGTGACATAATGTCATAATTTACATGTGGAGTAAATCATTTGCAGATAAGAAATAGTTCAGTCTGCTGTATAACTCAGAATATAAGCACAAGCTGGCAAACCAATAAATGCAGTGACACCCCTTCTTTTGTCAGTTGGGCTGATGTCATCAAGTCATCAAATAAGGCACATCTTCTTCCGTAGATACTCGTGTTGAGCTGCTGGAAGCGGTTTGTTGAGCATGTCAGCAATTTGATCATGTGTAGATACATATTGCAATTTAACAAAACCTTTATTTATTTATTTATTTATTTATTTATTTATTTATTTATTTATTTATTTAAACTTATTAGTCACCCCCTCTCCCCACAGGGACTCGGGGCGACGTACACAAGCAACAGTTAGCACAGTGTCATACAGAGGAGGTAAAAATAAATAAATAATTACAATAAATAACATTAATAGTTTAAAAACTAAAATTGACAATTAAAAATGACCTAGGGGTGGAAAAGTTGTCGAATTATGCCAGGCCGGCTAGCCGAAACAGGTGGGTCTTCAGTTTACTGCGGAAGGAGCGGAGATCAGTTGTTGTTCTAATGTCTGGGGGGAGGTCGTTCCAAAGGGTAGGGCCCGCCACAGAGAAGGACCTACTCCTGGGCACCGCCCTCTGACAATCTCTAGAGGACGGCACCCGGAGGAGACCCTCTCTGTGTGAGCGAATGGGTCGCAGGGATGTATGGGACAGGACACGATCCCGCAGGTAACTAGGCCCTGTGCCATGGAGCGCTTTGAAGATGGTAACTAACACCTTGAAGCGCACCCGGTAGGCCACAGGAAGCCAGTGCAGCTCACGCAGGAGCGGTGTTATATGGGAGAACCTCGAGCTCCCCATAATTACCCGCGCGGCTGCATTCTGGACCAACTGCAGTCTCCGGGTGCACCTCAAGGGGAGCCCCATGTAGAGAGCATTACAGTAGTCCAGGTGAGACGTCACCAGCGCGTGAGTGACTGTGTGCAGGGCCTCCTGGTCCAAAAGGGGTCGCAATTGGCGCACCAGGCGAACCTGGTGGAATGTCCCCCTCGCCACGGCTGCCACATGATCTTCCATAGCCAGCCGGGCATCAAGGAGGACGCCCAAATTGCGTGCCCGTTCCACCGGGGCTAATTGTTCATCCCCGATGGCCAGCGATGGAATGTGCTGGTTGTACCGGGGTGCCGGAAGCCACAGCCACTCTGTCTTGGAGGGGTTGAGCTTGAGCCTGTTGTCACCCATCCAGACCCGCACGGCTTCCAGACAACGGGACATCACTTGGGGTGGTTTGGGGTGGAAAAATACAGCTGAGTGTCATCAGCGTACAGATGATATCTCACCCCCAAACCACGGATGATCTCGCCCAGCGGTTTCATATATGTGTTGAACAGGAGAGGCGAGAGGATCGACCCCTGTGGGACCCCACAAGTGAGGGGCCTCGGGGTCGACCTCTGCTCCCCTGTCAACACACATTGCGT
Source organism: Natrix helvetica (assembly GCF_964273705.1). Lineage (NCBI taxonomy): Eukaryota > Metazoa > Chordata > Lepidosauria > Squamata > Natricidae > Natrix > Natrix helvetica. The sequence continues at coordinate 298,735,454 of NC_138552.1, forward strand.
CCGCCAGAGAGGTAGGAGCGGAACCACCGCAATACGGTGCCCCCGATCCCCAACCCCTCCAGACAGCGCAATAGGATACCATGGTCGATGGTATCGAAAGCCGCCGAGAGGTCTAATAGGACAAGGATGGAGGAACAACCCCCATCCTTTGCCCTCCAGAGATCATCCACCAACGCGACCAAGGCCGTCTCCGGGCTGTGACCGGGTCGGAAGCCGGACTGGCGCGGGTCTAGATAATCATCTTCCTCCAGGTGACGCGGGAACTGCTGAGCCACCACACTCTCAACAACCTTCGCTAAAAAAGGAAGGTTGGAGACAGGACGATAATTTGCTAGCTCCATTGGGTCCAGAGAAGGCTTCTTGAGCAGGGGTCTCACCACCGCCTCTTTCAAGGCGGTTGGTAAAAGGCCCTCACCCAACGAAGCGTTCACCAGTCCCAGTAGCCAGCCACGTGAACCCTCCCAGGAAGCCAGTACCAACCAGGAGGGGCACGGGTCCAATAAACATGTGGTGGCTCGCAGTCGCCCGCGCAACCCGTCCAAATCTTCGGTGACAACAGGGTCAAACTCCTCCCAGCGTGGGATCTCAAGACTAGCCTCGGACGCCCCCCCTGGAGCACTGGAGTGGGTCCACCCCCTCCGGATCTGATCAATTTTATCCTGCAGGTATTCCCCAAACTCCTCTGCCCTGCCCTGCAATGGGGGGTCCCGTTGTCCCTGCGACAGCAGGGAGCGGGTCACCCGAAACAGGGCGGCAGAGCGGTTCTCTGCGGACGCTATAAGGGTGGCACAATATTGACGTTTGGCCACCCTTATTGCCACAAGGTAGGTCCTTAAGTAGGCTCTTACCTGTGTTCGATCGGATTCGGAGCGGGAGGATCTCCACTTGTTCTCTAGGCGTCTCCTGTGGCGTTTCATCGCCCTTAGCTCCCCGTTAAACCAGGGAGCCCGAGTCTATCGTTGCCATCGGAGAGGCCGCAAAGGCGCAACCCGGTCCAAGGCCCCGGCGGCCGCACTGTTCCACGCGGCCACCAGGTCCTCTGCCCGGGAGCGGGACAGGTCTGCAGGAGGTGGCCCAAGCTCCGCCTGGAACCTATCTGGTTCCATCAGACGCCTGGGGCGGAACCATCTGGGACCAACTGGTTCCGCCTCCCCGCAGCGGGGGTTAGCGCCAGGGAAGTCCAGTTGGAGAAGTGAGTGATCTGACCATGACAAGGGCGTGATGACTAAATTCCCTCTTCCCAGATCACTCGTCCACTGGTCGGAGACAAACACAAGATCCAGTATGTGGCCTCTTTCGTGTGTGGGGTCCCGAACTACTTGAGTCAGATCCATGGCTGTCATGGAAGCCATGAATTCCCGGGCTGCCTCGGATGCCTCTTCCGTCGACGGCAGATTGAAATCCCCCATCACTAATAACTTGGGGGTCTCAACCGCCATCTCCGCGATCAGCTCGAGGAGTCCGGGCAGGGCCGTTGATGTATGGCGGGGAGCCAGGTATACTATCAACAGACCCAACTGACTCCCTGGGCCCCATTTCACGCCCAGAGACTCACAACCAGATGCCTGCGACACAGTGAATTCTCTTGGAGCCAAATCTTCCCGGATGATTATCGCTACCCCACCGCCCCTACCCTGGGCCTGTGGCTGAACCTTGTTTAACTAATTGCTTTGTGTTTTGATAACGAATGTCAATGTGTCTGGACCTAGAACCTGTGAAATGTGACTCAGAAATATAAACCACCGATTCATTATCTTCCATCACGGTGATTGGTCGAATCGGACATGTCCAGATATCTGCGATCAAAGCATCAAACCATGTTAGAGAATTACATGCATCCGAAACACAAGCATATTCAGCTTCAGTAGATGAACACGAAACAAAATTCTGTTTTCTCACTTGCCAGTAAACAGGAAATCCATTCAGGAACATCATGTAATTTGAAGTACTTTTGCGTGATTTCTTATCACTTGCCCAATCAGAACCTGCATAACAGCATAATTCTGCATAATCAGTATGTGTTGGTTCTAGCAATAACTTCATGTGTTTAGTGTGTTTCAGGTATTTCAATAACTTAACGCATGTCCAATGAAATTGTGTTGCCTTACCTATGAGTCGTGATAAGAGATTAATACTAAGTGCAATGTCGGGTCTGGTCCAACTACTAATGTACAACAGTGACCCAATGACTGAACGATAAAGTGTTTGGTCCTCGAACTCAGGACTTGGTTCATGTGTTAAGTTGTGAAAATCTGTTTGCATGGGTGTCTTTGTTGTGTTTGCATCCTTCATGTTGCAATGATGCAGAATGTGGTCAATTTTCTCCTCTTCTGAAAGACTAAACCCCTTCTGTGTTTTGTCAATCTGAACACCTAAGTAAGTGCTAATATGACCTAAAGATTTCAATGTGAAGTATCTCTGCAAACTTTTAGCAAAAATCTCACTCATTTTCTTATTTGGACCAATATAAACAATATCATCAACATAAACAAGAATTATCTCATATGCATTGTTAGATCTTTTTGTGAACACGCATTCATCAGTTTCGGACTTAATAAAGCCCATTGAATTTAGTTTGTCAGTAAGACATAACTACCACATTAAACCTGACTGTTTCAGACCATAAAGACTTTTGTTTAGGAACCAGGTATCCCCTTCTTGCTGTCGGAATCCTGGAGGTCCTCTCACGTAGATCTCTTCATCTAGGTCAGCATGTAGATAAGCCGTGTCCACATCAAACTGGAAAACTTCTAAACCCCGAGTCCCTTTTTGGGAGAGGGGGCGGTTTAGAAATCCAAGAAATAATAATAATAATAAGAAGAATAGTTGCAGTGGTTAAAGTAATTTTTACACTCTCAGTTCTGACTGTTGGTGAGTAGGTGTTTGTGTAGTCCTCAGGATAACGTTGAGCAAAACCCTGAGCTACAAGTCTGGCTTTGTACAATGACTCACCACTCGGTTTCTTCTTGATTCTGTAGACCCATCGAGTGCCAATGATTTTTTTGTTTGCTGGAGGTTTTGCAGGTGTAAATACATTAAGTTTCTTTAAACTGTCCATTTCATCCTGCATTGGTTCATACCATTTCTCTTGCTCTGAATCAGGAAGCTGCTTGATTTGTGTGAATGTATCAGGAGGAAGTGTAACATTGCAAATCAAAGGCAAGGGTGTTTTTGTCAGTTGCCATGAATATCGTTGTGGAGGGATTCCTTTTGTGACCCTCTTGGAACGTCTCGGAACAACAGTCCATTCTTCTTCTTCATCCTCGTCCTCACTTTCGTCACTAGCATCAGCATCTGCGGCTTGCAAACAAGGAACATCAGGTTGTGAAGAACTGGTAGAAGGAATATCTGCCTGTGAATCTCGGTCATCAGGCTGTGTGGCATCTGCAACATCATCTCTAGGAAAATAAACTCCAGGATCATTGGAATGAATCCTGGACCAGTCAATATCTTCCTCAAAATTAGCAGATTGTGAAATCACAATTACATGTTTAGGGTCAATAAATTTGCTCCATTTTGAATTATCATCAATACCCATAAATCTCAGTCTCTTTGCTACTGTACCTCCTTTTCTTCTTTGAACTAAGGGAATGTTCACCATAGCGTATGAACCAAAAATGTGGAGGTTCTTGAGATCGGGCTTGTAGCCATACATCATGAAGAAAGGAGTCTGATTTATTACACTGCTCCAAGTACGGTTGACAATGTAATTTGCATATTTGATAGCTTCACCCCAGTATATGTTACTGAGATTGGCATCTTCTAGGAGACGACGCATCATGGTTTGTAGACCCCGTTGTCTTCGTTCTGCGACTCCGTTATGAGCCGGTGTATATGGAGCGGATGTCTGATGAAGAATTCCATTCTTACGCATCCAGTCCTAGAAACGCTGAGACATGAATTCAGCACCACAGTCACTCTGGATTCTGGCGATGCGAACTTGATATTGGGTAGAAACAAAAGCTGCAAAGTCTTTAAAGATCTGAAAGGTCTCAGATTTCTCTTTCATAGGATTTACAAATCCATATCTAGAATGATTATCAACAATTGTTAGAAAATACTTTTTACCACCAATTGTTGGTGGAAAAGGACCCACTATGTCAGTGTGTAGCAAATCAAAAATGCGTGTTGACAGGCGTGTAGTGTGTTTGGGAATGGCTGCTGCTTTGGATTTAGCTTTCCTGCAAACTGCACAATCCAAAAACACCTTACACCCCTTTAGAGCCAAACCTTTTGCGAACTCCGGCATTTTTCTAAGAACACGGAAACTGGCGTGCCCCAATCCTCTATGCCACTTGTGGATACACCTGGAATGCAAAGGTTTACCAGTTAGTGAATTTTCAATATTAACAGTTTTATGAGGAACCTGAGGCTTGCTCTGAGCAACCTGCTTCCTTATTTTCTGTTTGTTGGCTTTAGGAGCCTTTGGAGTAGCAACAGGATCTCTCTCTGAACCAATTCTCTCTGGGCCTGTGCTTTCCCTTTTTGGAGTTTGCATACTTGCCTGTGCTCTTGGCTTTAAGTAATAAACACCACCAATCAGCATGGTTTCAGCAACAATATCTCCAACTTGCTTTCTCGAGGTGGTGAACCTGGAACTTTAACACTCTAGACAAGTGACACTGACTAAGCAAATTGCTGGTTGCTGAAGGTATGTAATAAACATCAGGGATGAATGTATCGAGCTCTTCAACGTAAACAGTTCCTTTTCCCATGACCTTACAAGGGTGGTTGGAGAAGGAGTACAATTCTCGAAATTCAGATTCTGGCTCGTACATCTCTGTGAAAAGTTCCTTGTAAGTACCGTGTAAAGCTGCTCCACTGTCCAAAGTCCACAAAAGATGTCTGTCGTACTCTGGATCAGGTTGTGGATTGTTGGTTAAGGCCAATGTGGCAAGTGGAGCTTGTGGATCACGCCTTGGACCACGACGACCTTGTCTTCCGCCTCTACCTCTGCCTCTGGAGTCTGTTCCTCTGGGCTGGTATGTGACGGGAGCTGGAACTCGTTGGGGACAATCCCGGGTGTCATGTCCCATACGGTTGCAGATGTAGCATCTTGGCATCCTTGGAGCGTAGGTGTTAAGGGGGAGTTGCCACCCTTAATTAAAGAAGCGTGGACCGTGGCTTCTCCTAGCAGCATACTTCTGAAGACAAGCAAAAATAAAACCCGAAGCAAGATCTAATAAAAACATTTTAATATAAAGGAAAATAAAAATACCAAAACTTGCTATCTAAATTAATTACATCTCTGCAGAGTTATGTGCCTGCGTCCTTCGCAGGCGAACAGAAGATCAGAAGAGAAAGTTAAGGAATGTGAATGAGCAGGCGCATTAAATCACTTGCAGATAAGAACTGGAGCACGCGCAATAAATTTCAGCACAGCTAAGCAAACCAATTAACGCAGTGACAGTGTGTTTCCTATGTATGTTTGTTAGTTGGTTGGCAAAAAGGATATCTATTTTTCTGCTTGATTGGGTTGCCTACAGTATACACCTATGGCCATGTCATTCTTTTTTTCTTTTATGTTGACGCATATCCATTCTAGGTGGTTTTTGTTTTTGCTTTTATGCAATTCTGTACCAATATAGTGGTCCTTTGCATACAGTGCATTCCACCTCCTTTTTTATGGGGTCTGGTTTTTTTTTTGAAGAGTTTGTATCCTTCTATCAGTATGTTCCAGTCATGGATTTTGTTCCACCAAGTTCATGTTATTCCAATTATGTCGTATCTACCTTTGTGTATTAATAGTTCAGGTTCACCCTGTTTGTTCCCCTATATACATTTGTGTTCTGACCCCCTCCTCTTGTATACCAAGACACTCCGACACAAAGTCTCTTCAAAGATGTTTATTGACATACAGGTTCCACCTTGGCAGCAATCCAGCCTGCCAAGGTCAAGATAGCACTCTGGGCAGCAATCCAGCTACAGCGACACCCCTTGGCAGCAATCCAGCTACCAAGCTCCAGATAATCACCTTAGCAGCCAAGGTCCAGGGAACAGATTGACAGTAATCCAGGTAAAACCTTTAGCAGCAATCCAGCCTGCCAAAGTACGACACAGATCTGAGCTTCTCCAACTCCAATGATCAGTTGATTCCTGCAAAGGGTGTGTCCACAAGCAGTCCCTTTATAGTCTGGAGAGGAGTCTAATGATCAGCAGCTGAGAGCCATTACCTCCGGTAATTGCTCAATTGCTCCTTACGCCGGGTAGCACGTCGGTAACGAGCATCTAATAGCTCACTGCTGTCTGACTCACTGTCCTGTGACTCCTCCCCACTGCTCCAAGGCATGACATCAGGAGCCCCCTTCCTTTGGCTTTCACCACTGCTCCATGCCTCAGGCGCCCCCTGGTGGCCAACCAGCCTCTCTGCACCCTGCTCAGCGTCGGAACCCTGTCCAGGGTCCCCCACCTCCTCTTGAGCCGACTCAGAGGACACCTCGCTGTCGGAGTCTGGTGGCAGCGGCACTGGCACCGGCTGGGCCACAACACATTTGTATATAGGCACTTGAGATCTTTATGTCTGACTCTGGGTTTGCTTGCTATGTCTTCTATTTGGTGTTTGAGTTTGCCTTCCTTCCCATCCCTCCTTACTTCATTTCTTGCCTTGCTTTCTTCGAGGTCCTAAAGATTGGTCACCCTCCCCCCTCAATATTAGTTCAACCCATCCCTTGCCAAAAGCCCATCTTGGAGGTAGTACAGACCATGGTCCAGGAATCCAAATGTTTTCTTCTCACAGTTAAAGCTCTGTATAGCCAACCTGCTCCCATTCCCCCACCATCATGATCGGCGATGTCCTGCTATAATGCAGCCTTGCTGTTCCTGGCACCTGTGTCCCCGATGGGTGGATCTTCTCCGGGAAGAAGTATGCGTGACATGTCATCTGACACCCGTGCTAGCAAGGAGGCTGTGATGATGTCTCAAAGAAAGTGGCTCCTCTCTCTCTCACACACACACCCACGCTGAAGCCCAGGCCCCCCTGGGGGGCGGGGGAGGGATTGGCAATCTCCCGCTCCTTGAAAGGGTCTTCTGAGGCATCAACAATGTGTTGCATCCCAAAGTTTGGAAGCTTTCCCTTGATTGAGGCCTTCCCACCTTTTGCAGTCCCTTCACACTGTTTAATTTGCAATTGCCTGCTATTCCAGAACTTGGGGTATGAACTTAATAGTATAGGTTGTAGGCTTATCTTTTCAGAGGTTTTACCTGTATATAAGGAACAAAAAGGGAAGGGCCAGCGTGTAGCAGAGTTTAATGTTTGGCTAAAGGAGTGGTGTAAAAGGGAAGGCTTTGGTTTTATTAGTCATGAAGCCTGTAGCTGGTCCAATGAAAAACTGTACAAAAGAGATGGGTTGCACCCATCCAAGAAAGGAACTGAGTTACTTGGCATTAAATTCACAGATTTTCTTGATAAACATTTAAACTGAAGAGCGGGGACAGAGAATTAATAGATACAGAACATCTCTGTCCCCAGCAAACTAAAATTCATAGGGTTATAAATGCATGTAACATAGATGTGTGTGTGGGTAAGATTATCACTCCTGCTGTCAAGCAAAACCAAGCATGTAATAGTGATTGTCATACCATGTGCATGAATCACACAAGTGGCAAGAAAATAGGGGCAGTCAGGCATAATACAGGTTATGTAGACAGTAAACACAAGGTCAATCAAAATGGACTCAAATGTCTATATACCAATGCACAGAGTATGAGGAATAAACAGGGAGAATTAGAAATTCAAGTAAAAGAGGGCAGATATGATATTATTGCCATTACAGAAACTTGGTGGGATGAAACTGACAAATGGAACATACAGCTAGAAGGATTTAAATTATTTAAAAGAAATAGACCAAATAAAAGAGGAGGTGGAGTTGCACTATATATAAGAAATAACTATGTCTCTACAGAAATAGAGCACAACAATAATGAGAACTATCTTGAATGCATTTGGGTCAATATTAAAGGTTGTGGGGGAAATGACATTGCCATAGGTCTATACTACAGGCCACCCAACCAAGCAGAGGAAGAAGATGAACTTTTTGCTAGTCAGCTAACTAAGGTATGTAGGAAGCACACCACAATAGTAATGGGAGATTTTAACTACCCTGACATCAACTGGGAAACAAACTCTGCACCAAGTGGAAGATCCAACAGGTTCCTAACAAACCTAGCAGACAACTTTGTTTTCCAAAAAGTAGAGAAGGAAACAAGGGGATCAGCCATACTGGACTTAATTCTCACTAACAGAGAGGAAATGATAGAAGGTGTTGAAGCCATAGGAACCCTGGGGGCAAGTGACCATGCAATATTGGAATTCAACATTATCCAAACACAAGTAGTAGAACAAAGTCAAACTAGAGTCTTGGACTTTAAGAAAGCTAATTTCAATAAACTTAGAGAGAGCTTGGGAAAAATTCCATGGATGAGAATCCTCGAGGGGAAAACAACTCAAGAAGCTTGGGAAATTTTGAAAAATGAGATTAGAAAAGCCCAGTCTAACACAATACCAATGAAGAAGAAAAACAACAGCTCCCAAAGGAAACCAGCATGGCTGCATAAACAACTATCTGACAAACTGAAAGACAAAAAAAGTAAGTATAAAAAGTGGAAGGAGGGGGACATAACTAAGGCAGAATATCAGCAAATAGCCCGAGCCTGTAAAGATGAAGTGAGGAAAGCTAAGGCTCACAATGAAGAAAGGCTTGCCACAAAAGTAAAAATTAACAAAAAAAGCTTCTTCCAACATGTTAAAAACAAGAAAAAAGTTAAGGAAACAATTGGTCCATTGCTAGGAGAAAGTGGCAAGAAGGTGACAAGCAACAGGGAGAAAGCAGAACTATTTAACTCATGTTTTGCATCTGTCTTTACACAAAGGGATAAAACAGTCCAACCTATCAAAAGCAGCACCACAAAATTAGGAACACAAATTGAAATAGGGAAGAAAATGGTAAGTGAGCACCTGTCTACCCTAGATGAGTTCAAATCACCAGGACCGGATGGATTACACCCCAGAGTTCTGAAGGAACTAGCAGACGAGATCTCAGAACCACTGAATTATATCTTTCAGAGATCCTGGAACACCGGGGAACTACCAGAGGACTGGAAAAGAGCTGATGTGGTTCCCATCTTCAAAAAAGGGAAAAAATTAGATCCAGGAAACTACAGACCTATCAGCCTAACCTCAATACCAGGAAAGATTCTGGAAAAAATAATCAAGCAACGAATTTGCGAACACCTAGAAGCAAACAAAGTAATAGCCAAAAGCCAACATGGATTTGTCAAAAACAGATCATGCCAGACTAATCTTATTGCATTCTTTGATAATGTGACAAAATTAGTGGACCAGAGGAATGCCGTTGATATAGTTTACTTGGACTTCAGTAAGGCTTTTGATAAGGTAGACCATAACCTACTACTAGATAAAGTAGAAGAATGTGGGTTAGACAGCATCACCACCAGACGGATTGGTAACTGGCTGACCAACCGCACTCAACGTGTAGTTCTCAATGGAACTGCATCTACATGGAGGGAAGTATGCAGTGGAGTACCCCAAGGCTCTGTTTTAGGCCCAGTACTCTTCAACATCTTCATCAATGATTTGGATGAGGGAATAAATGGGGAACTCATCAAATTTGCAGATGATACCAAGCTGGCAGGAATAGCCAACACTCCAGAAGATAGGCTTAAGATACAGAAGGATCTTGACAAACTTGAACATTGGGCACTATCTAATAAAATGAAATTCAATGGTGAAAAGAGTAAGGTTCTACATTTAGGCAACAAAAACGGAATGCACAGGTACAGTATAGGTGATACCATACTCAGTAGTAGTAACTGTGAAAGGGATCTTGGAGTCCTAGTGGACAACCATTTAAATATGAGCCAGCAGTGTGCAGCAGCTGCCAAAAAAGCCAACACAGTTCTAGGCTGCATCAACAGAGGGATAGAATCAAGATCACGTGAAGTGTTAATACCACTTTATAATGCCTTGGTAAGGCCACACTTGGAATACTGCATTCAGTTCTGGTCGCCACGATGTAAAAAAGATGTGGAGACTCTAGAAAGAGTGCAGAGAAGAGCAACAAAGATGATTAGGGGACTGGAGACTAAAACATATGAAGAACGGTTGCAGGAACTGGGTATGTTTAGCTTAAGAGAAAGAAGGACTAGGGGAGACATGATAGCATTATTCCAATATCTCAGAGGTTGCCACAAAGAAGAGGGAGTCAAACTATTCTCCAAAGCACCTGAGGGTAGAACAAGAAGCAATGGGTGGAAACTAATCAAGGAGAGAAGCAATTTAGAACTGAGGAGGAATTTCCTGACAGTGAGAACAATTAATCAGTGGAACAGCTTGCCTCCAGAAGTTGTGAATGCCCCAACACTGGAAGTCTTTAAGAAGATGTTGGATAGCTATTTGTCTGAAACGGTATAGGGTTTCCTGCCTAGGCAGGGGGTTGGACTAGAAGACCTCCAAGGTCCCTTCCAACTCTACTATTGTATTGTATTGTATTGTATTCCAAGACGTTTTTTTATAATAAGTCCGTTTTTCACTTCTGCATCTTCACAACTGGACAGTTGTCATTTCTTCTTGAAATTTGTCTGCCACTGGAACTGTTAGGCAGCGTATAGAATTTGCCTAGTAAAAGCAATACAGAATCAGAATTCATAATAATCAAAATAGCAACCAGAGCAAAGAGTTGTAGGAAATAGTGCCACCAGTACAGTTCTCCATCTTTTCCCCTTCCCCCAATAAGGCCCCTGGCAAGGAGAGGGTGGGGGCTGCACCACCTCCATAGAGCCCCCCCCCTCAGTTAAAAATGGGTGCAGCTGATCTCCAGGCTGGAAGGCTCAGGCCAGGTTGGAGGGCTTATTATTTATTTATTTATTTCTTAGCGCTTATAGACCGCCCCCTCTCCCAAAAGGGACTCGGGGTGGTGTACAGTCCATATCAAAAACATCATAAATAACTATAAAATTTAAACAATTAAAATTATTAAGTGGATAGATATATAAATATATAAATAAGAGGAGGATAAAAATAGACAGAACTGTAATTGCTAAGTAGATAATTTAAAATATACAGAATTTAAAACCCCAGTGTCCTATAAAATTAAGTCCCCTAGAAAACCAGTAGGAAATATATATGCCAGGAGGTAGACGTTAAAAATTATGCCAGGCCAGCCAGTCGGAACAGGTGTGTCTTCAGTTTCTGCCGGAAGGAGCGGAAGTCAGTGGTGGTTCTAATGTCGGGGGGGAGGTCATTCCAGAGGGTTGGGCCCATCACAGAGAAGGCCCTACTCCTTGGTGTCACCCGTTGGCATTGCCTAGTGGCCGGCACCAGGAGAAGCCCCTCCCTGTGAGAGCGAATTGGCCGCAGGGATGTGTGTGGGAGGATGCGAACCCGCAGGTAACTAGGCCCTATGCCATGGAGCGCTTTAAAGATGGTGGTCAAAACCTTGAAACGCACCCGAAAGACCACAGGTAGCCAGTGCAGCTCGCGCAGGAGCGGTGTTACGTGGGAGTACCTAGTACTCCCCATGACTGCCCGCATGGCTGCGTTCTGGACTAGCTGCAGTCTTCGTGCGCGTCCCAAGGGAAGCCCCATGTAGAGAGCATTACAGTAGTCCAGGCGAGACGTCACCAGTGCATGAATGACCGTGCGTAGGGCATCCCGGTCCAGAAGGGGGCGCGATTGGCGCACCAGGCGAACCTGGTGGAACGCCCCCCTTGCCACGGCTGCCACATGGTCGTCCATTGACAGCCGGGCATCTAGGAGGACGCCCAAATTGCGCGCCCGTTCCACAGGGGGCAGTTGTTCGCCCCCTATGGCCAGCGTTGGAGTCAGCTGACTGAACCGAGGTGCCGGTAGCCACAGCCACTCAGTCTTGGAGGGGTTGAGTTTGAGTCTGTTGTCCCCCATCCAGACCCCGACGGCTTCCAAACACCGGGACATCACTTCGACAGCCTCGCTGGGGTGATTAGGGGTTGAAACGTACAGCTGAGTATCATCAGCGTACAGATGGTATTCAACCCCAAAACCATGGATGATCTCCCCCAGTGGCTTCACATATGCGTTGAACAGGAGGGGTGAGAGGACCGACCCCTGCGGCACCCCACAAGTGAGTGACCTCAGGGTCGACCTCTGCCCCCCTGTCAACACACATTGCGACCGGTCGGAGAGGTAGGAGCCGAACCACCGTAAAACGGTGCCTCCGACTCCCATCCCCTCCAGCCGGCGCAATAGGATACCATGGTCGATGGTATCAAAAGCCACTGAGAGGTCTAATAGGACCAGGATAGAGGAACAACCTCTATCTCTGGCCCTCCAGAGATCATTAACCAGCGCGACCAAGGCTGTCTCTGTGCTGTGCCCGGGTCGGAAGCCGGACTGGCGTGGGTCTAGATATTCGGATTCGTCAAGGTGTCATGGAAATTGCTGTGCCACCACATTCTCAACAACCTTCGCTAAAAAGGGAAGGTTGGAGACTGGACGATAATTAGCCAGCTCCATTGGGTCCAGTGAAGGCCTCTTGAGTAAGGGCCTCACCACCGCCTCTTTCAAGGCAGTTGGTAAGGATCCCTCACCCAATGAGGCGTTCACCAGGCCCAGAAGCCAGCCTCGTGTCACCTCCCAGGATGCCAGTACCAGCCAGGAGGGACACGGGTCCATTAAACATGTGGTGGGTTGCAGCCGTCCACGCAATCTGTCCAAATCCTCGGGGGCAACAGAGTCAAACTCCTCCCAGAATGGTCTCACAAGACTCACTGTTGACGGCTCATCCGGCCCACTGGAGGGGGCCCATCCGCTCCGGATCTGAGCGACTTTGTCCTGCAGATATTCCCCAAACTCCTCTGCTCTACCCTGCAAGGGTGCCCCCCGCGTCCCCTGTGACAGGAGAGAGCGGGTCACCCTAAACAGGGCGGCAGGGCGGTTATCCGCGGACGCAATAAGAGCGGCACAATGTCTACGTTTGGCCGCTCTCAATGCCACAAGGTAGGTCCGTAAATAGGCTCTTACCTGTAAATAGGCAACCACCTGCTTGTGGTTTGGATGCCTGGTTAGCTGCTGTATGTTGCCTGTCCAGAGCACAAATGCCTGCGTTCAGTGGGCGCTTTTGGTTGTATTCTCACAACATCTTGCACAATAGCAAACTAGAAACCCATCTCATGTTCTGCTCCACAATCTGGCTGCTGCTTCCCCTTTTAAGCCCTTTGAAGGATGGTTCTTGCAAGGTCCCGCTTGTGATTCTAGCAATTGGCCCTGGGACCACTTCCCCCCACGGCTTTTAAGAGTTTAGTGCATGTCTCTCTCCCCCCCCCCCCCCAGTTTTTAGAGTTTAATGTACAGTTTAAGCTTCTATCGTTTCAACTTTCATACTTGGCTCTTCTGGACTTTTGCCTTCTGGACTTTTGCCTTCTGAGGAAAATTGCCAAAGGTGGGATGCTGGACTAAGCTGCTCCAGTCCACCACCACCACCCCAGGATGGACCCAGCCATGATTCCCTCCCCAGCTCTGAGAGTGGGGCAGCCTCATCCATCCCGTTATTGATCCTTTGCAGCCCCCAGGAGGTTATACACTCCGTCGTCTATAGGCCCCAGAGGGGAGACCCACCTGCAGCCCCAGTGGAAAGGGCTGGCCTTCCTGCCCCTCAGTCACCTCATGGGGGAGAGTCAGAGGATGCCCTGCAGCCTTTGCCAGGCATAGGAGGACCCAGGACAAAGCGCCAATGGCCCCCTCACGCCTGGGGGTGGTTCAGACTCTGCAGTTGGGTGCCCTCTGATTTTATCTGACTTCATCTCCACGGCCTTTTTCACCTGTGAGGTGACTCTCGCTTGATGGTGTTTGAGGAGCTCAGTTGGCAAAGAAATGAGGTAGTCGATTGGCAGTCTCCACAGAAAACCTAGAAATTACAGGTGGCACGCTCCCCCCCCCACTCTGGGGTGGATGTCCAACCTATGGACTCTCCTTCCTCACCCCCCCCCCCGATTGACCTCCCCCACCCCCCATGTGGCACTAGGTGAGGGGGCCGGTCTGCCCCTCTTAAGGCCTGGGCATGCTCTGATGGAGACTTCCCTTGGCAAGGAGGGGCCAGCTTTTGACCTCCCCTCCCTTGTCCAAATGACAGTCTCCATTGAATGTAAGAGGGCTCCAAGACCCCCATCCTCTCAACAACCCCTTTTGCTCCTAGCTGGGAGGCAGGGAGGACTTGGGTCGTCTATCCCCTGGCCAGACCCTTTGCACGTTCCCTTGCTGCAGAAAGTGGTAGAGCTGTAGCCATGTACACCAGGAGCGTGACTGAACACGTATGAATATGTATGTTCACTGGGCACCATAGGAATAAAGCCTGAAAAGCATTGCTCCTGGGGATCAGGAGGGTGATTGGTCCCCAAGAGGTCCTGGGCCAGGAGCCCCCTCTGTTTGGGAATCCCAAAATCCCAGCTTTTTCAAGAGGCGACTGGACTTTCTGGTTTTTCTTTTGAAGACATTTCACTTCTCATCCAAGAAGCTTCTTCGTCTTCTTCAAATTGAGCTGCCTTCTCTCAAGAACGGGGAGGCATACGACGACATCTACCACCAGTCTACAACACAGTCCTTTCAACGGTTCCAAGAAAGCTCCACCCCCATTTGCACCACTCAGGCGACCCCAAGGACACAGGTAAACCTCCAAGTGGCCTCAACGACTCTCTAAAAAGGATGCAAATCACCAGCTGTCTGCAAGGAGTATAAATACTTCCACTCCCCACCATCTACTCAGAGCTGAAGAAGCTTCTTGGATGAGAAGGGAAAAGTCTTCAAAAGAAAAACCAGGAAGTCCCAACTGGTACAGGTTAAACAAGCTTCATTCAGCATTTCGGCCAGTGGGTTATTCATGTGGCTGAAAATCCTCTTTGGCTCAAGTGGTTTTGCAAATCCATAAAGCTTTTGATCTCCTCCCTGTGCGGAAAGAGGGGGAGAGGGCGGGGTTTGTGCCCTGTTTGTTAACGGGGGGGGGGGGGGGAGAGCGCAGCAGGGCGTAACTGATCTCCTCTTGCTGGTCATTGGCTGTCATCAAACAAAGAGACGATGCTAAGTTCGGACTGAACTTCATAAATTACTGAATTCTGACTATGGGGCCGGCGGGACTTCTAATACATTTATTATATTGGTTTGCCGCCCATCTCGAGGTAGTTATGTGGTAACAGTCATAGCTATTTGATACTATTTGGTATATATTGAGATATTTCTGTCCGATGCCGCGGGTTGGTAAAATGCGGCCTGAAAGTAAAGCAGAGATTTCAAAGCAAGAGAGCAGATGGCGCCTGAAGGAGAAAACGGAGAGAGCTGGGCTGCGCCTTGCTGCTAGGTTTCTCCCGGAACCTTTAAGGCTCTTTCTTCCAGCCCAGCCCGTCTCCAGGTACCCCCCCTGCCCTTGGCCTTCTCGTGTTTGTGGTAGATGTTGCCATTTTGGGCCCACCTTCACCTAAAAGACCAGGGGAGGGGGAACATCTTCCCCCATGCTTGGCCCGGGCCCAGTCACCTGGCCACAGGGAGCAGGATCCCCCCCCCCCCCCACAGAGACCCCCTGCCAGTGGTGAAATCTAAAAATTTTCCCTACTGGTTCTGTGGGTGTGGCTTGGTCATGTGACTGGGTGAGCTCAAAAACCAACTATCACACTTTACACAAAAATAACACAAAAGCTACACAACTGACTCACAATGCAAAAGCAGCTGGACCTCACACAAAATGGCCCCTACAACAAGCAGAAACCTCACAGCAACAAAGAGCTCAAAAACCAACTTTCACATTTCACACACAAGAGCTACAAAACTGACTCCTACACAACTGAATCACACACAATGCAGAAGCAGCTGGACTCCTGTAACAAGCAGGAACCTCACAGAGTCACGGTTAGGGCTAATAGGTAGCAAAAAATGCTTTTAAAAAGCAAAAGAAAAAAGAAAAAAAGTTCAGACATCCACCAGCACAGCTGATGAACCATTTTCTTCTTCTTTTTAAAGCAATTTTTTTACTACCAGTTGGGCAAGGTTAGGTAGTAAAAATGCTTTTTAAAAAGTTCATCAGCTGTGAGAATCAGCTGTGCCATTTGACCGTGGGAACCTTTGTTTTCACTTTTTAAAAACATTTTTTACTACTGGTTCGGGGAACCGGAAGCATTTGTTATCTACTGGTTCCAGAGAACTGGGCAGAACCGGTAGTATTTCACCCCTGGCCTCCAGTGCTTCTGTGGGTGACCGGGGCAGGCGGCCTGCCTTGAATGGTCTTGGGGCTTCAGCTACCCATGGCCACCTCGCTACCCATGGCCACTGTGCCTCCCCACTTGGCCGAGGCAGAGATAGGCAGGCCCCAGAAGGGGCGCGCTGGGAAGGGGCGGCGGAGGAGAAGAAGAAAGGTAGCCCGGTCCCTGCTCCACCTGGCTGGTTGCTCTCCGCCCGTGAAGGCCAGCGGTAGCTGAGCTGTTGGCTCAAACTTTGAACCCAATGACAAACCCAGCCCTCCTTATACTTGGAGAAGACCCCGGAGCAGCTGTAGTTTCAATCCGGTTTTAGCCCGCTTTCCATTCCAACACTCTGAAATTGTCAAAAGAAACCCTAGGAGCTTGATAGAATCCTGGTTGGCCTCCTCAGAGGGTGCCCTGCCCATCCCAAGCACTGCCGTGATTACTCCGGCCCTACTTTCCCCAAAGTGGGCGGGATCTGCAACTCTCAACTGAGACTCCTCAGCAGCTTCATGGGGAGGGGGGGACCAAGGAGGGAAGTGGTGGGGCCCTGGGTGGGTGGGATGCCCTGAGGGCAGAATCCGAGGGCACAACCTCTCCCCCCTCCCACAGGACAGGCAGCAGCCACTCAGGAAGGACCGAGGGGATCAGGGGTCCAACAGTGTCAGCTGGGCGATGACACTCTGTGTAACCCTAAGTCACTGATGAGAGCAAGCTAGTCTAAGCTCTCATGAAATCCAGCTCTTGGGAGTCTTCCAATCTTCAAAATTATACGGCAGGTCATATTTGTCCTATATAGCTGGATTAGAGGTTAGTTCCTCAAGTAAGAGTTGGTAGGTTCCGTTCATACAGGGATCTAGACCACAGGAAGCAGAGCTCCCAGGATCACCCAGGATCACCACACTTCCTCAGGATCAATACGCTCACTAGAAGTCTTCAAGCAGAGGAGGTCCAAAATGCTTTAGCAGCTGCTGCCCCACTGAGGAGCTCAGAGTCCTCGGGCCCTTCAAATTCACATGGCCACGAAATGCGACGTGAAGCTTCCCTTCCTCTCTTCCAGATCCTCCAGTTGGCCTCAGTAGAGGCCCCGTCCTCGCATTCTGAGAAGAGTTTCACCTTCTCTAGAACATACAGGAGGTTATGGCCCTCGGTAGCTTTAGTGCCTTCTTGGTGTTCTCTTAATTTCATGCAGGTGTTTCACTAACAAAGTAGGTCACATCATCCTTGGCTACCCTGTTGGCAAAACATTTACAAGGATACGAGAATACCAAGAACTTGACAGTTCAGCCTTGAGTTGCAGATCTTCTCTGCCGCTGAGCATTTTTCCCGTCGCCTGTGCTCTGTCCAGAGATGAACTGATGTGCTCTCTGGATGACTGTGGCAAGGGGGTGAGAACACCATCGCAAAGTGGGACATGCCAGAATTTGTATCAGTGGAATGGAGCTGCTTGTAATGACAGTGAGAGAAGGGTTTTGTTGCACCACCAGGAGGTGAGTCCCTTCCTTCCTTCCTTCCTTCCTTCCTTCCTTCCTTCCTTCCTTCCTTCCTTCCTTCCTTCCTTCCTTCCTTCCTTCCTTCCTCCCTCCCTCCCTCCCTCCCTCCCTCCCTCCCTCCCTGGCATAAAAGTCTTTCATTCTTTGGCCCTTCCAAAGTATCTTTCCAAGTCCTCCAAGTGGAAAGTGGTGCCCACTTCAGCAGCCAGCTGGCAGCTCTAGAGGGTCTGTTAGATGTGCAAGTTGCCCTTGTGTTTTTCCCTTTCTGGCCAGAGAATCCTGACTCTTTTTGGAATGAGCAGCCCGGGACAGCCCTGTCTTTCCCAGCGCAGTGCCAGGTAAACAGGAAAAGTTTCCAAGATATTCCGCCTGTTTTCTGGGTCCTAAATTTAGGCATTGATAAGAGCCATTGTGTCTGTCATTAGCGTTTCCTGCAACCTGAGTTATGTTTTCCTCTCAGAGAGAAGGATAAGCAGAAAGGCTCCTCCGGCTGATGGTTAGAGAGCCTTGTCTCCCTTATCCTGACCTGAGGGACCTGCAACAAGATTCCGAGGAGACGGGTCCTCCCGAGAGCACCAGCCTTTGGCTCCCACAGCTTCACTCACACACATGAACCGGCCACACCCGCCTCAGCACGGAGCCTGGCTGAATTCCCAGGGAAAGGAAGACGCCCCTGCAGGAAGAAAGGGGAGGAAGCCAGAGGGGGTGCGGGTGGGGGGTGGAAAAGATGAGCAATGGAAATCCACATGAGGGGTAGGGGGATTGGGGCAGGCGGAGGGAGGGAGGGAGGGAGGGAGGTTGGCCCTTTCACAGGAACATGAT
Organism: Natrix helvetica; assembly: GCF_964273705.1. Lineage (NCBI taxonomy): Eukaryota > Metazoa > Chordata > Lepidosauria > Squamata > Natricidae > Natrix > Natrix helvetica. Next base: position 298,753,984 of record NC_138552.1, read on the forward strand.
AAGCAAAAATGATAAGCCACCCAGTTCCAGGACAACTCTGGGCAGTTACAATCCAGCATAAAGCCTTAAACACGGGAGGCCGGCTCAATAAAGACAAAGTCAAGAAGAGAACAATTCAGACTAGGCAGACCTCCCCCCCTCCCCCCTCCCTCCCCCGGGGGGCCAGGCCTCGCTGAGTGCCAGTGTTTGGGTGTAGGAGCCATCCAGGTCTTGGGGGTGGGGGTGATGAGAGGCAACCCTTTTCATTGCCCCCCCCCCTACACAGGATGGAGGCTCGCCTGGCCTCCTTTGCAAGGCATTCCAGTGCTGAGCTGAGAAATGGCAACGGTAGGATTTGTCTAGAAGTTGGCAGATTTAGATTTACTAATGGACAGGTTTATACATTGTCGTCTCAGCTGAAGGGCAACCTCTTTTGCTTCCATGTTCCTGGTCACAACATGTCTTCTTCTCCAGCAGCAGCTGGTGAACTTCAGGAGATCGGTGAATTTCCCTAGGGAGAAAAAAAAATGACAAATATGAGTGCAGCTTTCTGATCAATAATGTATGTAGGCAACAAAGTAGTTTATGTCCTCTGGATTTCTAAATTGTTTGTAAATTTCAGTACACCTCTCACCATCTCTCATATCTCTCCCATCCCATCCCTCCTTCCCTCCATATCTATCCATCCATCCATCCATCCAGCTATCTCTCATCTATTTATTAAATTTATGTGTGACCCACCTCATCACAGGGACTCTGGGTGGCTGATATAATAAATTAAAATTATTATAACCTAGAAAAGCTATTACTTGCTATGAATTAAATTGATTAATTTAGATCACCATGAAGAAAATCTCAGTGGTCACTAGGAGTCAAAAATGACACTTTACTTTACTTACTTTACTTTATTTCGTATTTCTAGACCGCCCCCTCTCCCAAAAGGGACTCGGGGCGGTGTACAGTCAGGCTAAAACACAAATAGGATGCATATAAATAAATACATAAATACATAAATACATAAATAAATGGAGGAGGCTATATAAAACTGTACCTTCAAGTAAAGTATTAAAAGCAGTATTTAAAAACAACCCCTAAAAATACCCCCAAAAATTGAATTTAAAATAATTACCCATGAAATTCCCCAATTAAATATCTGCCAGGAGGTAAGATAAAACTATGAGTGGGCCAGGCCGGCTAATCGAAACAGGTGAGTCTTTAGTTTTTGTCGGAAGGAGCGGAAGTCGGTGGTAGTTCTGATGTCGGGGGGGAGGTCATTCCAGAGGGTTGGGCCCATCACAGAGAAGGCTCTACTCCTAGGCGCCGCCCGTTGGCATTGCTTGGTGGACGGCACCCGGAGGAGTCCCTCCCTGTGAGAGCGAATTGGTCGCAGGGATGTGTGCGGTAGGATGCGATCCCGCAGGTAGCTAGGTCCTGTGCCATGGAGCGCTTTAAAGATGGTGATCAACACCTTGAAACACACCCGAAAAACCACAGGCAGCCAGTGCAGCTCGCGCAGGAAGGGTGTAATGTGGGAGTACCTGGTACTCCCCGTGATGGCCCGCGCGGCTGCATTCTGAACTAGCTATAGTCTTCGGGCGCGTCCCAGGGGAAGCCCCATGTAGAGGGCATTGCAGCAGTCCAGACGAGACGTCACCAGCGCATGAGTGACCGTGCGTAGGGCATCCTGGTCCAGTAGGGGGCGCAATTGGTGCACCAGGCGAACCTGATGGAACGCCCCCCTTGCCACGGCTGCCACATGGTCGTCCATCGACAGCCGGGCATCTAGGAGGATGCCCAAATTGCGTGCCCGTTCCACAGGGGGCAATTGCTCGCCCCCTATGGCCAGTGATGGTGTCAACTGGTTGAACCGAGGTGCCAGTAACCACAGCCACTCCGTCTTGGAGGGGTTGAGCTTGAGTCTGTTGTCCCCCATCCAGACCCCGACGGCTTCCAAACACTGGGACATCATTTCGACTTTAAATGTGCTCAAGAACAAGTAGTTTCCTTTTTCTGGCAATCTATATGTATTTTATGCTACACATTTTAATACATTTTTCTGAGTCCATGGCACAAAAATGTTAAGGCCCCTTGGCCTAGGTAGGACACTTAGGAGGAGGCTTCAGTTCTATGCGCAATTTAGCAGATCATGTGGAAATTAATCTCAATCAATGGCAGGCGCAGGATTTTGGACTCAAGTTAGCTACTTCAAAATTCCCTTTTGTGATCACTAAATAATATGATTTATTTATTTGCTTAATGTCAGCATTCCGATTAATGCATCCAAAGAAATCAGAACTCCAAGGTGGGAACATTCCTCAGATAACATGTTTATTGGATACATCAAATTGGCATAGCTAGTGAAAACCAATTCTAAGTTTCCTGTGGTTAACATGTAATTAAAACAGCAAAAGTTTCCCTCTCTGGGTGTCACATGTCACATTGTCCAATCAAAATCTACAATACTATTTCCCCCTCATTCTTCCACCATATTGTGTAGCAACTATGAAGCAGCACAAAATGGCTTCAGGTAGGTTAGATTCAGAGTTGACCTCCCCCCTTATTTGAAGAGAAGTTCCTCGAAAGACAAACAGAAATAGATTAGCTCTTATTCAACCACCCTTCCCTCCCCCAGAGGTTCCTTGGGTTTTTGTGGGTACTTGTCATGGAATTTCTTAGTTAATGCTCTGCCCTCACATCTGTGCTCTTCACCCAGGTAGCTTCTGAGAGCAGGTATCCTTTCCATAGCACTAAACACTGCAGCTTCCCTTTATATAATCCAGGGTTTAAAATTTGTTTCACCCCGTAATGGGTCTCTCCCTGCACCATGATCAGGTTTGGGGCTACCTGGCCTACCGATTTCAGCTGGGATCTCATTACTGGCTTCAGCAGAGTGCTATGAAAGACTGGATGCACTTTCCCTAATAAGCGGGGAAGTTTCAGCTCCACTGTAACTGGATTAATGATTTTTACAATGGGAAAAGGCCCTAGGAATTTCAGTCCTTGCTTCTTGCAGGGTAGTTTCAATCTTGAGTGTTTGGTGGACAGGTAAACCTTGTCCCCTACTTGGAACAGCGGTTGGGGGGTGATTTATGGAGGGCCCATTTCATGTTCTCCCAGGCTTTTCTCAGGGAGTCCATCCATTCAGCTAGAGCAACCGAGGAGGGTGGCTCCTGGGAAAACTCAGGCATAGGGACAAATTCCATCCCTGTGGTTATTTGGAATGGGGTGAATCCTGTGCTTGTCCCCCTTTTTAATCCTCACCTGGTAGTATGCCTCCCACAGATCTAATTTGGTAAATATTTTTTCCTTTGCCAAGTGGGCCAGCATGTCCTTCATTAAGGGGAGAGGGTACATATTTTCGGCACATACGGCATTAATCCCTCTAAAGTCCATGCATAATCTCATTGTCCCATCTTTCTCTTTAAATAACACTGGCGTGGCTACGTGTGACTTCTCCGGCTGTATGAACCCTCTGGCCAAGTTCTTATCAATGTATTCCCTTACTTCTTTCATATCTCTAGGGTTCATAGAGTATAACTTTGTCTTGGGTAGTTTGGTGCCAGGCAGGATCTTGATTGTGCAGTCAATAGACCGGTGAGAGGGTAGCGCATTGCATTCCACCTCACTGAAAACTTCTAGGTCCCAGCATTCCCGGAGGACTCCTGGCAGCTGCTTCAACACAGTCTTCAGTTTCTTGCATCATTTAGTGTCTCTTAGCCAATGGACAGCTCCCCCCTCAGGTTTGCTGGGAGGAAGAAGGGGACCTCTCCTAGCCTTAACTTTCTCTTCCCACTAGATGGTGGGGCTCCATTTGTCCAGACAGGACAGTCCCAGAATTATGGCCTCCACTATTTTTGGTGCCACTACAAAATGGATGATTTGCCAGAGCATGGCAGGGACTCCCCCTATCAGTGATCTGTTGACCTGCTCAATCCTCATGGGCCAGGGTAACTTTTATTTATTTATTTATTTATTTATTTATTTATTTATTATTTGTGCTTCTAGACCGCCCCCTCTCCCAAAAGGGACTCGGGGCGGTGTACAGTCCATGCAAAGAACACATCAGAATACAATAAATAGAAAAATTAAATATGTACAGTTAAATATGGAGGAAATTAAAATAGAGTTAAAAGGAACTGTACAGTTAGCCAATATATATAAATATAATTTTAAAACCCCTAAGAAACACACAAATTAAATTAAAAACAATACCCCTAAAATAACCAGTTAATAGTACGTCTATCAGGAGATAACAGTTGTAATTATGCCAGGCCCGCTAATCGGAACAGGTGAGTCTTCAATTTTTGCCGGAAGGAGCGGAGGTCAGTAGTGGTTCTGATGTCGGGGGGGAGGTCATTCCAGAGGGTTGGGCCCATCACAGAGAAGGCCCTACTCCTTGGTGTCGCCCGCTGGCATTGCCTAGTGGACGGCACCAGGAGAAGCCCCTCCCTGTGTGAGCGAATTGGCCGCAGGGATGTGTGTGGGAGGATGCGATCCCGCAAGTAACTAGGTCCTGTGCCATGGAGCGCTTTAAAGATGGTAATCAGGACCTTGAAACGCACCCGAAAAACCACAGGTAGCCAGTGCAGCTCGCGCAGGAGAGGTGTTACGTGGGAGTACCTTGTACTCCCCATCACAGCCCGTGCGGCTGCGTTCTGAACTAACTGCAGTCTCCGGGCGCGTCCCAAGGGCAGCCCCATGTAGAGAGCGTTGCAGTAGTCCAGGCGGGACGTCACCAGTGCATGAGTGACCATGCGTAGGGCATCCCGGTCCAGTAGGGGGTGCAATTGGCGCACCAGGCGAACCTGGTGGAACGCCCCCCTTGCCACAGCTGCCACATGGTCATCCATTGACAGCCGGGCATCAAGGAGGACGCCCAAATTGCGCGCCCGTTCCACAGGGGGCAATTGTTCGCCCCCTATGGCCAGCGATGGGGTCAGCTGGCTGAACCGAGGTGCCGGTAGCCACAGCCACTCAGTCTTGGAGGGGTTGAGTTTGAGTCTGTTGTCCCCCATCCAGACCCCGACGGCTTCCAAACACCGGGACATCACTTCGACAGCCTCGTTGGGGTGGTTTGGGGTTGAAATGTACAGCTGAGTATCATCAGCGTACAGGTGGTACTCAACCCCAAAACCACGGATGATCTCACCCAGCGGCTTCACATATGTGTTGAACAGGAGAGGCGAGAGGACCGACCCCTGTGGCACCCCACAAGTGAGTGGCCTCAGGGTCGACCTCTGCCCCCCTGTCAACACACATTGCTTCCGGTCGGAGAGGTAGGAGCCGAACCACCGCAAAACGGTACCTCCGACTCCTATCCCCTCCAACCGGTGCAATAGGATACCATGGTCGATGGTATCAAAAGCCGCCGAGAGGTCTAATAGGACCAGGATAGAGGAACTACCTCTATCTCTGGCCCTCCAGAGATCATCGACCAACGCGACCAAGGCTGTCTCCGTGCTGTGCCCGGGTCGGAAGCCGGACTGGCGTGAGTCTAGATAATCGGATTCGTCAAGGTGTCGTGGAAACTGCTGCGCCACCACATTCTCGACAACCTTCGCTAGAAAGGGAAGGTTGGAGACTGGACGATAACTAGCTAGCTCCGTTGGGTCGAGCGAAGGCCTCTTAAGTAAGGGCCTCACCACCGCCTCCTTCAAGGCAGTTGGTAAGGATCCCTCACCCAATGAGGCATTCACCAGGCCCAGAAGCCAGCCTCGAGTCACCTCCCAAGATGCCAGTACCAACCAGGAGGGACACGGGTCCATTAAACATGTGGTGTGTCGCAGCCGTCCACGCAACCTGTCCAAATCCTCGGGGGCAACAGAATCAAACTCCTCCCAGAGTGGGCTCACAAGACTCACTGTTGACGGCCTGTCCGGTCCACTGAAGGGGGCCCATCCGCTCCGGATCTGAGCAACTTTGTCCTGCAGATATTCCCCAAACTCCTCTGCTCTGCCCTGCAAGGGCGCCCCCTTAGCTCTGATGCCCAGTTTCAGAACCATCTGGAAACTGATTAGGCAGTGGGTGCAGCCTGAGTCTATTAAGGCATCCAAAGCCCCCTGGACCCTGGATTTTGGCACTATGAGTCTCATGGGGATGGTGAAGTGGCAGATGACCTAACTTACCATCGGGTCATCCTCGGCCTCATCTTTGCTGTTGTAGGGAGCAGGCTGATGAGTGTCCCGGGGCAGAGTTCTCCCTCATTAGGAGGAGGAGAGACCTCAATGGCTTGGAGAGCTTCCCCCTCTTGCCTTTTGTTGGGGCTTCTTCGACTTGGCGGTTTCTGGTGGTTTCCCCTTTGTCTGGGGGGCTGAGGCTAGACTGGGTGCCAGCAACCTGCGGCTCCAGAGCCCCATGCGGCACCTCTGCTCTTGCTGAAACAGCATTCTGGCTTCATCGCGATGCATTTGCTGTTGCTGCCTCCATCGCCTGCCCGCTGCTCTCACAGCACCATGTGAAATTTAGCGCACTTCACAATGGAGGAGATGAGGTCCCCTCCTTCTGGAGCCCATTACGATGCGGAGCAGCAGCGGTGGCTCGCTCTTGCTTCCTGGATGTCAGTGTGCGGTGAGCTGCTCCTGGGCTCGTCGATGTTTGGATGTCAGATTCCCACCACCCAGCACTTCAGGGGGAGAGAGAGAGAGAGAATCGTGTGATTGGGTGGGAGTGAGTGATGTCAAGTTGGCCATGCTCACCCAGGTTTTGTGGCTCCTGGTGTTTTCTTTTCTGTGGGAAACCGGTCCAAATGGCTCTTTGAATGTTTAAGGTTGCAGACCCCTGGGCTAGACACTCGGCCATTTGATTCCCTTGCTGGCCACAGTGGAAGCACGATGGGCAGTCCCGAGGCTCCGCTAGAGGGGTCTACGGCTTGTCCAGGAGTTGGTCACCTGCCAAGTTGGTACTTCTCTTGGCTTTTGCTCTGTGGCTCCATGCTTCTTCTACCATTTAAATTCAAGGTCCATTGCCACTGCCATCAAATACCACTCGTGGATTCGATCAGGGACTCCTCCATAGATGCATTCATGAAGTAGTTTGCGATCCAGGCCCTCCTTTTTTTTATTAAAGGTTTTAACAAATTTTACAAATATTACCCCTTCCCCTTCCCACCCTCCGACCCTCCCTCCCCCCAACCTCCCAGAGCAAAATACAGGGTATAAAACATTTAACAATCATATGCTAACATAAGCTAACTGATTTTAACATCCTACCTCCTCTTGTGCTTTAATTCCCCTTTTGTTAAGCTAACTTTAGGTAAATTGTAACATTCTTTGTGCCTTCACTCATAAGCTAATTGAAATTTTTTAGTCCGATATTTATTTTGAATATAGTCAATCCATCTTCTCCATTCCAACTTATATTTCTCATCCGAATGGTCCTTCAAATATGCTGTAATTTTGGCCATCTCTGCTAGATTTACTACTTTTAGCGTCCATTCTTGAATAGTAGGCAATTCTTTCCTCTTCCAGTACTGCGCCACCAACAATCTTGCTGCCATCATTAACTTCAAATTTGTCTCTATAGCTGTACAGTCTGTAATTATACCTAACAAAAACAACTGGGGGGGGGGTGAACTTTATCATTTTTTAAAGTATATTTTGAATAACCCACCATATTTTTATCCAAAATGCTTTGACTTTTTTGCAAGTCCACCATATATGGTAATAGGTAGCATCAGCACAATCACATCTCCAACATTTAGGTTGTAAATTCGGATACATACAAGATATTTTTTTGGGATCTAAATGCCATCTATACAACATCTTATAAAAATTCTCTCTCAAATTCTGAGCTTGCGTAAATTTTACATTTCTTACCCAAATCTTTTCCCATGTTTCCATTATTATTGGCTCTTCAAAATTTTGTGCCCATTTTATCATACAGTCTTTAACTAACTCCGTTTCAGAATCTATTTCTATCAGTATATTATACAACCTTTTTATATGCATTTGACTCTGGTCCCTAATTTGTTTTACCAAACTATCCTCATTTTGCGTGATACCAATTGTCTGATCTTTTTTCCATGTAGCTTGTAACTGTCCATACTGGAACCAGGTTTGAATTACCCTTTCTTCTCTTAATATGTTCAAAGGCTTTAACTGTAGTACACGCCTCTCTATATTAAGAAGTTCTCTATATGTAATTACATCCTGTTTTTGTTCTATACTTATATTCTCTATCGCGTGTCTGGGTACTACCCATGTCACTGCATTAATTTGTTTGTCAATTTGAGCTTATATTCTGAGTTATACAGTAGAATGGATTGTTTCTTATCTGACAATGATTAATGAGCATGTCTCATAATACATCACACATTCTTTTACTTTTCTTCTGATCTTCCATTCGCCTGCCGAAGGAGGTGGGCAATATAGCTCTTGCCAAAATGTAAGATTTAGATAGTAAGATTTGTATTTTATTTTATTCCATATTAAAAGCTGTTTATTAGAATATGTTCTCAGGTTTTATTTTCTGCTTATCTGGAAATATGCTACTTGGAAAGCCGATGATTCACACCTCATTAATTCAGGAGGGGGGAACTCTCCCTCCTTCACAACCCATATAGGTATCTTATCATATATTGATAAGGTATCTTATTATATTGGTATTTTTTCCAGACACGCAATAGGGCATTCCTTAATATATGGCTTTTAAAAATCTTATCCACCTTCTTATCATATATTAAATAAGCGTGCCAACCATATACCAAATCATATCCCTCAATATTCAGTATTCTATCCTCTGTTAGATTAATCCAAACACTAATTGTTGATAAAACTACTGCTTCATAGTATAATTTTAAATTGGGCATTTTCAAACCTCCTCTTTCCCATATATCTTGCATTATTTTAAGTTTTACTCTTGGTTTCTTCCCCGCCCAGACAAAGTTATTAATACCTTTCTGCCATTCTTCCAAATTTGCATCTTTTTAAAGTATTGGTATCATTTGAAAGAGAAAGAGAAACTTAGGCAAAACATTCATTTTTACTGCTGCTATCCTTCCCAACAATTTATTTTATTTATTTATTATTCACACTTATAGACCGCCCCCTCTCCCGGAGAGGACTCGGGGCGGTGTACAGTCACTAAAATACATTATAAAATACATACATAAACAATTAAATTAATACTGGTGAAGGAGGTTATGAGACTGTAATCGAATAATAAATATAATACGTTAAAAGCCTATAAAACCCTTAAAACCCAATTAAAATAAATAAATCCCGGGAGGTAAAACTAAGACAGTGCCAGGCCAGCTGATTGAAATAGGTGAGTCTTTAACTTTTGCCGGAAGGAGCGGAGGTCGGTGGTGGTTCGAATGTCTGGGGGGAGGTCATTCCAGAGGGTTGGGCCCATCACAGAGAAGGATCTACTCCTAGGTGTCGCCCGCTGGCATTGCCTAGCAGACGGCACCAGGAGGAGCCCCTCCCTGTGTGAGCGGATAGGTCGCAGGGACGTGTGTGGTAGGATGCGATCCTGCAGATAACTAGGTCCTCTGCCATGGAGCGCTTTAAAGATGGTAATCAATACCTTGAAACGCACCCGAAAGGCTACAGGTAGCCAGTGCAGCTCGCGCAGGAGAGGTGTTACGTGGGAGTAACGAGTACTTCCCATAATAACCCGCGCGGCTGCGTTCTGAACTAGCTGCAGTCTCCGGATGCGTCCCAAGGGAAGCCCCATGTAGAGGGCATTGCAGTAGTCCAGGCGAGACGTCACCAGCGCATGAGTGACCGTGCGCAGGGCACTCCGGTCCAGTAGGGGGCGCAATTGGCGCACCAGGCGAACCTGGTGGAATGCCCCCCTTGCCACGGCTGTCACATGGTCCTCCATTGACAGCCGGGCATCAAGGAGGACACCCAAATTGCGCGCCCGCTCCACAGGGGACAACTGTTCGCCCCCTATGGCCAGCGATGGAGTCAGCTGGCTGAACCGAGGTGCCGGCAACCACAGCCACTCGGTCTTGGAGGGGTTGAGTTTGAGTCTGTTGTCCCCCATCCAGACCCCGACGGCCTCCAAACACCGGGACATCACTTCGACAGCCTCGTTGGGGTGGTTTGGGGTTGAAATATACAGCTGAGTATCATCAGCGTAGAGGTGGTATTCAACCCCAAAACCACGGATGATCTCCCCCAGCGGCTTCACATATGCGTTGAACAGGAGAGGCGAGAGGACCGACCCCTGTGGCACCCCACAAGTGAGTGGCCTCAGGGACGACCTCTGTCCCCCTGTCAACACACATTGCTTCCGGTCAGAGAGGTAGGAGCCGAACCACCGCAAAACGGTGCCTCCGACTCCCATCCCCTCCAACCGGCGCAATAGGATACCATGGTCGATGGTATCAAAAGCCGCCGAGAGGTCTAATAGGACCAGGATAGAGGAGCAACCCCTATCTCTGGCCCTCCAGAGATCATCAACCAACGCGACCAAGGCTGTCTCGGTGCTGTGCCCGGGTCGGAAGCCGGACTGGCGTGGGTCTAGATAATCGGATTCGTCTAGGTGTCGCGGGAGCTGCTGCGCCACCACATTCTCAACAACCTTCGCCACGAAGGGAAGGTTGGAGACTGGACGATAGTTAGCTAGCTCCATTGGGTCGAGTGAAGGCCCCTTGAGCAAGGGTCTCACCACCGCCTCTTTCAAGGCGGTTGGTAAGTAACCCTCACCCAATGATGCGCTCACCAGGCCCAGGAGCCAGCCTCGTGTCACCTCCCAGGCTGCCAGTACCAGCCAGGAGGGGCACGGGTCCGTTAAACAAGTGGTGGGTCGCAGCCGTCCACGCAACCTGTCCAAATCCTCGGGGGCAACAGAGTCAAACTCCTCCCAGAGTGGTCTCTCAAGACTCGCTGTTGGCGGCTCGTCTGGTCCACTGACGGAGGTCCACCCGCTCCGGATCTGATCGATTTTGTCCTGGAGATATTCCCCAAACTCCTCTGCTCTACCCTGTAAGGGTGTCTCCCGCACCCTCTGCGATAGAAGGGAGCGAGTCACCCTAAACAGGGCGGCAGGGCGGTTATCCGCGGACGCAATAAGAGCAGCACAATGTCTACGTTTGGCCGCTCTTATTGCCACAAGGTAAGTCCGCAAATAGGCTCTTACCTGTGTTCGGTCAGATTCGGAGCGTGAGGACCTCCACCTGCTCTCTAGACGTCTCCTGTGGCGCTTCATCACCCTAAGCTCCTCAGTAAACCAAGGAGCCCGGGTGGGTCGATGCCGCAGGAGAGGTCGCAAAGGCGCAACCCGGTCCAAGGCCCCAGTCGTCGCCCTATTCCAGGCGGTCACTAGGTCCTCGGAGCGGGAGCGGGACAAGGCTACAGGAATTGGCCCAAGCTCCGTCTGGAATCTATCAGATTCCATCAGGTGCCTGGGGCGGTACCAGTTTATAGGGTCTGGTTCCGCCTCCTCGCGGTGGGGGATAGCGCCAGGGAAGTCCAGCCGGAGGGATGAGTGGTCTGACCATGACAGGGGCGTGATGACTAAATCCCCTATTCCCAGATCACTCGTCCACTGTTCAGATACAAAAATGAGGTCCAGTGTGTGGCCCCCTTCGTGAGTGGGGCCCTGCACTAATTGGGTCAGGTCCATGGCCGTCATGGAAGCCATGAACTCCCGAGCCGCCTCGGAAGCCGCTCCCATTGACGGCAAGTTGAAGTCCCCCATGACCAAGAGTCTGGGAGTCTCAACTGCCGTCGCAGAGATTAGCTCGAGGAGCTCGGGCAGGGCTGCTGATGCATAGCGAGGAGCCAAGTATACAATCAGCAAGCCCCACTGCCTCCCTGGGCCCCAGTTCACACCAAGGGACTCACACCCGGGTATCTGAGGAACAGTGAATAAAACAATGAAGGTGTTTATGCCATAACTATAGTTTATGCCATAATGGTTAATAATTACACTTATATAATTTCCCATTTGAGGTTGTAATGTAAACTCCTAAATATTTAACCTTTTCTACTATCTCGCATCCTGTTATTCTTTCTAGTTCTTCTTTTTAATTTGTAGTCATATTTTTAACTATCATCTTTGTTTTTCCTAGATTTATTTTGAACCCGGATACTTGACCATATTGATTAATTATGTTCATTAAACCTATAGCTGATTTCCCCGGTTGGGTTAAAGTTACAACCAAGTCATCTGCAAATACTCGTACTCTATATTCATAATGCTTAATCTTAATTCCCTGTAGGTCATCTGACCCACGTATTCTATTCAACAATAACTCCAAGGTTAAGATAAACAATAATGGAGACAGGGGACACCCCTGTCTTGTTCCTTTTTCAATTTTGAAGGATTCTGTTAAACTACCGTTAACTATAATTTGTGCTGTTTGTTTCTGGTATATTGCCTTGATAGATTGTGTAAAATACTCTCCAAAATGCATCTTTTGTATTATTTTTATTAGAAATTGCCAATTCACTCTATCAAATGCTTTCTCCACGTCTAAGAATAAAAGCGCTGTGGGGACTTGGTTGTTCTTCCCCAAATATTCCAATATATTAACAATTTGTCTTACATTACTTTTCATTTGTCTCCCCTGTATAAAACCGGATTAATCATTATGAATCATTTGTTGTATAATTGACATCAACCTATTTGCTAATATTTTAGCAAAGATTTTATAATCTGTATTAAGTAATGAAATAGGTCTATAGTTTTTTGGCTGAGTGTGGTCCTGATCTTCTTTTGGAATCAGGGAAATAAAGGCTGTTCTCCAAGATGGCGGTACCCTTCCTTCCATTTGAATTTTATTAAATAATTCCTTAAGAGGATCTACCATTTCTAATTGTAACTTTTTATAATAAACCGCTGTCAATCCATCTGTACCTGGGGCCTTCCCAATTTTTAATTGCTTAATTGCCAGGAGAATTTCCTCCGTGGTTACAAGTTGATTCAGTCTTTCCCTTTGTTCATCTGTAACTATAGGTATTTTCTCTTTCTCCAGATATCTATCTATATCTAAACCTTGTATTTTATCACCACCGTACAATCTAGTATAATATTCCGAGAAAGACTTTTTAATCATATCCTGTTGATAAACTTCTTTGCCTTTTTATTCTACTTTCTCTATAGTACGAGACTTTTGCTTTTTCCTTAACATGTATGCTAGCCATCTACCTGGTTTATTTGCATTACAAAAAGTATTATGTTTAGCATATATCAGGTTAGTGGCTGCTTGATCTGACATCAACATATTGAACTGCCTCGCAATAAAGTAATTGCTTCTCTTGTCTTCTTATCATCTGGGTTAGATATTAATGCCTGCTCTTTCTTTTTTATCTCTTTTTATTCTAATTCCCTTCATTTTCCCCCTATCTGCGCCTATATAGATTGTTCAAATTTATTAAGACACGTCTCATGTAAGCTTTGCTTGCATCCCAAACCATTTCCATCGATGTCCCCTTATGCATGTTAAAAGCAAAATATTCTTTCAATAGTTTTTTACATTCTATAACATTTCTCTCATATCTAAATAAATTTTCATTTAACCTCCAAGACCTCCTAGATCCCTCTCTATATTCCAATTCCATCCAAACCGGATTATGATCTGTTAGAGTTCTCGGGCATATCTTCGTCTTCTTCACCCTAGAAAGTAAATCATTTGTAATTAGTATGAAGTCAATTCTGGAAAAGGATTGATGCCTATCGGAAAAAAATATAAAGTCCCGTTCTTTAACATTCCGTTCTCTTGAAATATCTCTCAGTTCCATATCATCCATCAACTCAAAAAAGGATTTAGGGAGTCTTGTTTGTGTTTGACTATTTTGCAGTAGTCTCTTCTTGTCTTTGATGGTGTCCAGTACTCCGTTCCAGTCACCCAATAGTATACATGATCTATAATCCCATTGTGTTAATTTAGTATGAAGCAACTTGTAAAATTTTTCTTGTTGATTGGGAGCATATACTCCTGTTAAGAGTGTTTTCTTTCCTTCTATTAGTAGTTTGATTGCAATATATCTTCCTTGAGGATCTGCTTCGATTAATTCAGCCTTTAAATCTTTTCTTAAGTATATAACTATACCATTTTTCTTCTCTGGAGCAGATGCCACAAAGTATAGTCCCAATCTTGCGTTCATCAAGTATTTCTGATCCTGTGTTCTAATATGTGTGTCTTGCAGACAAATTACATCATTTTTAAATTGTTTCAGATAGCGAATTTTTTTTCCCTTTTTTGTGGTGAATTTAAACCATTAACGTTCCAGCTTAGAAATTTAATTGTCATCTTCAGCTCCCTGAAGCTTTCTAAGAGCTGCCTGGAAATCTTGCTGGGATTTCACCTTTGGTCTTGCTCCCCCCACAGCTTCTGTGTTTGTATTTGTAATTTCTTGGATTATTGTCTGGGCTTGCTGCATCTTTAATTCTTGCTCTTTGCGTTTAGTGGCCTCTCGAGTTTGTCTTTGTTCCATAATTTCTTCTGTCTCCTCAGGTAAGTCCAGAGCTTGAGCAGCTCCCGCTTGTTCCTGAATATCTTGCTGTCTGGTCTCGCCTGTTTCTTTTCTTCCTCTAGATCCTGGGGATGGAGGGTATCCAGCCTTTAATACATTGCTATAGAAATCTCTTGCTTTCCAAACTAAGACGATATCTTTCACTTTGATAATTCACCACCAATCCGGCTGGGCCTCCCATCTATATTGTATCTGGCAATTTCTAAGTTTGTCCACTAAAAATGCGTAATCCTTTCTGGATCTCAACATTTTTGGAGGGATTTCCTTCAATACTACCACGTCTTGTCCTGCCACTTGTAACTTATTTTTGTAAGCTGCTTGCAGTATTTCATTCCTAGTTTTCCTGGTGACAAAATAAATTACAATATCTCTTGGTAGTTGTCTCTGTCTGGCAATCAATGAATTGACACGGTAAATTTTATCGATCTGCTAGGCACACTCCAGTTCACCAGTTAATTGAGCGAAAGCTTCAGCAAAAAAATCTCTCAGATCTTCTTCGTTATGTTCTTTCAGACCTCTTATTCTCAGAGCAAATTCCATCGTTCTGTATTGTATCATTGTAACTTCTGCCTCTGATTTATCGATTTTGCTTTGTGACTCCTCAACTTTATTCTCCAACTTGATATTAGACTGATTAATTTCTTCCACCTTCTCATCCAGAGATGTTACATAGCCAAGTAAACCTTTAAATGCATCTACAATGTCCTCCCTAATCTGTTGATTAAGGGTTTGGATTAAATCCTTAATTCCAGACATTTCCTCAGACACGTCTTTAAAAGCATTTGAAATCCTTTCCTCCAAAACAATGGCTTGGTCCTTTAATGCATTTTGGAGAGACTCAAGTGTCAGAGTTTGTGTTTCTACTGGGGGTAATAAAGATTGTAATTTCTGTGTCTGGGCTAGGGAACTTCCAGCGCTCTTGGAAACAGTTTTGTTTGTTTTGAAGCCATTTCCAGATATTCAAACAAACTTTTCAACAGCCAGTTTATTGAGTCCAAAAAGTCCACCTATTCCCCCAGATTTGTTAACTAATACTGTTTTCTTTGATCTTAAACTCTTCAGTCTTTTAACATTGTTAGCAGGCAGTTAACAAGTGCTGTCCCTTTTAGGTTTCACTTTCGACACACCCTTTGTTATTCAATTGCCATCTTAAGTCCCTTTGTCTTCACAGAGGGAAGTATATTACATCGGAATTAAGAGTTGTACTTACAATTATATTCACTCCTGTTTTGCTCTGCCTGTGTATCAATCAAATATAGATTTAAACATTGACAGCAGGGGTGGTCGTGACGTTTCATTTCTGCAAAAACAGAAGCGTCCTGGAAGAGGAGCTATGTCGGGCTTCTGGGGAGCTCTCACCCTTCATACCCCAGAATTGCTCCTGGGGATCCCGGGGAGCTCTACCCTCTCCAGTCTGCTCGCCCCCCTCTTTTCCCAAGGGGGGAGTTTTCAAGCCGCTAGACAGCTGATTTACCCTGTTCTAGCAGCTTACTCAGTCACAGGGCTGGCGTTCCCTAGGGAGCGTCTTCCAACGCCGATGATGCCACTGGAAGCTAGATTGATCCAGGCCCTCCTTAAAGAAGCAGACTGGTAGTCTCTCAGGCCACTGTCCAGCTTGTCAGCCACCGCCCGAAATTCCCAGATGTACTCCTTGGTGTACTCCTCTGCTTGAGCTCTCAGATTTCTATTTCGGCCTGCAGGGTCTGGGAGTCATCTTCAAATCTAACCCTTAGTTCTTGAATGAAGGTATCAATGTCTCGCAGCTCTGGTGCACCCTTGTCATAGAGTTGGGTCACCCACTCAGCCACCTCCCTCCTCCAGATTTACGGTCACCACCTGACCCATCGCCTGGTCATTTGTGTAGTCTGGCGCATCATCATCCAGGTGAGCCCACACCTGATTTTGAAAGAACGCATAGGGTGGAAATGATAGGGTGGTTATCAGGGATGGGTCCCCTGACTCTTCCAACTCAATGGGTCTCCCCGCTCTCCACTGTGGACTGAGAGCAGCCAAGTCTTACGTGGATGTCAACAGGGATGCCATTCCAAATCGCTGGCATGAGCCCTGGTGTCTGAGGTCCTCCTCAGCTCAATACAGGTCGTCTCCGGTGCCCGGGGCCTCCTTCTGGACCTTTGGCCAGCCCCCTGCTGAGAATGCAGCAGTGCCGCAGTTTGTGGGCTCTCTGTAGGGACAGCGCTGGTGCTGACGCCCTCCTCTTGCTGCTTCTCCATCTTCTCAGTCTTCGCTGCGTCTCCTCTGCCCCCTCGAATACCATATCTGGTGGACAGCCAGGGCTCAAGACCTTGGAGACAGGCTCTGGATGGAGCGGAAAGTTAGCAGAGTTGATTTAATGTCAGCGTACAGAGTAACTCATCCAAAGAAATCAGAACCCCAAGGCAGGAACATTCCTCAGAGAAGATGTTTATTGGATACGGCAATGTAATTAAAAGAGCAAAAGTTTTCCTCTCCAGGTGTCACAGGTCACATTGTCCAATCAAAGCAGGTGGCAGGCTCCCTCCATCACATCTGCTCCTCCTCCAACTGTCACCTGTTGAGATGACCTTGGTTTCCACATGAGGGCTCTTTATTTTGTCTACGATACAGTCTAGCTATTTCCCCCTCACCCTCCCCCCATATTGTGTGGCAACTATGAAGCAGCACAAGATAGCTTCATCCAGGTTCCATTCAGAGTTAACGCTTAATTTTTAAGACCACCCTGCTTTCAAGGTAAAACAAGGGTCCTGAGCTGCTTTGTATTGAATCTTTATAAGACAGTGTTTAAAATGGGGAAATTACCAAATTAATTTTATAAAGCTTACATGACACTGATTTTAAAACTAGGAAAAGATTCCAGTCAATAGCCCAGTAGGCTTTTTACTGTTTCTACGGCCTTCAGATCCTATATGCTTATTTGTTGATTTGTTAGTAATAATATAAAAGAATTTAAGCTGTGGATCATTCATAATATATAAGACGCTGCAGAGGTCTTTTAAATACTGCAGCTTATGTTATTTTCTGAAACAAGTCATGATTAGATACGGATTCCCTGCATCCATTCTTACATGGACATCTAAGAGCAAAGTGCCAGCGAAGGGTACATCTAGTGAGCGGCAGTGGAGGTCACCCATTTCGAGAGCTTTGCATTTTGTTTGTGGGGGAAATTCCTGGTCACATTCATCAGCTCTGTCACCAAATGTAAAAAGCTCCAACACTTCTTCTACAAGCAAAAATAAGCTACTGGTATTTATGGAATGCTTATCTCTGGGGTAAATATTTGGACAGCTGCAGCACACAAGGCAGCTCTTCTCATTTTCTCTCTGTTCTGCCCTGAAATGTTACAGAGTTTTCATGCTTTCAAGCTTTTTTTTTGCTATTCTGCTAATGGGAGAAGGTGGCAAGGAGGTGACAGGCATGGGGAAGGAAGAATGGCTGCTTAATTCATTCTTTGCTTTTGTCTTCAGGTAAAAGAAACAGCCCCACAGTCCAACCTTGCCTCCCAAAGGTGCGGGGGCTCCATTCCTGGAGGTTTTTAAGAAGAGGCTGGACAACCACTTGTCCGGAATGGAAGAGGCTCACCTGCTCGAGCTTCAGTCCCTCAACTTGTAATTACAAAATGCTCCAAACCATCTCTGTGGTCTTAAGCCATCACTTTCCTTGATTAAAGTTTTAAAAATTAAATCCCATTTCTTTTTGTTTAGGAGTATTTCATGCTTTAATGATGTGATGAAAAGTCCAGTGAGATTTTCTTGTCCCATTGTTGAACACTTGCATGTTTTTATTGATCTTGACTTCAAGAAGCTACATTCTTTACTAGCCGTTTGTGGGCAGGTAACAAATTTATAGAGATATTAAAAGATGAGCTTGTCTTCACAGGCTCCAGCACTCCAAGAATAGAAAGTTTCTTAAGCTGTTTTGAAAAAATCAAGCTCACTACATAAATATCTTTTGAATATTCTGATTCAATGTCCACTCCAATTTTACACCCAGATCTCTTATATTTTCTTCTGTGAGCTGTGGATGTCACACAGAAAGCCATGGAGGCTGTTGTTGAAGGAAAAGCGCTATCGGGAGGTGGAAGTCAGTGGCCCGAGTTGTGTGAATGGTGGTGCATCGACCTAGAAATGCTGCAATCCGGCCCAGGCCCAAAACGCTGCCAAAAGGCCCTTTCTTGGTCAGGAGAAGGAGGGGGGGCACACAACACTTTCATTTCTGCAGCATTTACACGGCAGAATGCACCTCTGTGTCCTTTTCCCGGAGCCACCAGCTAATGAGGCTGGATTGAAAAGGATAGTGTGCCCAAATGAGCCAAGCCACAATTTTCCATGTGGCAGTGCCAACTGCAGGACCTGCCAGATGACCCAGGGAAGTCAGATGACCACCAGAAATGTTCCCAAGAATACAAACGAAGAAGCACCCAAAGGGCCACCTTGGGTCTCGCCCAACACTGGATCTGTGATTTCTGCCGGCTCAAGGCTCCTGGTCAGTGGAGCCCGTGGCTGCAATGCACGACTGTCCGTCTCCCTCCCTTCTTGCCCACCTCCCCATCCAGGTTTTTCAGCTCTGCCTTGCCGCACTTCCTTGCAACTTAGCCACACAGCCCCTTCCCCCCACATGAGCTGATTGTTAACCTCCAGGCTTGGGCTGCTGCTCAGCTTTGATCCAGGGGCATAAAGACCCGGAAAGTCAGCACCGTGTTTCCCCCATATCTCCCGGCCATCCTCCGGTGCTCTCCTTCGCTTCCTGCGGTCCGGCCAGGCATCTCTTTCCCTTCCTAGAAAGAAATCTTTACGTCGAGAGCACACACATGGCAACAAATTTTACCAGTGGCAACTGTCAGTTCTTCATTGCCACAAAGTTTCTACGACCAGACCCAACGTGGAAAGAGGGAACAAAGAGTCCCCTTTTCTTGAATCAAACAACATTGGCAAGTAGGGGGAGGGGAGGGGGGGGTGCGTTTGCATCAGAGGAGAATACCCAGGAAGTGTTAGGACTGCCACCCCCACCCCCAGCGTATCCAAAGATCTGAGGGACCAATACACAAGGGGAGAGGAAGAGACCCGCCCACGGGTGGCAGCCAGTCAACCAGCCGCCAGGCTGGCCTTCTCCGCCTGGATGGGAAGGATCAGACACAGGAAAGCCAATCAACCCTGCAGCCTGTGGGTCGGACCCGTCAAGCCGGTTTCGGGATCTTCAGGAGCAGCCCGGGAGGCGAGCGGCACATTTGCTCCATGTAGCTTCCCAAGCAGAGAATGAGCAGGGGGCAATTTGAGGCTGAGGAAAACAGCCTCCCCCCAGCCCAGGACAGCCCCTTGCCTCCCATAGCATTACTGAGTGTGCCCCCTTCCCCAAGATCCTATGATCTAGTCAATACAGGAATTCAGTCAGGATGTAGCTGCAACAAGAATATGGCTCTAAAACAGAAGCCTACTCTCCAAAATTCAGAAAGTAATTGTTTCTTTCTCTCCTGCGCTGCTGGCCAGACTCCACCAGGAATAGTGCCCTGTTGTTACCAAGCAAAACAATGGAACGTATTATCAGGGAGACTTTCGTGAACATCTAGAAAATAATTAATTTCTTGGCAGGAGCCGGGAGGCCTTAATCAGGAACAAGTTATGCCAAGCTAATGCAAACTCCCTGAGAAGACCAGAGAAATGCAGGGGATGTTGCTGCTGCCTGCCTGGACTTAGAGCCACCTATACAAGGAGATCTTATGAGTGCGATCCTAATGGAGAAGGTGGCAAAATGTCTGCTGGGCTTAAGTTACCATCAGATGCTTCCAATACAGGACTGGTTGGGCAAGAGCATCCAGGGAGTGTTTGTCAAAGGCTGGGCATGAAAACACAAGAGTGTTGCACCATAAACTGCATTTCTAAGCAAGTGTTATTCAATATATTTGTAAAAGGCTCAGAAGTTAGTGCTGTAAAATTGGCAGAGGCCATAAGGATAGAAAACAGCTTTCGAGGCAGCATCAAGCTTCCGTGTGACCTTCCTGAGCTCGAACAATAAGCAGAAAATGAGTGGTGCAAACAGCTAAGAGACATAAGAAAAGGACCTCTGGGTGCTTGCATATACACTAAGTATTGTAATCTACCTACGCAAGAAAAACCAACACACAACTATGGAACAGGTGGGACCAGGCTCAACAGCAGTAACTGCAAGAGGGATCTAGGAGTCCTAGTGGACAATCGCTTAAGTGTGAGCCAGCCTTGTGCTGCAGCCGCCAAAAAAGCCAACACAGTCCTAGGCTGCATTAATTGAGGGATATAATCAAAATCAAGTGTTACTACTGCTTTATAATGCCTTGGTAAGATCACACTTGGAATCCTGCATCCACTTTTGGTCGCCACAATATAAAAAATATGTTGAGACTCTGTGTGCAGAGAAGAGCAACAAAAGTGATTAGTGCCTGAAGGCTAAAACATATGAAGAACGGTTGCAGAATTGGGTTTGTCTAGTTTAATGAAAAGAAGGACTAGGAGTGACATGATAGCAGTCCTTCAATATTTGAGGGGCTGCCACAAAGAAGAGGGAGTCAAGCTATTCTGCAAAACACCTGAATGCAGGTCAAGAAGCAACAGATGGAAACTAATCAAAGAGAGAAGCAACCTAGAACGAAGGGATTCCTGACAGTGAGAACAATCAACCAATGGAATGGCTTGCCTTCAGAAGTTGTGGGTGCTCCATCACTAAAGGCTTTTAAGAAGAGACTGTCTGAAATGGTATAGGGTCTCCTGCTTGAGCAGGGAGCTGGACAAGAAGACCTCCAAGGTCCCTTCCAACTCTGTCATTCTGTTAGATGCCAAGCTAACATCAATGTAAGGTCAGTCAGATACCCAGAGACGAAGCAGATTTCTTTGCCTTCTCTACGAGTAAGAGCTCCTCAGCGCTGCAACTGACCGCCTTCACTGAAGAGGTTTCAGGAAAGACTGGAAGGCCTTCAGTGGGTTCCTGCACTAGCCAGGAGCTGGACAGGAGGATCCCCAAGGAACCTTCCCCACCGGAACTCCACATGTTGGCTGGCTCTATAGCCAGGAGCAGCTGCTCTCTCTGTTTCCAGAAGGCAGGATGCAGGTTAAGGAACGGAAGTTACAAAAACAGATTTCAGCTGAGTATTGGAACAAATTTCTGACAAGAAGAACGGTGGGACTCTGGACCCAGCGGCCCAGACCAGAGGTGGACCACTCTTCATTGAATGTGGTCAAGTGGAGGCTGTACAGTGGCCCAGAGAGTTAAGAGTCGGTCTCCAAGTCTTGGATCAGCCTGGCAGCTCTTCTGAGCAACCACTCTGGGTTCTCCGGTTCCCCTTCAAAGCTCCATGGAGTGGTCTGAGGCTGGTCTAACCGGAGCAGTAGGCAGCGAAACATGGCTCTGCTGTGCACCTGGGTGGCTCTGTTCACATAGCCTTTTGAAGCACAGGAAAGAACAGCTGATTCACTTGGGGGACTTCCACCTTCCAACTTCCACCTCTTTCTACAGGGAGTCCTTGAATTAGGAATGGAATTTCCACCACTAGGTGATGTGGTTGTAAAGTGTGAGTCCATTGCTTAACAATGACAGTCCCCACAGGCCTGTTGCCATAGTTAAATGAATCCCACGGTCATTACGTGAAGCAACTTTCTTCAGCTTCTACCGACCAAGGTCACTGGGGAAGCTGCGTGTCCCAGGCCAATCGCGGGCAACCGCGTTTCTCCTTGCCGATAGACTCTGGGCCAGGCTCTGGGGCTCCTCCTGGGCTCAACGGGAAGCAGGCTCAGCCTCCCCCTGCCAGGGGCCTGGTGCTCAGAAGCAAAGAAGGCAAGGCGCAACCTGCGGCGCGCCGGGTGTTTGGCTGTGCAGTGGCGGCTTTTCCCTCTGGAAGAAGCGAAATGCCTTTTTCTTGCCTACAGACGCAGCGCTCCTTCAGCGCGCGGGCAACGCTGTGCTAGCCAGGCCAGCGTCCACAAGGGCAGCTTTTCTGCTTGCAGGAAATGCCCCGGGTTCCAAGTGCCCAACCGCAGGGGGGCAGGCATTCTCCCTTGGCAGCGGGGCTCAGAAAGGCACGCAACCCGCCGCCAAAATGCGGAGTCCCCGGGAGCCCGGGGGGGGGGAAGTCC
This sequence comes from Natrix helvetica, assembly GCF_964273705.1. NCBI lineage: Eukaryota > Metazoa > Chordata > Lepidosauria > Squamata > Natricidae > Natrix > Natrix helvetica. The sequence continues at coordinate 298,776,485 of NC_138552.1, forward strand.
CGCGGCCTACGGGGCCCCGTCTGGACGCTCGCCCTGCCGGAGAAGCCGCGGCCTCGGAGAGCTCCCTGCCCAGACGCCGCCGCGCCTGCGCGCTCCGCCCGTCGCTCCGCCCGGTTGGGACGGCCTCCGAGCTGTCGTCGCCCGCCCACCTCCCCGCGCGCCCACCTCCCCGCCGGACGCCTCTGGCCGGCGAGAGAGAAGGGCGCGGCGGGCAGAGCGCAGCTGGACCTCGCGCGTCTCGCCTCCCCGGAGCAGGTAGGCCGCGCCGACGGGCCAAGCGCCATCCCCGAGCAGGGCAGCAGCCCCGCCCCTCCACGTGCAGCCGCCGCCGTGGCGGTCAGGCCGGGCGCTCGCCGCGACCTCGCCCTCGGAGCCTCTGCGGAGCGGCTGGGCAGCAGCCGGCCCACAGCGGTCTTCAAGGGCCGTCCAGGGAGGCCGGCCCCGCCGCAGCCGCTAGCCCGCTATCGGCGGGGGAAGTTCGGCCGCCGCCCTGCCCGAGCGGTGCCCATCCCTCCCTCGGCCGCTCCCGCCAGGTCCCGCCTTGGCCGCTGGGTTGCTCGCGTGGCCGCGGCCCCGCCGCCCAGGGTATTAACGGCGAGCCCTCCCGCCCGGCGCCTCCTTCTGCTGCCGCGCCTGGCGGGGCTGCTCCTCCCGTTGGGCCTGCAGGGAGCGCCGCTCTCCGAGCCCGGCGGCGGAGGGGAGCCTGCAGCGGGGTCGGGGGCGAGCCCGACCAGCCGGGAGCCTTGCCGGTGGCCGCAGCGAGGAGGAGGGGCTGGCAACTGTGGCGCGGCCCCATCAGCCCTCCGGGGCATCCGGGAGAGCGAGCCAGAAGAGGCCGGGTGGCGCGTCGCGGACCGCTCCCTCCCTTGCTCTCCCCGGTGGAGCAAGGCGGCGGCGGCCTCTCTTGCCTTCCCTGCCTCGAGAGGCCCGGTGGACCGATGGCGGCGATTCCGACCTTTTTCTCGCAAAGGCAGGGCTGAAGGGTGCCCGTTTTGGCCGCGGGCGCTTCGCCGGCTGCCCTACTGGGGCATTTGGCCGTTCCGACGCTTTGGTTCAGCCTGGGAGGGAGCAGAAGCCGGGCCCTGCCGGACCAAAACTCCGGCCCATCTTCGCCAGCGGCCTCTCTCTCTCTCGGCGGCCCGCCAACTGCCCCAGGAAACTTCCCGGAGTCTCCTGGCGGAGGGCTGCGGGCAAGTCTGATCGGCTTCGGCTGGCAGTGGATGCGAGAGCGCTGGGAACCCGTGGGTGGTGGGCTCGAGTGAGAAGGTGGGAAAGTGGCCCTGGAGAAGCGAAGGGCGCCTGTGAAACCCTGCGGAGGAGGAAGAGGCATCGGGGCTCCCCTTGGCTGGCGACTGTGGTCTCAACAGGAAGTTCGGCACAGACTATTAGGATGACCCCGGCTGAACTCTTTGGGGAGGAGGGCTCTAAGGCTAAGCTGAATTTCTCCCTGAATGTTAGAAAGAGGTTAACTACGTAGAGACAGCACCTGCCCGACCTCCCGGTGCCGACTGAATGTCTGGGTGGAGGCATTCTGTGAAGTTCTAGTATGAAAGACTCAGGCCACCAAATGCCTCCCTCCCTATTTTGGGTGGCCATGCAAAAGAAGCCTTCGCCACCTCCTGGGGTGTGTGTCTAACTTCCCAGTCTAGCCCAAGTGCTTGGGGTTCCCTGGTGGTCTCCCATCCCAGGGTCAGTGTGGGGATTGTTGGTGTTTTGCTTGCAAGTGCCGAGTTCATTTGTGGGGTAGAATTACTTGTCCTGTTTTCTGAGCACCGGTTGAGTAGTTCAGGTAAAGGGAAGGGAGCCAGGGAGGGTCACGGAGGGGAGGAAATCCAGTCAAGTTTCAGAACTTGTAGTCTCATCTGCTGTGGCTGACCCCCACCCTGTTGGATTCCGGCAGCTGTGAATGGGATCTCTGGCTGAAAGGAGCAATGGTGGCTTTGGTGGAGCTCCTGGCCCTCCAGGGTGGGGTGATTGGAGAGAAAGGTATCCTGTCCCTATGAGGAAACCTTGGACGTGTAGGTTGAGAATGTAGGGTGAGCGAAAGACTGCCCCCCTCTGGTGGACCTTGCCTGGAATTTGACCCTGCCCAGGGTTCTGGGGTGGGGCGGGGCGGGGCAGGGGGAGGAGCTGTTGATTGCTGGGTTGGGCTGTTGCCGCATGTGTGCTCAGGCAGGTTCAGCATTCCACAGCTGCGACCCTCTGATTTTAGTGTAAAGGCAACCACCAAGCGGCTCTCCTGAACCGTTGGCCCTGGGAAGTCCCCCTCCCCTTCCCTGCTGGTCCTTCAGGTCCTGTCCCCCCCATTGGCTCTGTGCTCTGGCGCAGCCTGGCAGTGAGCGTGGCAGCCCTTCTCCCTCGGACAGGGTGCTCCAGCACTTGCTCCTTGGTGATGGATGCAGAAAGCACCTGTGTGAGGGTTTTCCCCCAAGGGGGGTTGCAAGGGTCTCTGACAGCCCCTCTTCTCTGCCCTCAGCCTGCCTCCAAGGACTTGTGCACCTGGGTTCTGCTCCCCGCTGCCTGTCAAGTGGTCCCGGGACCCCTCCCCATCTGGTTGGAGAGTGGGATTAATGTCAGCTGACACTCTGCCACCCCCCCACACACACCAGGGAGGGAGGAGGCGGCTGCATTCCATACGTTCCAGGGGCTTGGCTTGCCGGGATTTGCTCTGGCAGCAAGAAGGTTTTTGTATCTCACCACTTACTGAGGCACCCAGCAGCTGCTTTCTCTGCCTGCGACCGGCCCAGGACTTTGCTATGCCAGGGAGGAGCACCGGCCACTGCACTGCATGAGCTGTCCACACCATGGCTCTGTGTGTGTGTGTGTGTGTGGTGGGGGTCGCAAGTGGCTGGTTGGGAGTTTGGCAGGTTCTTGGTCTAGCTCAGTGGGGGTGGGGAGGGAGGACCTGAGGCCCCTCAGAAAGGAAGAAGCCCCCATCCTCCATGCCTGTGCTTAGGCCAGACGAGGCCACCCCTGATTAGCACTTTCATCCAGGCTGTGAATCATCTTTGTGGGCAGGGCAGGTAATGGTTTGGCAAACCCTTCAGGCTGGTGATACATACAGTGGATGTGGCCCTGATGAGTGACAGGACCGTTTGGGGGGGGGGAGCAGGGCATCCAATCTGTTCTGCCTCTGAAGTGCTTTGGCAGCAGGGGGCAGCAGTGGCTCAAAAGTGGGCTGCCTTACCCGGAGATGACAGGAAGCTCTGTGGGTCCCGTGGGGGGTGGGAATTGGTCCCCATGGCCGTCCTGCCCTCAGGCGCCAGGCCCTGCCCAGACTTCCAAGTCAGAAAGACACAGAGGCACCCCTGCAATCCACCCCTGTGTGTGAATGAGAAGGGACTTTAGATAATCTCCCCCCCCCCCCCAAAAAAAAACCAACCCTGGAATCTCTCTGTCCATCCAAGGGTGTTCCTGGTCTGTTGGAAGACTTGCAGGGAAGGAGAACCTCCTTCCTGACCTCTTCGGACCTTCTTTCCTTCTAGCTTCAACGATTGCGCCTGGTCCTGCCCTCTCGGGTGACATCCGCTTCCTCTCCTGCCTTTAGATGCCTTTAGGCGTTTGCTACCCAGCGTCCCTTCCTGAGCTAAACTTAGCTAGATCCTTTAACCGGTCCTTCACAAGCCAGGTTTCCAGATCCTCAATTCCCCCTACCATGATTTGTCTGAACTGGGGTGCCAAGAGCCTAACATGAACTCCCAAGTGGGGTCTAAGCAGGGCAGAGCATGGAGGGACAGTTGCTTTCCGTTCCCATGATCGCATTGCCCATTTGAGCAGCTGCATCACAGTCCTGGCTCACACCAGGTTCCTTCCACTTGTGCTGCCTTCAGTTGGGTATGTATTTGTGGGATTCTCAGTGTCCCCCTACCCACCCACCCACCTACCCCGGGCTTGGGCCTGTGGCTCCTGTCTGCAGAGAGCCAGCCTGAGCCACTTAGAGCCATGAAGGGACCTGCTGGACGCCAACCCTGATGGATGGCGGGCTGAAGGGTTGGGGTTGGGGCCCTTTCGTCTCCTGCCACGTGCTGCCCCTTTCTGCTGCTCCCCATTGGGAAGTGAGGGAAAGGGGGCTGTTCCTAAGGCAGAGCTCGATCCTCGGGGCTACTGCCTGACCAGCTTTATGTGGCTCAGAAGGTTTGGGCCCGGCCACAGAAGAACCAGGGACAATGGCTGAAGGGAAGTGGTCAAAAGAGGAGGATAGCGGTCTGGATGACTGGGGGGAGGCCACACCTGATCTTCCAGCAGGTATATGTAAGCCCTCAAATTACGATTGCAATTGGGATGGGGCGGTTAAGTGAATCTTCGTGTGGCCAGTCTTGATCTTATGACCATTTACTGCCACTTTTAAGTGAAACTAGCTGCCCCCATTGACTTGGCTTGTCATCAAGCCATCCAGGAAAGCTGCAACCCGCAGTTGTCCATCCAGCTGCAAACCTCTGCAACCATCGTAAATGTGAGACAATTGCAGAGCATCCGAATCGTGATCACACGCCCACGGGATTGGTGGTTACTTCAAAGATGGACAATAAGTGATTTTTTTCTGGGGCTGTTGTATTTTTTGTTTGTCATTAACAAAAACTGTCGTAACTTGAGGACCACCTGCAGTCTTAGATCTTGCTGAAGAAGGCTTGGCCAGCAGTAATGGTGACTGAAGGTGATAGTGCCATCTATCCTGGGGGGGGGGGGTGTCTGCGTGAAGGTCTTCCAAATTGGGTGCAGCCAATTGATGAGCCTCTGGTCAGAGAGCTTGGATGTTCCTATGGCTCATGGCGTTTGTGTACATGTGTGTTTCATGGAGATGGATTTTGCGCACTCAGGTTGGTCTGCCTCGGGCTGCAGGCTGGGGGGGGGGCTTCGGAGCTCTGGCCTGACCCCTTGGCCCTCTGGTTGACTGGGGGCTGCTTGCCAAGTGGGACCTAAGCCAGAAGGGAGCCTAGGAGTTGCCTGGGACTGCCTTCCGCATCTCTGGCGGCTGTTCTTTAAAGAGCTCCTCCTCCTCCTTAGGCAGCTGAAACCTTTCATGTTCTCCAAGCAGAGTCTGCTTCCTCGCTGTTTAAGCCTAAGCTCAAGGCAAGAAATATTTCTTCTCCTGCTCCCTGAAGTAATTTTGAACCATTCTACTTGCCTTCTATGTAGCAGTTCCTTCAGAGATGCCAAGGCACCCGCAACGTCTCCCTGCGGTCTTCTTCTCTGTCCCGCCTTCATCATAATCAGAGCCTCCACCTGTGGTTCAGAGGTTTTCCCTGTCTGGAATTGTGCTTGGTTTTTTTTGCAGCTGCAACACGATTTTGGCTCACATTCAATTTGTGATCCACTAAGACAGTTCGATTCGCTGCATTGATCCCTCCCCTCTTCACCTTCTATGCCTTCTATGCTCCAGGCTTTGATTTTCATGCACAGATACAAGACTTTGCATTTGTCCTTCTTGAAATTCATCTTGTTGGGCTTGATCAATTGTTCCAGCTCTTCCTGGTTATCAATGGAGATTCTCGGTCACCCGGGTCATAGTTGACTCAAAGGTGCTTTTTCAAGAGGCAACTGAATCTGGATACTTTATTCTAAGGAGTTTGCAATTCTGTGTCTTCTGCAAATGTAGTAAGTCGTATTTCTAAATCCTCTTCCAAGTCATTGATGGAGATCTGCATGCCAACAAACATCATCTGCAGCTTCAACAAAGCTCAGGATCCATTTAATAGTAGCACATTTTGCCCTCCTGAGAGACCTTCTTTGACAGCTTTACCATCATGAAGGTGCAGGTCTCTCTCAGCGTCACTCCCTGCAAAAGGAAAAGGGGGTAGGGTTAGGGTTATTTTATATTTTATTTTATTTATTTTATTTTATTATTATTTTATTTTATTTTATTATTGTTTGCCGCCCATCTCTCTGTGAGGAGACTCTGGGGGGCTTACAAGATAAAAATAAAACTGTGTGTGTATGTGTTGTGTAAAATAGCAAATAACAATTGCAATAAAAATACAGGTATAACTAAAAGATGGGCGGAAGGGAGCCGACTGGGGGGAGATGGAAACCGCCGTTAGTCGATCAACACCCCCCAAGCCAAGCAATAGATCCAGGTCTCCAGTCAGGCAGGTGGGACTTGATCTGATCTTGGGGTGGGGGTGAGGGTGGGCAAGATGTTCCCATTTATTTGTATGAACGCACAACGTGGCATGGCACAAATACTCAGAAGCCGCTATGTAATGGACAGGTTGCAAGGGACTCCATCGATGAGACCTGCCTGAAGACCAAGATAAGGTGGTCTTTCCTGGGGGGGAGGCAGCGGCTGGGGGGGGGGCAGGACTAAACTGGGGAGGGGAAATCGGGGTCCCTTTGGGAAACCTCAGCCAACTGCTTCCCAACTGTTGTAGCCGAGGACCTGCTTCCCCTGTCGCTGCCACAAGGGCGCCCCACCACCACCCCACCCAGGTCTTTGCCACCTGCTGCCTCTGCCTGGGGAGTCTTTTGGCCGGTCTGTGTGTGTGTGTCTGGGGGCATCTCCTCCCTGGAGATTTGGTGTGTTTGTGTGGGTGTGGGCACCTTTTTTCTCCTGCTGGGAAAAGGCTGCTGGCGCTGAACAAACAAACCCTTGGGTGCCCGGAGGCGGCGGCTGATTGCCAGTCTACACAGGGACAATGTGGCAGCTTTTGAGTGGGGCTGCTTACGGGGGGGGGGGGGCTTGGGGAGGAGGAGGAGGAGGAGGATTCTGGTCCTTGGAGTGGGGAGGCCTCTCTCGTCCTGCCTGGGTGAAAGCTGGTACGTCTGCCGCACGCATGGTGCCCCTTGTAAGAGCTCCCATCTGGGCTGCCACCCTCCGGACTAGGTGCCGGATGAGCAGCCCTGGGCCGCTTCTTCCCGTGGGCTGGACCACCTTGATCTGCTCCCCCCCCCCACTCCGTGCTGACCAATGGTTCCTGCCATGAGGAGCCCCTTGCCTCCCTCGGCCGACCTGCCCTTATACAGCCATGGCTGCTCTTGGCACCTTCCCTGGGACTGTGCTGAGTGAGGAAATCCTGTTTCCTCCTGTGGAAAATGCAGCTCAGAGTCTCTCTGGGGATTTCTTGCACCCCTCCCTGGAAAGGAATGGAGGCTGTCCGGGGAGGGGAGGGGGTTTGGAGAAAGCTCCTCCTAACAGCTCAGATTGGTATGCCCCTCAGCGCAGCCCCAGAGACCTCAGGCGTGTTTGGGCCAGTTATTCCCCTTGGGTAATCTCTTTGCATCCCCCCCCCCCAACTTGTCTTTGAGATCCTGAGGACTAGAAGTCTTTTCATCCGATTGCTGGAGAGCCGGGCAGCTGAGGATCCTGCCTTGTGGGCTGCTGCTTCTTCCGCCTCTCCCTGGAGTGGGTCATTGGAGGACCGCTTCCGTGGGGAAGGGTTGCAGCCAGGCAGACTTTTCCTGCAAAGGCATTTTTTCTCCTTAAAAGGGAAGGGTTGGCCGGCCAGGAGGGGAAGGAGGCGGCTCTAGCTGGGCCACATCTGGCATGCCACAGATGACATTGCTGAAGACGGTGGTGGCAGCGGCCTCCGTGCCTGGCCAGGGAGCCTCAGAGGAGCGGCTGTCTTACAGAATCCTAGGCCGCATGAGTGAGCAGGGTCCAGGAGGTCATCTAGTCCAACCCCTGCCCAGTACAGGAAGGAATCCACAGAATATGGAGCTGGCAATCCAGAGGGGAACATCACTGCAGTTTTAGGCAGACTGTTCCTCTGAGGAGTAGCTTGAATCAGACTGATTCCTCTCTTTTAATTTTATTTATTTATTGAAATAATTTCTCTGGCTGCCCATCTACATTACGATTAAAGCCAACTGTTGGAAACAAGGGTGCCTATCGCCCAAGTGAACGCATGCTTCCCAGTCATCCGACCCCATCGCCGGCAGAGTTCGTCTCACCTCCTGGTGGCCAAAGGTCCCCCGGCCGGTAGTCCTGCTGCTCTCTGGTCCCCACTCTTGACCCCTGGCCTTCTCTTCTGCAGGCCAGACCGGCTGCCCCTTCTAACGCTCCTCCTGGGAGTTGTCCTCTGGACCCACACCAGCTTCAGCAGTTTCATCTAACCAGCCTCCAGGAGACCGAAATAGGCACTTTCCACAATTTGGATCCCCCCCCCCCGAATCGTTTTTGCCTTGCTAGTTGCTGCCTCGCAGGGTCTGCTCCTGTGCAGTGGGAGGCTCCCTTCTCCCAGGGCAGGTTCCCCGGGCCCCATTGCCTCCGAATGAGGAGCTTGTGCCTGATCAGCGCCAACCTATTTGATTTGCCCCGACCTTGAAGTCTTTGGAGGCCATTTTGTCCTCTAAGCTGTTTTCTGCAACTCCCAGGCAGCCCTTTGATTCGGCCTCTGGATCCTTTGTAAAGAAGCTGACTGGCCCGGTGAGGGTGTAGCCTGTGTGTGTGTGTGTGTGTGTGTGTGTTGTGTGTCCCCCCGGCCCTGCTCCACCTCCCTGCAGGGACGGACCATTAGCAGGTATTTAGTGGGGAGCATAGGGTTCAAGCACATGTTGACCCTTTGGACTGCAGCTGTAGCCTGTTTTGATCCCGCTATACGCAGAATATTGTGTCTGTGGCATGTTTTATAGAAGGTGGGACAGAGTTGTTTAGATTAGATTGAAAAAGAGAAGGTTTAAATTGCAAAGCAGTGGTTGAGACCTCAGAGGGCCCCCTCTGAGCAGCAGTCAAGGTTTTCTGGCCCACACCTAGGGCTCCTGAGTCCTGGCAAAGCAAGCTCCATGGAGGGAGCTGACCAATGGCCTGGCAGCCCTCTGCCTCCCCCCCCTTCCCCCCCCCCATGAAGCTGGTCGCCATCCTCTTGGCTTCTCTCAGTGGTTTGGGAGTTCGACCCCAGTCCAACCCTCCTGGTTCCTCCCCTCCCTCCTTTGGGCTGAGGGGTCTGTCTGCAGCAGCCCTTTTGGGCATCTTCTCCCTTCTCCAGAAGGCCACACCGGCTGGGAGTCCCCCTCTTGGGCCTCCATCCTTCTCTTTAGTTGAAGGCCTCCAGGGCCCCTTTGGAAAAACAGGGCTCCTGGTTGTCAGGATGTGGGTTTGGCTATTGATGCTTTATTTCAGACTGCTCTGATACCTAAGCTGCCCTGGGCTCCCTGCTTGATGAAGTGCAGCTTCCCCTCCCCGGGTCCCCTCGGGGCTGCCAGAGACACCCCTGCTTCCCTTGTCTGCAGCGCATTGTTGCCTTCTGGGCTTGGGGGTTGAGGTGCCAGCTTGAGTCAAGTGTTCCCTGAGAGGTCCCCATGAGGGGGGCTGAGAAGCCCAAATGGAGCTCACCCCCCCCCTCCCAAAGGCCGTCTTGGTGGCCATTGAGAGCCAGGCGGCTGTGCCAGACTTTGGGCTGGAAAGGGGTTCAGATGTTGCTTCTCCCAATGGGGAGGAGACAGCAAGGAGTCCCGCCCGCCTTGGCAGAAGATGCCCCTGCACACCTGGGTGAGAGGAGCAACTGGGCTGCCAGCCCTCAGCGGGGAAAGCAGCTGGCAGATGGTGGCCTCTGTGAGGACCGCAGGTGCACCTCTTTCCCCCGAAGCGGCTTCTGGGATTCGGCGAGGGCAGGTGATGCGCTGCTCCGCCCAGAGGAGGCTTCCCTCCAGGGCTGGTGCTCTGTGCTGGCTGCTTTCCCGAGGTGCCTTCATTGCTGCTGGAACAGCGCAGGAGGAGGAACAGGCGCTCTCTGGGCGGCTTCTGGCACGGCCCTTGGCCATGGATGTGGGGGGCTTGTGGTCGCAGATCCAGCAAAAGCGCTCTCTAATTCCTTCTGGGTACCACTTGTTCCACCATGAGGTGAGCTCGGGGGGGGGGAGGGGGCAGGAGGGTGATTGGTTGGAGTCGGTAAGCCAGGGAGGAGGGGATGCGCAGTTGGACCTGCCGGGTGTCTCGGGCCTTGCTCCACCTGTCTTGGGAACGGCCCCCTCTGGCATTAGTGCCGGTTCACTGGGGAGAGTGGGCCAGGTGGGGGCCTGATTCCTTACAGCTTGGGACACTCCCCTCACTCTCGCATTACAAGATGTGCCTTCCCTTTAAGGAGTTCCCCCTTGCTTCCCCCTTGTTGGGGGGGAGGCTGGATATCTTCGTGGCCTTTCCTGCTTGGGGATACAGAAAAGAGAACGATGTTGGGGACCGCATGTACATTATTCGATCTGGCAGGGAGGGCATGCTGCAGATCTCATCTGCCAAGGGCTGACAGCTGATGGGTGCCAGGAGGCAGGCCACCTCTGCTCTGGCACCAACCCCATGGAAGCCTCACCCTGTAGTTGGGTTGCTCTGCTCCTGTTAATAGCAATAGCACTTAGACTTACGGTATATATATATATACCCCATCACAGTGCTTTACAGCCCTCTCTAAGCGCTTTAAAGAGTCAGCATGTTGCCCCCAACAATTTGGGTCCTCATTTTACTTATCTCGGAAGGATGGATGGCTGAGTCAACCTTGAGCTGGTCAGAATCGAACTGTCAAACTGCTGGCAGGCAGCAGAAGCAGCCTGCATTACTGCATTCTAACTATTGTGCCAACACGGCTATAGTGTTTATATTGTGTATAATTTTGCCACTCGGTCACTCCTGGTAAGATAGGTGGCTGTGTGTGGAATGGGTGCTCAGAGACAGGAGTGGCTTATGGGGAGCCAGGAGGGGAAAGTGGCCGGCTAGGCCAGTGGGGGGCAAACAGGGAGGCCCGGGGGTGGGTGGGAAGCAGACCCATTTGGGGGCTGGGCAGCCTGTGAAAGGGGAGCTCTGCCTGACCATCCCGTCCATTCGAGTGCTGGGCTAGGCTCCCATGTCTTAGCCGGGTTCTTCTGTGCCCTTGGCAGGCAGGTGACGGTGCCCGCTTGGCAGAGATGGAGAACGCCCTGACGGCCCGGGATCGGGTGGGAGTGCAGGACTTTGTCCTGCTGGAAAACTTCACCAGCGAAGCAGCCTTCATCGAGAATCTGCGCAGGCGGTTCAAGGAAAACCTCGTCTACGTGAGTGCGGTGTCTGGTTTATTTATTAAAAAAACATTATTCATTTTTTATTGATTTGTTTATTCAATTCTATAGCTGCCCATCTCAGTCAATGACTCTGGGCAGCTTAAAATTAAAAAAATACACTGCAATTAAAAATATTACAAACAATTTAAAAGACTAAAAACATGTAGATGAAATATACATAGGGGCAAGGTGAGCAGCACAGTCAGCAAAGACATTGGGGGCCCCATTGGAAGACCGCCGGCTCTTCAGGGCCTTACAGAAGGCTAACTGGGCTGGGGCCATTTTAATCTCTGAAGGGAGGTGGTTCCACAGAGCGGCTTGACTGGCCTAGTGGGTTGGGGGCTCCTTCCTGGAGCCTTGGCAGCCCCCAAATCAAAACTCTCCCTTGGGTGTCTCGCGTGGTCTCTTCGCATTTGGGATCAAGGTAAGGGATGCCCGGCTCCAGGGAGCCCCCTTGCTCTGGGTGGCCCGAGGGCTGCTGGGGCTGATCAGCCCTGGGGGTCAGGGGCCCAGGGGGAATCTTCCTGGGCTCGGGCGGGGGGGGGGTCCACTGCAGGTGCTGGATTACAATGGAAGCTGCTGATGCTGCAGGCGAACCAAAATATCCTTGTGGCGCCCAGATCATGTAAGGAAAGGAGACAGGATTTTGGTCTTCTGGCTAAATTTGGGTGCTGAGGGCCCTCTTGAAAGGAGCCTCACTGAGTCAGGGCACCCGCTGCCCCCTCCTGACGCGCCCCTGGGCTGGCTTCCTCTTCAGACATACATTGGCTCGGTTCTGGTCTCGGTGAACCCGTACAAGGACCTGGAGATCTACAGTAAGCAGCACATGAACCGTTACCGTGGCGTCAGTTTCTACGAAGTCTCTCCTCACCTGTGGGTACCTGAACAGGCGTAATGCTCTCCCCCTCCCCCCTCCCCCTCCACTGCACTGCCAAGGCCAGCTAATGGTGCGGAAGGGCATTTGCACCCCTCGGCCTAACAGCTGAGCCAGAGTGATGGGGAGAAGGTTCCTCGTGCAGAAAGGAGGGTGGGCAGTGCCTGGCAGGTCAAAAAGGCGGGGGAGGGGGAGGGGGGAAACGGGGGGGGGGGGAGTCCCGGCAGGGCTCTCATTCTTGCTGCTTCAGCACTGATTTTGCTGGGCTTTGTGGGAGCCAAACCCTGCCAGGCTATCCTGCCAGTTCTGCCCCGCTTTGTGGCAGGAGAGACCTGGAGGTGTTGCTCCTGCCCTTTGGTGAGAATGCTAAGTCCCGGGGGGGAGGGCATTTGAGCAAGTAGCCCTGAAACTGCAGCCGGAGCCTCTGTGCTCCTGGGGGAGAGCAGAGCAGAGCAGGCAGCCTCTTGTCCTCCCTGCCTCTTCAGCTATGCCATCGCTGACAACGCCTACCGCTCGCTGCGCACGGAGAGGAAGGACCAGTGCATCCTCATCTCAGGGGAGAGCGGGGCGGGCAAGACGGAGGCCACCAAGAAGATCCTGCAGTACTATGCGGTCACCTGCCCTGCGAGCGAGCAGGTGGAGACGGTGAAGGACAGGCTGCTGCAGTCCAACCCGGTCCTTGAGGTACCTCTCGCGGCTCACTGAAGAATGGGGGTGTTGGTCTTGCTTTGGGGCCCCCAAGGATGTCATGGCCAGCCTAAATCTTGATCTCTTCGGGGGCATGTGCAGGGTAGGAGCTCGCAGCCCCTGACAACTCAAGGAAGCACTTCCTGGCACGGAGGAGGGGTCTTCTTCAGAGGACTCCCCCTGCTTGTTTGGGGGGAACAGTGACCCTTCTTCTGGCCTTGAGGCTGGGGGACTCCAGTGTGAATAAGGGCTTTGTACTCACCTCCCCCGCCTGCAGCTCCTTTCCCCTTCTAGGGAGTCAGGCAGCATGGAGTGCAGGGGCTTCTGGCCGGGAGGAGAGCCTGGGTCTGAGGGGGACAGGGGAGCTGCAAGATCCCCCTCTGGGTTTTTCTGCTTTCTGCTGTGACCAGGCCTTTGGAAACGCCAAGACTCTGCGCAATGACAACTCCAGCCGCTTTGGGAAATACATGGACGTCCAGTTTGATTACAAGGTACACAAGTGGATGGGGGCGCTGGGCTGACAGCCGGGCAGGGAGGGAGGGAAATCCGGCCTTTGCTCTGGGGGCCCACCGATTCCAGTTCCCATCCCTGAAGAGCTCCCCTCCTGCTGCCGCTGATTTGGCTGACTGTGGGATGCCGGCAGCTCCATCCTTGGGGCCTCTCGCCAGCAGCACCCATGCCTTCTCTTGTGTTGCCTAGGGGGCTCCCATTGGGGGCCACATCCTGAACTACCTCTTGGAGAAGTCGCGCGTGGTGCACCAGAATCACGGCGAGAGGAACTTCCACATCTTCTACCAGCTGTTGGAGGGGGGTGAGGAAGACCTGCTGCGAAGGCTGGGGCTGGAGAAGAGCCCCCACCAATACCAGTTTCTAGTGAAGGTAAAGGCAGCCCTGATTGGTTGGTGTCACCTCAGCTGCCTCAAACCACGTGAGGTTCAGAGGCTCCCGTGGGAATGTGCCTAGCGTGTCTCCTGGTCTCGCCTTGCTTGTCCAACCTGCGGCCACCCATGTATCGGGGATGGGGAAGCGGGAATCTGTTCTTCAGGGAGCCCGTTCTGTCCCCTTTGCACACAGGGCCAGTGTGCCAAGGTCGCCTCCATCAACGACAAGAGCGACTGGAAGGTGGTGCGCAAGGCGCTATCCGTCATCAACTTCAGTGACAGTGAAGTCGAGGTGAGAGGCCTGGCCTTGCCTCCCTCTCCCCCTCCCTCCGGGGAGGGAAGCCTTTCCTAGGGACACCCTTGCCACAGGGCTGGGTTCACAAGACTTCTCCTTCCTTTTCCAGGACCTGCTGAGTATCATTGCAAGCGTGTTGCACTTGGGGAATGTGCAGTTTACAACTGACGAACACGGCAGTGCTCAAGTGACCACGGAAAACCAGATCAAATACTTGGCCAGGGTGAGTGACGGGATCTGTTCTAGACCTCCATTTTATCCATGATACAGGGGAAGCGAAATGGACCAACCGCCTTCGGAAGCGCTTTCAAATATATTTTGAAATTCCTCAGAAATGTTTACTGAGGCTATCTGTGGTTCAGTTGAGGTTGGCTTAGGAGGCAAGTGCTGGTTGTCCGTGATCAGCCGGCGCTGCCCTTCGTCTGCCCATCCCCTGCAGAGGGCCAGCTGTGCTCTCCTGCTAGGAAGGTGGACCCGAAGGGAGGCGAGGCAGGTGCAGAAGAAAGGGTGGGTGGGTGCCCAGGTTGCCCCGGGAGCAGCCCCCCCCCCTCTTGTTCCCTTCTCTGCCCAAAACTCAGCCCTGCTGCCCGGGCGTAGGAGGGACCGACCGGGACTCTCACACGTTCTCTTTTCCTTGGCTTGAAGCTTCTGGGCCTGGAGAACTCGGTGCTGCAGGAAGCTCTGACCCACAAGAAGATCATTGCGAAGGGAGAACAGGTGAGAGGAGAGTTGCCGGCAGAACGATGGGGGGGGGAGAGAGGGGGTAGCCTGGGGACCCCCTGACAGCCGTCTGCAGGTCCTGAGGGGCTTAGTCCTCGTAGGGAGAGCTCAGCTGGAGACCTCTCTTCTCCCCTGCAGCTGATCAGCCCTCTCAGCCTGGAACAGGCCTCCTATGCTCGTGACGCTCTGGCCAAGGCCGTGTATGGGCGCACCTTCTCCTGGCTGGTGGGCAAGATTAACAAGTCCTTGGCTTACAAGGTGAGTTGGTCTCAGGCGCCCAAATGGCCAGCCTTTGCAGGAAACCCGTTTGGGCCCAAGCAGCGCCTGCAGGTTCCACAAGGGAGCTCTTATCTTGGGACTTCTTCCCCATAGCCAAGGCTCTCCCGTCATTGGTTCTGAACTCGGAGAGGAGATGTGAAACTGGGGTTGTGTTTTAACATACCCACGAAGCAGCCAAATGTCCTGGGAAGGAAATGGGATACCCCACCAGCGGCAGAGGGCCAGCCCAGAGGGTGCCTCCAGAGGAGCTGCACTGCCTCCATCGGGTAGGGCAGGCAGCCTAGGGCTGCTTGGGAGGGGTGCCCGTTGTCTCTTCCTGGTGCAGGAGAAGCTGGGGCTGCCACTGCCACCAAGCCAAAAGGTCAAGGACCCACCTGTGAGGAAGAGCGCCCACCACAGTTGGTTAGTAGAGTGGGAGGGCTGAGCCAGACACCCCCTGAGGAGGAAGAGCTTAGATGGAGACCCTTATTTGGCAAGAGACCCTTTTTCCAGAAGGGGGAGATTGATGGCGGGCAGCCAGTGGAAGGCCGCCCTGATGAAGCCCCCTCCCCAGGGAGCCGTGGGCTGGTCAGGAAGGGCCCTGGGGTGCAGAAACCCAATGGGAATTTGAGAAACGTCTTTGTCCGGCACGCTGGGAATTTTTCTGAAATGCAGATCCCCTTTCTTGGGGTGGGGAGGCGCTTTTCAGTGATTTCCAGGTGAGCCTGCAAAGGGGTTTCTTAGGCAGCTCACACTCTGGAGGAGACTCCCTCTCCTGGGCACTCCCTCGGTTACTCTGTCCCTCTGGGGAGCAGGCCTGCCCGCCTGCCCGCCTGCCTGCGACAAAATAAAAACGCCTGCCGGGTGTGTTTTGCACGGCCGCAGCTGTACCAGAAGGAGCTTCAGAGAGCAGCTGGGAAGGCTCCAGCGTTGCTCTGGCTGCCCGGCGACTGGCTCTGCCTGGGAGGTGAGTGGTGATTAGCGAGTCTTCGATAGGCCTCCTTTGCTGCATCGTTTGCTGTGGCTAGTTTCCTCTTAGTTTTCTTCATATGCTGCTTTGACAGATTTCAATGGGAAGATGTATTTATTTAAGTAGCAAGAACAACAAAGAAACAAGTCACAGACATCCAAACCAAAGAACCCCCAGAGGGTTGGGTAAAAAACATGTCATTTAAGGTGCTAGGCTACAGACCAGGAGACCGTGAGATCTAGTCCCGCCTTAGGTTGAAATGTTCAAAGCCTTTATTGTAATTGTACGTCAGGTATACAGTGAAATTGCTTTCAGAAGTCAGCTGGGTGACCGTAGGCCAGTCATTTTGTCTCAGTCCTCCAAGATAGAAGGCGGTGGCAAGCTCCTTCTGGAGAACTTTGCCAAGTAACCGCCCAGACTTCTCCAAGCAGCCTCGAGGAGGGAACATTGACTCAAGGGCGCACGCACACGCGCACGCAGAGGGAAATAAAACGGAGCGCAGAGGCTTCTCCCATTGTTTGAGCCTTTGGGGTGGCATGCCAGAGGCTTTTACCAGTTCCGGAAACGCAGGTTCTCGGCAAAGCCGCCGGCTGCTCTCTCTCTCTCTCTCTCTCTCTCTCTCTCTCCGGAGGCTGCTCTCCCCTGTTGCTGCTCTTTTGCCTCTGGGGAGGGGGGGGGGGAGCCTGTGTTTTCCTTCTTTTCATCAGAGCGCTGCAAACTGTTAGTGGGCTGCCATTCTGGGGCTGCACCAGGCAAGACACGATTGGTATTGGATTCTACCCTGCTGAGGCTGTATGTGCTCCCAGTCATTTTGGCACAAAATCCGGCATGAAAAGTGAAATGCCAGGCCTCTGCTGTGTTTCTGCAGCCTTGCCACTGCCAGCTGGCCTCAGATCCAGCCTTCCGCCGCTCGGCAAGGCCCCCCCCCCAGCCTTATCTCCCCTCCCAGCCTTTGGCTGTGACCGGCTCTCCGGGTGACGGCCTAGGACGGACGTAGCAAAGACTTCCCCCTCTCCTGGCCAGGAGCGCTCTGGGCCCAGTTCAGGGGAGGGGAGGTGGCTTCTCACGGATCTCTGGCAGCCCAGGAGGACCCCAAGCTGTGGGTGGGTGGGTGAGGGGCTGCTAGGCACCTGCTGCCTAAAGGAACATTGTTTTCCACCTGGGCTTTTCTCTCACGGATGGCCTTTCTCCGGGTTTTATATATGGTTTTGACTTTTTTGTTTTGGTCTTGCATTAACAGTGTTGCTTGATTACAGCCATTTGATGGTTTGATCATCCTTTCTGTCTTGCTGACTGCAAGTCTAAACTATTGTCAATTGGTGGGACAAATCTCTTCAGAAATGCCGTTTCCTGTCTGACTCAGTCGGATTAAGTGCAGGACCAGTGGCTTCCTTGCAAAGGTGCTTTTTTTCCCAAGAGGCAACTGGACTTCCTTGTTTTTCTTTGAAGACATTTTGCTTCTCATCCAAGAAGCTTCTTCAACTCTCACTGGATGGAGGGGAAGGGAAGGACCACCTAGTCAGAGCTGAAGAAGCTTCTTGGATGGGAAGCGAAACGTCTTCAAAGAAAAACAAGGAAGTCCAGTTGCCTCCTGGAAAAAAAAAAGTACCTTTGGGACAACCGTGGCCTGGAGGACGGAGAATCTCCAGAGACACTCTTGGGCGCTAATGGGAGAAGCAGCATCCCCTGGACAGCTGCAGTCATATCTGGGGAAAGCGTGGGGTGAGCGAGGGTCACCCTGGGGCTCGGGCAGGGTCCTCCATGCTGGCCTGGGCAGCCTCCCTTTGAAAAAGGCACTTGGGCTGCCTCTGCTTGTCAGGAAGGCCCGTTCAGAGGAATCGGAGACTTGCCCGGCTTGCCTGAGGATCGGTGGGCTTGGGGTTCCGACTGCGGGCATCACCGGCATGCCTGGCACTTAAAAGCCGAGGAAACCAGCCGTTGCAACTACCTCGGGGTCCATCAAGCAAGGCACTGCTCCTGTCCCCCTGGAGGGGAGGGGGAAGCGCTGAGCTCAGGGTCTTGGTCGTGTGTGTGTGTGTGTGTGTGTGTTGCCTGCTGGCGTGATTGAACTGGGCTGCTGCTACTAGAGGAGGACCCCTTTCGCAGACCAGGCTTGAAAAGGGAGGAGGGGGCTGCTTTTCCTCTCTTAGATCTCCAGAAGGGAAGAGGTGAGGGGTTCCCATCCTTAGTTCTCTCTCTTCTTTCCTAGGAGACGGAGAGCCTGGGCTGGAGGAAAAGCTCAACTGTGCTGGGACTGCTGGATATTTACGGATTCGAGGTTTTCCAGCACAACTGGTGCGTTTCTGGGCACCTTGGGCACCCCTTTTAGCCGGGAACCCTTTGGCAGCTGGATTGGCAGCCCATCCAAGGCTCTGCCTGACATGCCAGGGTTGCTCTTGCCCTCCGTCCGGGCTCCCTAGCAGCTTTGCCGAGCCCACAGCCCCCCCTGTGCTTTGGGGGAAGCCTTTCCAAGAATCTTGTGCTGCACGAGGGGTTTGCAGAGCTGGCCTGATGGGTGTCAGCCACTCTGCCGCTTTGGTATCCGTGTGTGTGTGTGGGGGGGTGTGTGGGTAAGAGGGTGTGGGTGACTGGGAGCCCTCTGGATCAGCCCTCCCCAAACGCCCTCTGCTTCCTTGCAGCTTTGAGCAATTCTGCATCAATTACTGTAATGAGAAGCTGCAGCAGCTGTTCATAGAGCTCACCCTGAAATCTGAGCAAGAGGAGTACGAAGCTGAGGGCATCGCGGTAAGAGCCCCCTCCCCTCCCACGGTGACCCCCAGGTGGGAGAGCCTGGCAGGAGAGCCCAGCTCCCCTCACTTTGGAGGCCAGGGGTGGTTGGCAGCTTTTCCGGTGCTTGGAAAGGGATGGATGGAAGAGCTCAGGTGGGCTCTGGGGCTTCTGTGCTGAATTGGATCTGTCTTTGTGAAATGGCAGTGGGAGCCAGTTCAGTATTTCAACAACAAGATCATCTGTGACTTGGTGGAAGAAAAGTTTAAAGGCATAATTTCCATTTTGGTAAGTCCTCCTCCAAAGAACCCCAGGGCAGCCGGAGAGCCCCAGGCAGCCCGGTGTGGTGGGGGGAACGTGGCTTTCCCGTGGCTACAAGGTCCCTTCCAACTCTGTTAATCTGTATACTTTCTGCTCCCTGGGCCTTTTCACCTGCCCCCACAAAGGGAGAGTTGACCCATCAAGCACCAGGTCCACCTCTGTGTCTGTGCTGATGGCCATTTGGAGCTGTGGGGCACCCTTGTGGGCAGCTGATCCTCTTCTGCCCTTCTGCCAACATGGGCTGCTCACATGGAAAACAGCCGAGGGGAGGCACCCTGACCTCCCCCCCCTCCCCCCTCCCCTTTATTTCGTCTGCAGGATGAGGAGTGCCTGCGGCCTGGGGATGCCACAGATATGACCTTTCTGGAGAAGCTGGAAGAGACCATTAAGAGCCACCCCCATTTCCTCACGTGAGTTCAGAAGAGATTCCCCACCCCCCGGCAGGAAGAGGAGGGGGTGGCGCAGTTTCAAACCAAGGATGGCTCTTTGGCGGTTGGGCTTTGATTGATTTCATTATTATAGCTGCCCGTCTCACATATTATATTGACAGCTTACAAATTCAAACATGAACAACACACACAATAAAAAAAAAAAATAGCCACAGGAGCTTGAAAAGATTAAGTTCAAAACCATGCGACCCACTCTGTGGGAGAACACAGTCCATTCAGGAAGAGTTTTATAGGCTCCGCAACACACACACACACACACACTCACACACACACACACACACCGTCTGACACACACACACACACCCTGCCCCCGGGCCAGCTCCTCAGGTCTTTCTTCTTGTAAGCGTAGGCACCCCAGAGGGGGGGGGGGGCTTGCTATGGTGTGTCCCGCAGAAGGCACTCCCCAAAGAAGTAGGAAAACCCAAAGTTTTTGGCATTAAGATGACCCTGAGACGATTAGAATAGTTAACCAGTGGAACAACTTGCAGCCAGAAGTTGTGAGTGTTCCAATACAGGAAGTTTTTAAGGCAAGATTGGACAACGGTTTGTCTGAAATGGTATAGGGTTTCCTGCCTTAGCAGGGGGTTGGACTAGAAGACCTCCAAGGTCCCTTCCAACTGCTATTATTCTGTTACTCTATTGTTGAACCCACCCTTTTGCCACGGGGTTTCCTTCATCCTCCCTAAGTCCTTGGCTGAACAGGTCTGGCCAAGCTGTGGGCGCGATCCTGACCCTCTGCCGTGCTTTCTCCATAGCCACAAGCTGGCCGATGCCAAGACCCGGAAGTCGTTGGGACGGGAAGAGTTCCGCCTGCTGCACTATGCCGGGGAAGTCACCTACAGCGTGGCAGGTCAGCCTTCCTGCAGCAGCGCAGGGTCCGGTCTCCTCCTCGCCTGGCCCCTGCCCAAGGGGTCTTCCTGCTGCTCACCTTGTGGGTTTCTAACCTTCTTCCCCAGGTTTCTTGGATAAGAACAATGACCTGCTCTTCCGGAACCTCAAGGAGGTGAGCCTGGGGAGGCGCTCTGGCCGAGGGGGACCCCCTCCCCACAACCCCCCAGAAAGATGCAATTTCCCATGATCTTCTTTGCTGCCCTTGCAGGCGATGTGTGACTCAGAGAACCCCATCATCACCCAGTGCTTTGACAGGACGGAGCTGACCGACAAGAAGAGACCCGAGACGGTAAGGCCTGGCAGAGGGGCTCCACGTCCCCCTGCCTTTCCTCTGTGGGGGGCACTCAACCAACTTCTTCGACTGTCTCGCCTTTCAGGCCGTCACCCAGTTTAAGAACAGCCTCTTGAAGCTGATGGAGATCCTCATGTCCAAGGAGCCCTCCTACGTCCGTTGCATCAAGCCAAATCATGCCAAGCAGGCCGGTAGGTGGGGGTTGGGGTGTCAGCAAGGGTCCCCAACCCTCCCTCCCCACACCCACTGCTCTGGGTCGGAGCCCAGGCTGAGGACGGCCACACTCGTGGGGAGAAGGACTGCCGCTGGCATCCCTGCCTGGTTCTCCTCTCCGTCAGGCACGACAGTGGCCGCTCCCTCAAGGGCTCTTGGCCCACCAGGGCCCTGAAGCATGGCTGAAGTTGGGGCTTGGCTGCCTAGCCCTCCGCTCTCAGCTGGTGGGGGGGGGGGGGAAAGGACTGCTGTCTGTCTGGAACTGGCTCTGGACCCCAAGGACGATTCCATATTTTCCCAGGCAATTTTGATGAAGTTTTGATTCGGCACCAAGTGAAATACTTGGGCTTGATGGAGAACCTGAGAGTGCGCAGGGCTGGTTTTGCATATCGACGGAAATACGAGGTTTTTCTGCAAAGGTACCGCGCTAAGACAAGTGCCCGGGCTGTGCTCCCAGGGTATTTAGTGGGTGGGTACAGTCTAGTGAGGAATAAAGAGCTCCGTTGGCTGCCCAGTCTTTGTCCTGGCATCTCTCCCACTCTTGCGCCCAAGGTACCAACCCAGGCCTCCTCTAAGGCTGCCCAGCCACGTCCAGTGGCCGTCTTAGCAGCAGGCCTTTTGAGGGCATCCTTTCCCTCTCCCTCCCTCTCTGGCCAGGTACAAATCTTTGTGTCCTGAGACGTGGCCCACCTGGAACGGGAGGCCTCAGGACGGAGTGGCAGCCCTCCTGAAACACCTGGGCTTCAAGCAGGAGGAGTACAAGCTGGGCAGGTAACAGTTTGACAAGGGGAGTTGCTCTCAATCTGCGGAAGCAAAATCTCTCTTTCATAGATGTCTTTATTTCCAGGACAAAAATATTTATTCGTTTTCCTAAGACTCTGTTTGCGACAGAAGAAGCCCTGGAAGTTCGCAAGCAAAGCCTTGGTAGGTCTGTTGGACATTTTTAAGTAAGTCAGGCTGACCCAACCTGCCTTTTTGCTTGGCTTAACCCCCATCTTTCCCCCTCCCAATTTAAGCCACAAAAATCCAAGCTGCTTGGCGAGGCTTCTATCGGCGAAAGAAATACCTTCAAATGAAGCATTCAGGTAGGAAGGCGGCCCTTCAAATAAATTTTGGGGCCCAGTGTAACTGGATGTCATGCCCAGTTTTGCCTTGGAAGGGGCAGCCAGACTGGGCCTCGTGAGTTCTCCCCACGGATGGGCCACGGGGAGCTGCTTTGAGACCACGGGGGGAACCAGAAGCGGGTGCAGGGGGGCTCTGGGCGCTGAGCCCTTGAGGTCTCTTCTTTCATGCAGCGGTCACTATCCAGGCCTGGTGGCGTGGTACTCTGGGACGCCGGAAGGCTGCCAAGAAGAAGTGGGCAGTGGAGATAATCCGGCGGTATGTGAAAGCTGTGGTTTTGCTGCAGGAGTGGGCTCTCTTTCAGGTCCCAGAGACCCTGCCCACTTGAGGGAAGGGTTGGGCGATGCAGAACCCTGGAGTGGGGACCTTGAGCGAGTTTTAATTATTTTCTCATTCTGAACCGCCCATCTCTCTCCAAGAGGAACTCTGGGTGGCGAGAGGGAATCCTTCCCATTCGTGACCCATTGGGGCTTATTGCTGGGCACAGTTGGTGGGGGAGGAGGAGGAGCAGGTGGCAGTAGGGCTGTTTATGCACCTGCCTGGGCTGCTGCCTTTTCCCCAGAGACCACGCCTTTGCTGCATTCGCTGTTCTCTCTGCCTGAGACCGCCCCCCCCCCCCCCCCCCCCCCCGGGCTGGTCCCCTGGCATGCGAACCCGGGGTTCCTGGAGTGTGTGGGGGGGGGAGGGGGGGCAGCAGCCTTCTTGAGCAAGGCTCCCACCACCAACAGGTTCATCAAAGGTTTCATTTACCGAAATTGCTCCCGCTGCTCTGAGAACGAATACTTCCTGGACTACATCCGTTACTCTTTCATGATGCAGCTGAAGCGCAACCTGCCAAAGACTGTCCTAGACAAGTCCTGGCCAGTGCCGCCGCCTTCCCTGCGAGAGGTAGGTGCCCAGCTGCGTGAAGGGACGAGAGGGAAAGGAGGCCTCGCAGCCTGATGGAGTGTTATCCCAAAAGTCCTCTTGGGTCAGAATGATGGTGGCTTTAGGAGCTTTTTTCTGTGAGTGGACAAGCAAACCATGATAAACTGCATTTAAGGCATGGACTGCAGCAGTGACGGCACTGGGGTATCTTTGGCAGAGTAAAAAATGCCAGTCCATGCCAGCTGGTGTCTTTCGCACACGAAGCCTACCGCTCCGGTATGCGTGTGCTCACCCAGGTGGAGCTTTTCTGGCAAAGCGAGCCCCTCCCTGTCCTCTCCTCAGCCATGGTCCCTTAGTGGTCCTGCCTCAACTGCCCCCCTCACTACTTCTTCTTCTTCAGGCGTCCCAGCTATTGAGGGAGCTCTGCATGCAGAATCTGGTTTGGAGCTACTGCAAAAGAATCAGCCCCGAATGGAAAATGCAGGTGGGTGGCCGTGAGGCTTTCCCTCAGGACCAGGTTGGGCGGGGGGATGATTCTGACTAGCAGTTTTGTGGGTAGAGGGTCCTCAGCTGTGCACTGAGTTTTATGGATGGTTACTGGGATTCTTGAACTCTTGATGGCAGCCAAGGGTATCCTCTGAAGGCACCCAGTGGCTGTGGCCAGTCAGGAATCTCCAAAGAGAATAATAGAAAACGACAGAGTTGGAAGGGAACCTTGGAAGTCCTCTATGCCAACACCCTGCCCAAGCAGGAGACTTGAGACCATTCTGGACAAATGGCTGTCTAGTCTTTTCTTCTTTTCTTAAAATATTTTTTTTATTCTCTTTAAAAAAAAACCAAGACAACACATACAGAACAAAAGCAAGGAGAAAAAACAACTTTCCTCAATTTCACCAGGCATGTCGTTTGGTTACAAGTTTTTGTGCAACAGTTTTTACAATTAAAAATAAAGTCACTGGTTATCCATTAAACATAACAAAATATTTCATTGAGTATTATGTGTTCAAATTACCATTAATATTCTTTCATTTTTGACAGCCCTTATTTCCTTGAATCCATAATTATCTATTAGGTAACAATAAGTCTATATAGAATTATAATATCGCCTATCTCTAGAGAGTAAAAACAAAGATTAAAACAAAAGATTCCCATTAATTCATATTGCATATTTATACTTTCAGTTAACCATAATGTCATCAATCATCCACAACTTCAAATATAATTTTCCATTGTTAATTATCAATCCATATAGTCATTAAGTATTTAAATTCAAATGTGTATCCATTGTTCATTACATCATCATTGGTCCATCTAGTATAGCAGAAATCTTTATAGTATAGAATGATCACTACCTACAATTATACCTAGAAGTTCAAATCATCCCACTCTTATACATTAGGTTCATTATTGTTCTTCATATATCGTGTAAATAAGTACTCTATTTCATAATAAAAAATGAAGTAAAAAAAAACTTTCATAGCAGTAAATATAACTTTCTATTATTGCATAATAAAACAATTTCATTTCCAGTTTTTTTATCTAACCATTGGTAAAACAAATCCCATACTCTACAAAATTGCTCATCCTCTAGTTCTCTAATTTCAAATGTAAGCTTACTCATTTCAGCACAATCCATTATTTTCCAACTAATTTCCTCCTGTGTTGGTAATTTCTCATTTTTCCAATTTTTGGCAAATACAATTCTAGCAGCTGTTAAAACATTTATAATCAGATATTTCAAGTTCTTGTTGTCTGTTTCTGGTATTATTCCCAATAAAAGGAGTTTATCCAGTCTTTTCTTAAGACCCTCCAGCGATGGAGCACCCACAACTTCTGGAGGGAAGTCCTTCCACTGATTGATTCTTCTCCCTGTCAGGAAATCTAGGTTGGATCTCTCCTTGATTAGCTTCTATCTCGTCTTGCCCTCAGGTGCCTTGGAGAATAGCTTGGCCCCTTCTTCTTTGTGGCAGCCTCTCAAATACTGGAAGATGCTATCATGTCATCCCTAATCCTTCTCTTCTTTAGACTAGACATCCTGCCACCATTCTTTATATTGTTTTAACCTCCTTAACCGTCTTTATTGCTCTTCTCTCTTCCTAGAGTTTCTCAATATCTTTTTTGTATCATGGTGACCAAAATCAAATGCGGGATTCCAAGTTTGGTCTTACTAAAGCAGTATATAGCAGTACTAATACTTCATCTGAGCTTGATAATATCCCTCTGTTGATGCAACCTAGGCCTGCATTGGCTTTTTTGCAGTTGCAGCATACTGCTGGCTCACACTTACATGGTTGTCCACTAGGAGATCTAGATCCTTCTCACAGTTTCTGCTTTTGAGTCGGGTACCACCTGTACTATGCCTGTGCATTTGGATTTCCTTGTCTAAGTGTAAAACCTTACTTTTCTCATCACTGAATTGCATTTTGTTGGATAGGACCCAATGTTTAAGTCTGCCTAGATCATGGGTGTCCAACTGAATTTTATTGAGGGAGGCATCAGGGCTGTGGTTGAGTGTGGCCAACTGGGTGGGTGTGGCCAGTTTGACTCCACTCACTGGGTGTGGCTGACTGGGTGGGCGTGGTCAGCTTGACACCACTCCCCAAACTGCTAGCATTTTTCCTCTTTACATTGGGTAGACTGGGCCGAAGCAACGCAGGTAGACCAGGCCGAAGTGACATGGGCCGGCCCACAGGCCAGATCCGAGCACATCACAGGCAGGATTACTGTCTGTGGGCCTTGTGTTTGACAACCTTTTGGGCACCAGGGACTGGTTCCATGGTGAGAAGGTTTTCCTTAGACCGGAAGGGGCATGGTTTCCTGTGCTGCCTGCATCCCATGGATAGGGCTTTGCTTGTTTGCGCAGCCCAGTTTCTGGTATACCACAGCCCGGTGCCGGTCCACAGACTGGGGATTGGGGACCCCTGTTCTAAAGTATTGAGTATTCCTCCTAGCTTGGTGTCATCTGCAAATTTGATGAGTTCCTCTTGCATACCCTCATCTAAAACATTTAAGATGTTGGAGTACTGGGCCCAAGACAGAGCTCTGGCCTATCCCACTGCCTACTTCTCTCCTTGTAGAGGTAGTTCTGTTGAGTCTGATTGATCAGACGGTTACGAATCCATCTGATGGTGATGCTGCTTACTCACCTTCTTCTATCTTACCAAGGAATAAATTGTGGTCTACTTCGTGAAATGCCTTACTGAAGTCCAAGTCAATTATATCCATAGTATCTCACTAGTCCACTAATTTAGTCACTTTGTCAAAAAATGCAATAAGGTTTGCTTGCAGGTTTGTTTTTTGATGATCTTTTCCAGGATCTTTCTAGGTATTGATGTCAGGCTGTAGTTACCTGTATTCATTTCCCCCCTTTTTTTGAAATGGGAACCACATCAGCTCCTTTCCAGTCCTCTGGTAGTTTCCCAGTACTCCAGGATCTTTGAAAGATATTGTTTAGTGGTTCCAAGATCACATCCTTCAGAGCTCTGGGATATAACCTATCTGGTCCTGGTGATTTGAACTTGTCTAGAGTGGATAGATGTTTTCTTACCATTTTTTCTTGCCTATTCTGATTTGTATTCCTAGTCTGGCTATCACGCTATTGCTTTTGGAAAGTTGGACTATTTTTGCCTTTTGTGTAAAGACAGATGCAAAGAACGAATTAAACAGCTCTGGGGGACCATTGGGGGACCGATTGTTTCCGTAAAGTTTTTCTTGTTTTTCACATGTTGAAAGAAACCGTTTTAAAATTATTTTTTACATTTGTTGCAAGTTCATTCTGAGCCTTAGATTTCCTGACTTCATATTTCCAGATTCAGACTATATGCTGGTATTCTGCCTTAGTTATGTGCTCCCTTTCCATTTTTTATACTTATCCTTTTGGTCTTTATGTTTATCAGGTAATTCTTTGTGTAGCCATGCTGGTTTCTTCTAGGAGCTCTTGTTTTTCTTTTTCAGTGGTATTGTGCTGGACTAGGCTTTTATAATCTCTTTTTTGAGAATTACCCAAGTTTTTCCTAACCCTGGTACTTTTGTCTTTATCTAATCCCCCTGCAGCTCGAGCAGAAAGTGGTGGCCAGTGAGATATTTAAGGGAAAAAAGGACAATTATCCCCAAAGTGTTCCTAGGCTTTTCCTCAATACTCGTCTTGGTAAGTACTGTTTAATCTGGCCAAATGTCACTCTTCTAGTAAGTCACTCCTAACTTCTTTTTTCTTTCTTTCACTTTTTTCCGGGTGGGGGATGACAGGTAATGAAGAGATAAATGCCAAAATCCTTCAGGTGCTGGGGAATGATGCACTTAAGGTGAGTGTCCACTCTTTCCTTCCCTCTCATCAGTGGGGAGGGGGACAGGACGCTGCAAAGCCTTTGCCAGCACAGTTTCTGCTGGGGTTCAGTGTGTATCTAGCATGACTTTCTTAGACAAGCGAGAGACTAAAGGTCCAGAAAAAATAATCCTATTAAGTTTGTATCACCTTAAAGATTTGCAAGGCATGCTTTTCTGTAAAATATAATCCACTTTGCATTATTTTGATATCAGGAAAATGTTTACACGTGTGGTTGAGTTGGGAATAATACTAATTCTTTATTATTTTACCTAAATAACTGGAGACGTCAAACATACTTAAGCCTTCTTCTTCCTATTTTCCTCACAATAGCCTAGTGAGGTGGGTTAGCCTAAGAGTGGGCGGCCCAAAGTCATCTACCCAGCTTCAGTGCCGAAAGCAGGACTAGAACTCAGCTTCTCCTGGTTTCTAGCTCGGTGCTTTGACCACTAAACCAAACTGGCTCTGTATTTGTAGGTAGAGAAAGAATGAAATGATATTAAACAGCGAAATGCATTGGAGATTAAATGCAGAAGGTGCAGACTATGGATTTAAGAGACAGTGGCTATTCTCAAAATGATGGTTACTGATCACCTAAACATTCTGGCATTGGTGAACTGATTGCCCTATGCAGTATAAACCTGTTAAATCCAGAAAAAAAGTGAAATTGGACTTTCAAAGGTAGTTGTTTATGATGGGATCATTCTTGTGATCTCCTTGAAGATCTCCTGTGAAGTAGAATTGTACCTGCCACTTTTTGTTTTGTTTGAATGTTTATTGCTTGTCCTAAGTTCTCTTGATCCTTTATACCAGTGGCTCCTAATCTTTTGGGCCCCTGCAGTAATGGGTTGCAGGCGGTACGCCCCGATGCGGGCATACCGGTGCCTGCCGGGAGCACCAGGTATCATTTTGGTACGGTGCTCCGGAGGGCCCACCTGCTCGCCTGAACTCCTTACCTGTATTTGAGCTCTTCAGCGCGCATGAAGCATACGGCACCTGCGCGACGCTCCGCCAAGCAGCTGGAGCGTCACGAAGGCGTCACAGAGGTAGGGACTCATGCGCGTGCTGTGTGCGTGCATGTGGGAGATGCCGGGCCCCATTCCATCGTACCAGTTGCAATGGGATCCGGAACCCACCACTGGGCCACTGGCACTGGTTCCATAGAGAAAGAGTTTTCCGTGAAATGCGTGTGCATTTTTTCATGCTGCCTGTATCCCACAGATGCGGCTTCGCTTGTTTACACAGACCGGTTGCTGACATGCCGCAGACCTGTGACGATTCACAGACTGGGGGTTGGGGACCCTTGCTTTATAAAAATGGAAGCACTTTAGAGAGAGGCTTTAGCTTCCTGAGCCCAGAGGATCTAGTTATAGCTCTTCATCTTCCTAAACACATTTCCAGGTGGCCAAGATTCTTGATTATCTCAGGGTACAAACTATATACTGTTGGCAGTTTAAGGCTCCCTTGAAAAAACGCCATTTTGTGCTCTGCCGCCCTTTTAGTACGCCGTTCCTGTGATTAAGTATGACCGCAAAGGCTACAAAGCCCGCGCCCGGCAGCTGCTGCTCACCCAGAACGCTGCTGTGCTGGTCGAAGAATCCAAAGTCAAGCAGCAGATTGAATACGGCAACCTCACAGGTAGGGAGGGGAAGCGACCCTTTTGGGCCATGACTCCTCCGAGACAACTGATGGTCCGGCCTGAGCTGGAGTCAGAGGGGAGGAGGAAGCAGGGACAGGTGGCCTGAGTTGAGGTCAGAGGGGAGGAGGAGGAGGAGGAGGAAGCAGGGATGGGTGCAAAGGCTTCTGTCTCTCCGTAGGATCGGACTGGGGGGGGCGGGGGTAGTCCCAGAGCCTGGCACCAAGCCTCTGCTCAGCCAGGGGCAAAGCACAGCCTGGGAAAGGGGCTGCAACTTCTTCCAGTTGGCTTTGGCCCTATTCTCCCCTCCCCATCCACTCCACCGGCTTAACTGGGAGAGGAGGGCTTCAGTGATCCCTTACATTGATCCCGCATTTTATATTTGGCTGTGCAGGATTAAATTCACCCAGTCTGTCATAAGGTGGGAACCCTCAGTCTGGAATTCCTAGTCCTCTTAGCAAAAGAGCTGAAAAAGGAGCATTTCCCTTGTGAGCCCGATCAGTTGCCAACAGACCTCCCCAATGCCGATTGGGTGCAGGTGCCAGGCCACGCTCCTCAAAGGTCACCTCAGCCAATGGAGAAGGGGAGAGGGAAGCTGTGAAGCCAGCAAGGCTGCTAGCGCACATGTGGGTTTGACCAAGCCCTGCTCTAGGATGGAGACTTTGCGCCCATGGGTGCCAGCCCCTGCTGTCAGATTGGCTGGGTCAACTTCTGGATGAGAGTTCGTCTGACCTGCTGGAGGAGCTGGTGACTGATGTCCCGTGAACTTCTCAGCGCAAGGCTTTGCTGGAGTCAAGGGGCATTGGCTCCCCAGCACGTCCAGAAAGGGAGAAAGCCAAGGCAGAGGTGCCCAGACTGTCCTCACCTGTCTAGGCCGCGTGACTTGTGGGTGGGTGTAGGCAGGCAGCCGAGAGCCAGAGGATGTGTCACCCAGCTTTCCACACATGCACCCCTTTGTCTCTTGCAGGCATCTCAGTCAGCAGCCTGAGCGACAATCTTTTTGTGCTCCATGTGCTTCGTCAGGACAACAAGCAGAAGGTAGCTGCTCGGTGTGCCAGAGAGACTGAGGGGTGGGTGGGGGCTCGAGTGGCACTTAAACAACGGCAATTCCCTTTGATGAGGAGGAAGAGGAGGGTGGGGCATCACCCATTTGACATGAGCCCCTGCCTGCCTTGGAGCACCTCCCCTCCCCGACTCCTAACTAGGCGTACCAGCAGCATTGTAAAACCTCTTTCTTGGTCCTTTTTTCCCTGCAGGGAGATGTTGTGCTGCAGAGTGATTTTGTGATTGAAACTTTGACTAAAATTGCCGTAAGTGCCAACAAAGTCAACAGTGTTAATATCAACCAGGGCAGGTGAGTTTAAGCAATATACACCTGTCCTTCATGAATGAATATGGTTCTGCAGCTGCTGCTGCTGCTGTATTTGGGTTAGATGCTGCTGCCCCTTCCCCAGTGCTCCCAGCAGGGATCGGCACCCAGCCCTGCTCTCAACGCGGCTCATGGCTTCTGGCGCAAACAAGACCCAGGGAAGCGTTTTAGTTGAACAGGGAGGAACCCAGTTCAGCTCAAGGTCCTCCTTCCAGCAGGCTGGGAGCTGAAGCCTGGCCTGGATTGCTCTTGCACTGGGATTGCCAGGCCTCCTCCTCCTGGGCTGTCTGGATCAGCTGCCTTTCGGTTCCAAGGAAGACAGAAGGGGCAGCAAATGGAAGCTCTCATGCCTGTAATAAAGCAGCTAGGGATCTGGTTTTTATTTCATTTGGCTCAGAAATGGTTTTATGCCAGTGAGATTAGAGCCCTTAGAATAGAATAGAGCTGGAATGGACCTTGGAGGTCTTCTAGTCCATCTCTCTGCTCAAGCAAGAGAACCTATACTATTTCAGATAAGTGACTGTCTAGTCTTGTCTTAAAAACCTCCAGTGATGAAGCACCTACTACTTTTGAAGGCAAGCTGTTCCACTGGTTAATTGTTCTCGCTGTTAGGAAGTTTCTCCTTAATTCCAGGTTGCTTCTCTCCTTGATTAGTTTCCATCCATTGTTTCTTGTCTTGCCTTCTGGTGCTTTGGAGACCCCTGCCCCTCTTTGGGGCAGCCCCTCAAATACTCAAATGCGATCATGGCACTCGTCCTTTTCTCTAGACTGGCCATATCCAATTCCTGCAACCATTCTTCAAATGTTTTTGTCTACAGGCCATTAATCGTCTTAGTTGTGCTTCTTTGCACTTTTTCCAAAGTCTCAACAGCTTTTTTGTAATGTGGTGACCAAAACGAGATGTAGTATTCCAGGTATGGCCTTACTAAGGCCTTATAAAGCAGTGCTAATACTTCACGTGATTTTGATTCTATGCCTCTGTTTATACACCAAGAATTGTATTAGCTTTTTAGGATGCTGCCACACGCCTGGCTCATGTTTAAGAGAATGTCCACTAGGACTCCATGGTCCCTCTCACAGTTACTGTTTTTCAGCCAGGTTTCACCTAATCTGTACTTGTACCTCTGGTTTTTCCTGCCCAGGCGTAAAACCTTGCTTTTCTCCACATTAAATTTAATGTTGTTGGATAGGGCCCAGTGTTCAAGTCTATTAAGATTTTTTTGGATCCTAAGTTTGTCTTCTGGGGTGTTGGTTATTCCTGGCAGCATATGCAAATTTGATGATTTCTACTTCTATTCCCTCATCTAAGTCATTTATGAACATGTTGAAGAGTCCTGGGCCTAAGACAGAACCTTGTGGTACCCCACTGCTTTCTTCTTTCCTTCCATTTAGATGTAATACCATTAAGGACTACTCGTTGAGTGTGGTTTGTCAGTCAATCACAAATCCATCTGGTGGTGATGCTGGCTGTCCCATTTTTTTCTAGCTTACCAAAAACCTACAATAGCCGTGCTGGCTACCAGTTATACCTTTATTTGTTTCTAGATGTTCACAGATCTGCTTTTTGATTATTATTTATTATCTTCTCAGATATTCATGTTAAGCTGATTGGTCTGTAGTTTCCTGGGTCTGTTTTTTTCTTCTTCCTTTTTTGAAGTTCGGAACCACATTAGCTCTTTTCCAAACCTCTGGTAGTTCCCCAGTGCTCCAGGATTTTTTAAAGATATGGTACAATGATTCTGAGATAACGTCTGCCAGCTCCTTCAGAATTCTTGGATGTAACCCATCAGATCCCCATAATTTATATTCATCAAGATCAGACAGGTGTTCTCTTACCATTTTCTTGCTTATTTAAATTTTTATTTCTAGTCAGTCTTTTATAGTTATCTTTTTGTAGGTTGGGCTATAGTTTCTTTTTGCATGAATACTGATGCAAAGAGTGAGCTAAACAGCTCTGCTTTCTCTCTACTGCGTGTTACTTCCTTGCCATCTTTCTCTTTAGTGAATCAAGTTTCCTTGACTTTTTTCTTGTTATTTATATGCTGAAAGAAACTTTTTATATTATCTTTGACTTTTGTTGCAAGTCTTTGTTCATCTGCCAACATCCTACCTTAGTTATGTTTGTACTTACCCTTTTGGTCTATCAGAGTTTATCAGAGATTTTTGTGAAACCATGCTGGTTTCTTCTTGGATGTCTTGTTTTTCTTTTTCAGTGGTATTGTGTTGTATTGGGCTTTTTATGATCATATTTTTCAAGAGTTTCCCATGCTTCTTGAGTTTTTTTCCCCGTTAGGATTTTTATCCATGGGATTTTTCTTAGGCTGTCTCTGAGTTTGTTAAAATCAACTCTTTTAAAGTTTAAAACACTGGTTGGATTATATTGTATTGCTTGTGTTTGCATTGTATTGAATTCCAATATGACATGGTCACACTTGCCTAAGGTTTGGCAACTTCAACTCCTTCTTCTCTTCTCTATTAGTAAGAATTAGGTCCAGTATAGCATTTCCTCTAGTTCCCTCTTCTACCTTTTGAATGACAAAGTTATCAGCTAAATTGGTTAGGACTCTGTTCGATCTCCCACTTGCTGCAGTTTGTCTCCCAGTTGATATCAGGTTAAAGTCCCCCATTACTGGAGTGGTATGTTCCTATATACATTTGTTAATTGATTAACAAAGAGTTCATCTATTTCTTCTGCTTGGTTGGGTGGCCTGTAATATACGCCTGTAGCAATGTCATTTTTTCTCCTTTTATATTGACCCCTATGGATTCTAGGTTTTCACCCATGGTTTTGTGTATTTCTGTAGAGATGTAGTGATCTTTTATATATAATGCAAGTCCACCTCCTCTTTTTAGGGTTAGGTCTGTTCTGAATAGTTTGTATCCTTCCATCAGTACATTCCAGTAATGAGTTTCATCCCACAGTTTCAGTAATGGCAACTATATCATATCTGCCTTCATGTACTAATACTTCAGGTTTACCTTTTTTGTTCCCTAAACTTTGAGCATTCGTGTATAGGCATGAGCTCTTTATGGATCTTGGATGTTTCTTATATGTCCTACTTTGTTACTGGGATTTCCATCCTTCCCATCACTCTCTATTTCATTGTTTTTCTTTTTTATTTCTTCTTTCTCTTTACTCCCTACCCCCTCATGTGATTGGTTATCTAGTGACTTTAGCTTGGAATTAGGTTCTAAAGGTTTGTGAAGATTGCCCCCCTTCAATTTTAGTTTAAAACCCTTTTGATAAGATGAGCCAGTTGTTTTCCAAATATATTTTTTATAGTTCTTCTGTTCCTAATTCCACTTGTGCTCCCAATTCTTTACCTTTCTTCCCTTGCTGTTCAAAATCACATGATCGTTTTCAGATTCATTGTTGTCATTGGTCCCCATGTGTAGAGAAAAAAGGGGTAGTAATCTGTGGGACTTATAATTTCAGTAAAGTATTTACATTTTTAATTTTTGCTACAGGGAGGCAATATACCTCTCTAGATTGACTATCTGGTCTGCAGACAATAGTTTCTATTCCCTAAGAATTGAATCCCCAATACTTAATTGAATATTCACCTTTTTTTTTCTTAGGGAAGTCTGGGATGCTTTTCTTCCTGTCCCAGAAATGCTGAGTTGTGCCTCTTTTTTTTGGGGGGGGGGGAACTATTGATGTTCTTTTGTGGGTGTCTGCCTATTTTCTTCAAGAGAGAGGCTATGAAAGCGACTGTTCAGTTCCAGAGCGGTTTCATTGGAGTGCGCTAGGACAGATAGTAGGGGATTTGCTCTTGGTTGTAGTTTTCTTCTAAAAGTGACATGTTTCCCTTGGCCTTGCTCTTTAGGTATATATGAAGGGTTGTTTTTTACAGAAGTTGTTTGTTCCCTATTATGTTCAGTTTGGGTGTATCGGTTTTCTTCTTTATATTCATATATGGGGTCATTTTTTAAGAAGCTGTTTGTTCTCTATTGTTTTATTTTGATGTAGTCTTTTGTTTAGGCAGGGATTTCTCGCTTTGTTCATTGAGTTTCAGAGTGGCTAGACTTGCTTGTAGACCATTTTTTTCTTTTAGTAATTCAGGTAGTTTACACATTTGATACATATAGTTTGGGTCTTCTGTGGGCATAAGCTGAAACATATGGTACACTTTGCAAGGCATTATACTATCAGTCTCTATTTCCATGACTGTGTTTGTTTTTGTTTTGTTTAGAAATTGAAATTTTCTAACAATTCAATACTTTCCCTGTTGCAAAGTATCAATTTACAATACAATTACAATACAATATTTTACAATCATAAATTGCCTACTCAAATGTCAAAAGGCCAGTTTGCAGTAGAAGAGTACAATGACCTAATTTATATAGTTGCACACATTGCTGAGAACAGATAGAAATCTTTACTTGTTCATTTTGCCGTTGATCATTCTGTTGAAGATAGCATGAATTAGGCTATCCTGGGGTGTGGCATCTGAAACTTTTTCCTCCCTGGCTGTTGAAATACCCTAATCCTGACTCTCTCTCTCTCTCTCTCTCCCCCCCCCCCCCCGGCCCTACTTCCCCAGCATCAAATTCACAGTTGGACAGGGCAAGGAAGGCATCATTGACTTCACCTCAGGATCCGAGTTGCTGATAGCCAAAGCCAAGAATGGTCACCTGGCAGTCGTAAGTAGCCCTTTGCTTGCCAAAGCTGAAAGCAGCCCCCTTCTTCCCTGGACTGGGCACCCTTTCCCCGGGCCTCTTTCTGAGGAAAAGACCCCCAGCGTCTCTTACTGCCTTTGTATTTCAGGTGGCTCCTCGTTTGAATTCTCGATGATGGCGATGGATACTTCTCTATAAGGGGCCGTAAACTAATTCATTGAACATGGCCAGAGGTTTTCCTTGGCCTCTTCATTAGTGAGGGGCCCCTCTTTGCCTCTTTTCTCTCTGGCCACCAATGACCCTCCTTTAGTTCTGCCCTTGGTTTTTATTCTATCCATACCCAATCTGCTGATCGGCCCTAAACAGACTGGCGGCCATGGTGCCCATAAGGAGTGAGGTAACATGCAGAGTTGCCAATAAATCCCAGTAAAATGCCAAATTTTATATGAAAATATTTTATAAAGCAATCTTCTGTTTTTGGGTGCTTTGTATGAAAATATAAAAAGCCATAATGTACAGATGAAATTTTGTAAATATTTCCTCCCTATATGGGATGTTTGCACTATGGAAATTATTTTCTTATTCCTAATTGGAGAAATGATGATGATCCAAGAAATATCAACATTTTTTGGCATTTCTATATTCCCCTTTCCTTTCCTGGAAATTTCCCAAGACTTGGCAATTGCTGGTTTAGATGGATTACTTATATCTGCACTTTGACTTTGCCAAAGGGAGTTCAGCAATATCTCTCCACAAACAAACCCTTATAAAAAACGGGCTTTCCATTAGTCTTCAACCCAACATTCATGGTCTCTAATCTTTGCAGGGACATTGCTATGAAATATCATGCAAAAAACAAAACTATAAAAGCAAAAAAATTACTGAAATGCATTTTCAAAAATGCTTGAAGTTCTAAATATTTGGGGTTTTTTTTTTAAGTATCTAGTAAGACACTAAGCCTGCCTTTTAACTTTTGACTATGGCTTCAACACTGACATAGCTTCAAAACTAGAGTTTGCATATGCCAAGCAGTTTGTTGTTTGCTGTCATAAAAATGGACAGTATCTACATTCTGATTATCTTTCATGAAAGCTGTTTAAATGATTATTGCTTCATGTGCAAGTTTCCTTTTAAGCACTGGGCTTTTTTGCCCCATTCAGATTTTTTAATCATCTTACTGAGCTTGCTTTTCTTTTAGCTTGAGAAATCAGCTGTTCAAGGAGCAAGTTTGTTTATTGTCCTCTGAAAACTACACTGATTGAACTCACATTTCTGAATTGCAAAGGAAAATTTATAGCAGACTTGGGAACAAACTGCTTCAGTGCTTATGCCTGTTGATCTGAAATAAGCCTTTTGCGTTACTTACATAGAACCAGTATCATTTTGTTTGTATGTGCTTTATTTACAGGCCCATGTTCAAAGGTGGAATTTTCCTTCTCTACATGATGACAAATGTTTTATGTCATTTCTAAAATGGGGACTATGCTATAGTGTACATAAGATTTAAGGCTCTCTGCAGTGTGCGATATGAATCAAGATATATATGCCAAATAAATTTTTACTAAAAATCCTTAGTTTCTTTGGTTTGTTGACGGTACTGAAATTTGGCAAATTACTTCGTAATTGATCCACAGCCTTATTTGGGCCCATTTAAACTTGCTCCTCCTCCTCGGTTCACAGGATTGCAAGGTAAGTGCTCAACCTGATGCCCCACAGCCCAGTGCTGGGAGATGGGGATAGCCACCCCCCCCCCCAAGTGCTTGGGGACAGTGAAAAGATGGGAATCATGGGAGGTGCCTGGTATTTTC
Source organism: Natrix helvetica (assembly GCF_964273705.1). Lineage (NCBI taxonomy): Eukaryota > Metazoa > Chordata > Lepidosauria > Squamata > Natricidae > Natrix > Natrix helvetica. The sequence continues at coordinate 298,812,765 of NC_138552.1, forward strand.
AGGACATTCTGGGCGGACAACTAACAGGCCATGGTTGGATGAAACTTGCATTTGTTAATTAGAGTAGATTTAGGGCACTAGCAATTGAGTGAGATCCTTAGTTGTGCAAACAGGATCTCTGAATGATGGGACCATCTGCTCCCAAGCTGGCTTTCCAATGGTGCCCCCATTACCACTATAGCTAGAGCCCAGCCCAACCACCTTGCTGCTGGTTGTTCCTTTTTTCTTTCCATTTTTTTGAGTTCAGGATGCAAACAGGTGTCCTTGTCATCACATCACACATTAATCAGTTTTAGGCCCGCACTATACTACAGATCTTGAACTAACGCAGTAGCTGGACTATACCATATGCCCTCAAAAGCCGCATGTAATAAAATTACAAAAAAATTCACAGGATGCAAATACAATATATTGTGCCCTTAATGAAGCTGGGCAACCTTTGGAGCACACAGGTGCAAAAGTAGCTCCTATCTGCAGCTCCCTAATTTACTTGCACTCCTGTATGTTCTCAATCACACCGTGGTTTTGAATCTGAGGCTCCATGCAGCTTTTGGACTTGAGCGTGAAGAAATAAAAGGCCAAAAAAACCATCCACTCCACCTCTGATCAGCAGCTATGACCACCCAGGTTTGCCCCAAGTCATGGAGTGCTTCCCCTGTTAAGGGTGCCAGGGGAAGGACCAGTAGTGGTGCTGAATAAAGCAAACATCAGCATTCTGGTCAGTGGCACCTTTAGTGATGGGATATATATATTTTTAAAGATAGGGCTCTCTGGAAGCCATTTTGCATGAACAGAGGACACGCTCCCTCCTTTTAGTCTGCCACTTCCTCTCTGCCCACTGGGTCTTGGCAAGGCATCTGAGTAAGGATAGCTCTGAGGATACATTTTATGTCCACAGCTGTTTACAACTGGAAATGATTAGAGGGGCCAACAAAAGCTCAGTTGACACCTGCCTGCCTTGAGTTAAGCCTCTGAAGACAGAGCAGTGGCTTCAGCCTGCTGTTCTCTAGCTCTAGAAGCCTGCATGACCCCTGGCAGACACACAGCGTGAGAATCGATCACCTATTTCACCACTTGAAAGGAGAGCTGCGCCCATAAGTCTCAACTGGTCACCCTGCTCTGCCTGCCCATCAGGAAGGGCAAGAAATCCTGTAGGTATTCAAGCTGCTGGGTAAAAGTTCTGGAAAACCTGTCATCTTGGCCCATTCACCCTTGGAAGACCTATGCAGGGCCGTCAGCTGGCCCCTGGGCGACACCCTCCTCCCATTACCCAGGATGGGCTTGGAGTCCCCCTTGGACGCAGAAGCCCTAGGCCTTATCACATGGACTCTGCACATGGCCCATGGTTGAAAGGAGGAAGGCGGTGGACAGGAAGGCTTCTCATGCTCCAAGCAAAAGAGGCTTTGAAACGAATCCCCAAGGTGGCCCACAGATACAGCAAAACTGCTCCGCTGGCACATCCCCTTGCCCTGCCCAGCGGGGTCTCAGCATGATTAGTAAAACCAGGGATTAAGAAACAGTATCCCAGAAGCCGGAAGGCTCTTCAATGAGGAGGTTTTTTTCAGGAAATAACTAGCCTAAGAAAAGTGTCAAGCTATTTCATCAAGCCCAAATCTCTCTCTCTCTCTCTCTGGGGGGCGAGGCGGGGGAAGAAGGGCTTTCGTGAGATCAGGGAAGCTGCCTTCTCACACATTTTTTGTATCTGCTCTCAGATACACGCAGGCTCTGCCCGCCCCCCGCCCCCCCCAAAGCAGTGCTGCTCTCATCTCAAGAGGCGAAACGCTCGCTTGATGCTGGGTGACAGCTGAGAGATTTCCCACTTTTGAAAGGCTTGTGCAGAGAGGGCGCCGAGGTGCAGAATCTTTACACAGTATTTTATTTATCCAACAGACTTGCTGCTCACTCCAAAGGGGAATCCCAAATGAAACTAAAAGGCAAGGATACAGGTCAGACCAGAGGCATGTGATAAGGCATTCACAGACAAAAAAAGAGAGCGAAAGCACTGAAGGAAAATGTTTGTGTATGTAATATTACCACACAACCCCTCCAATACTTACTAGCCTGTGGCCTAAAGAAATGAACAAGGTATAAGTTGAACACTGAAAGGAAGCAGCTGCTGAGAAAGTCAGAGGGGCAAGAGAAAAGAAGGGGGAGGGGGAGACGGGAGGGGAGACACGGCTTGATTTTCAAAGAGGTGCTCTAGCTCAACCTGACCCACTGTTTATCTGCTTAGAGGGTGGAAGCATCGCCTCAAGTTGCCATCGTTAAGTAGATACAATCTTCAGGGTGGAAGAGGGTGCTCTGTATCCAGCCACAAATTTAGATTCACAAATCCTGGCTGAGGCCATCTAATGGAAATTACAGCCACCGACTGTCCATAAACTCTGCTTTTCCTGCTACTTGTTCTGCCTGCACCTCTTGCTGAATAGGGACCAGGATAAAGTAGCAGTAGTATTTGGCATCATTTTAATTTAGGGTTGTTTTATTTAAGTTTAATGTTAATTCCATGCTGTGTTTCAGTAAGAACAATACAGATCCTGTATCTGTGGCTCCAGTCAGATATCCAGTAGTACAAATTAGCTTCAAGTTACACATACGGAACAAAAGAGGTTGAGCTAGCAAAGAGGGCAGGGAAAGGGAGAGAAAAATATTCAACACACATGCAGGCTTTTCAACGCCACCTTCAATGCTCACCTGCTTGGAGGGGAAGTAAAGAGAAGGCAAGAATGAGCAGCCACGGATTGTGAACCGTTACCAGCACCCGTCACCTCAGCAGTTTTGGGTTTTCGCTTTGTTTTACAGCAAAACCATTACAAGAACTGTTCCAATGAAACCTGTAACTTCAAGCTAAACGCCCAATTTTAAACACTGGTATAAAATTGTTTAAACAATTATAAAAAATGAAAAATGCCACCATCTGCACTTCAGTGCAAAATACTTTCCCTAGAATTCTAATGGCTTCCAGATGTTACCTCCAACTGACAGAAGACACACAATAATTCAGAAAAAGCCTCCATGCAGCCAGTCCGGTTAGTGTCTTAAAGAAACTGAAAGCTGGCACCAGTAAAATCCACAGACATTCACTCTTGCCTTTTAAAGAACTTTTCAACTGTGTAAAAAAAAAAAAAAAACCAACAGGGTAGGAACCTAAATTCTGGGGCCCATCACAACGTCAGATAAGATGGCTCCCAGGGAGACTGAGGGACTTTGAGGGAGGATAGGGCAGAAGGGGGACAAAGATGGGGTCTTTTATTGGCCTTGATGTCTCACTGGGTTTCATCTTCCACATCCTGCAGTGCTTCTTTACTCTGTTCTTCACCTGGGAAGAAAAATCAACACAGTTAGACTCTGCCCGAGGGAAGCAGGTGCCACCACCCTACCTTTAACGACCCCCACCCCCACGGGCAGGGCAGTCCATAGAGCCTAAGACCCAGCAGAGGGGCAGTGACCAGAAGGCCCAATCAAGGGAACGACCCCCAAGAAGCATCCTCTCACTTCCTTCTACACGGAAACCAAGTGAGGACAAAGGAAGCCGTTCCAAGGTCAACATCTCATCAGCAAGACTAGTTAGTTCATCTTGCAAGCCTATCCCACTAAGAGCAAATTCTTGTTCCTTCACAACCCCAAATACAAGCAGCTATGGTCAAAAAAGACTCAGGATCCTTTGGACCACAGATGTTTCCATGCTTCTCGTTAATCTGGAGCCACGACCCGATCCAACTGAAGCATGCAACAGAGATGGGCTGCTCCAGTGCATTCTGCCACCGGCGAGCTGCCCTGGCTCTCTGCACACAAGCACAAGTCCCCCTAAGATCAGGAGACCACACGTCTAATATGGCTTGACATGCAACGGTCACATCAACCAGCAGAAAAGCTCGGCTTTTGCAATGCCAGTCCTTTTGGACATGTCAGGAATCGTTCTTGTGCCAGGAAAAGGGACGCATACAACCTGCCAACGTGCTGGTTCAAGGAAGGCTAAATTCAGAGGAAAACAGGCTAAGTTGTGACTACCCTTATGGGATGCAATGAAAGGATATCTCTGAGGGTGTATAGTCAAGCATCCTGCTTTTTTTTGGGGGGGGGGGGAGAGAGATGCCAGATCGAATTGTATTTGTGGACCTTCGCTGGGGGGGAGGGGGAGAGAGATGACAGTTGGTGCATAGCCCTGGCATGAGTCAGAGATGCAAGCATAATGCAAGCATGATTAGTGAGTGACAAGGAGGGGAAAAAAAACAGGTATTCTCCAGGGTCATCATGAAGACTTACAAAGTAGAGCATTAGAAAATGAACAGGTGGAGTTCCTTTTAAGAATCTACATAATGGAAAAGGAAGGGAGAAAAATAGGAGTTAAGAAAAGGAAATCTATTGACTTTGACTATGATTAGAAAAAAGCATGAGAAGGGGAGAAAGCTCAGCCCAAATTTACTTGAGCACTGAAATTGCAAGGCATCAGAAAACAGGAAAGCGACAGACAGACAGACAGACTTGAACAAGGGCCCCTGAGTTCTTCCCCCAACCCCCCTCCATCCTAGAACCCTAAGCCCCAACCCTTTAGGACAGGAATCCTGCAAACAGGACAAAAACCAAGAAAGCGAAGGTTATTTTCTCATCCTGTATTCAACAGCCAGCAAGATACAAATTCTTGCACTTCCCATAGCATAGGGCTTCTGTTGGGCAGCATCGAAATGATTGTCATGCAGCTTAGAAGAGGTAAGCATTTAGGTGTTATCATTGTTGGTTCTAAGGACTAGCCACGATTCGGCATCTGACTGGGAACTGTTCACTGAATTCAGCAGCTGGCAACCTTCTAGGTTTGAAACCAGGGGAGGCAGCTGGAGAAAACATGTGCAGAAGAACTGCAGAGGCTGTATAAATACATTCTGCTGCCAAGCAACAGCGTGTTCTCTTTAGGTAAAAGCTGTGAGAATTTCCTTCCAGAAGCTGGATGTGCACTTCCTTTCTCTGTGCTGTCGAACCCCCGTTATCCCTTCAAGCTCTCCCATTCCACGAGGAGGACAAGACCAGGTACACCTCAGTCTCCTGTTGATGGAGATGGTGTTGGGGAACCAGACTGGCAGGCAAAGGACAAGCTCCCCAGCCTCCCCCAGCTCTCATTTCACCAGGTGAATATATAGAGAGAAAAATCAATTTTGATGAAACTAACTGGGAAAGAGATGGGAGAGGCCAAAGAGCATTAGTAAAGGCAGGGAGCAGCCTATCCCCTCTGCGGTTCAGTAGAAAGGGGAAAATGTTCCTCCGTGGTGGCTGGCAACATTAAATCTGCAGAGTTCATACTACTCCTACTAGGACAGAAACCTTGTGCTTGGCAGCCTCGAAGTTAGATGGCAATGCAGTCTCTCACTGTGTGACAGGTCTTCCAGATGGTGGGGCCAGAATCAAGGCTGCATCAATGATTAGTGGAACACCGCAGGGGATATGCTGCATCAGGGCCCTGTGTGTCGAGCGAGAGGCACTGGTTGCCACTTGCTTTCCAAGCCCAATTCCAGGCGCTCGTCTTACACGCTTTAGACCCAAAGGAACTACAAGACTCTATGCACCCCTGGGTCCTCAGTGGGAACCCATTGTGGCTTTCGCCAGGGGCGTATTCAGCAAGCTGCTTTCTCTTTGACATGGTGGGTCCCATGCATTGGAATCAACCGCCCACGGAGAGCTTAAAATCTACTTTAAAAAAAAAAAAAAAGAATTTCAGACATTGTAATGCTTTGTTTCAAAGTTTCCAAAGTGATAAATTCTTTTACGTCTTTATATGCAATATAGGTGGTCTTGTGAACTGCCTTAAGAGTTATCGGAATGAATGTCAGCTAAATGTAAGAACCACCAGAGCAATAAACCCTGCTCATTATGGACAAATGTGGGACCCAAGGGAAAAGAGGTGAAATGACTTTATACTGTCAGCTTCGTATCAAATCAAAAATATGATCCTCACCGCTACATAAGTGGGATACCAATCCGGTTTCTCACGAGAGCGGTTTGGTGAAACTTTATGTTACACCTTCCAAATACTTTGTCTCAAGTCAGCTTCAATTTTGAAATTACAAAACTTGCTTATTCACCAAACAGCTTTTGGTCTCAAACACGCTGAGTCCTATGCTTATTTATTTATAATTCTGTCCCCAGCTATTCAATGGGACCTTCTTGGAAGTAAGTAGGTTTAAGTTTAACCTTGACCTCATGATAGACAGCTTGCCTGTTACTTTTAAAACAGTATAGAACACCAAACAAAGAAACTCTGAAATAGATATACTCCTGCAGTGCAGATACTACATGAGAACACGCGCAATCCAGGAATACACACACACACACACACGTTTTGTGAACCTTTTAGAATGTTCAATATTTCTGCCTGAATATGACCTAAAACATGATCTATTCTCCACACATGCCCTGGAACTAGACAAGAGAACCCAAACAAATGTCTCAAAACATACTTGGTTAATTTATTCACTGAAGGAAATTATCTGAAACTACATATTTATGTGTGGGGGGAAAAGTATCTGTATCTCTAGGGCTACCAGTTCATTTGAAGGGAAAATTAAGAGCCGGAGGTTTCAATCAATGGGATGATGATCAGGTATAAGTGTGGGAAGTCCTGCCTTACCCAAAGCAAGATATTTTGGGTATTATCCCAAAGGTGCTTTTTTCCAAGAGGCAACTGGACTTCCTAGGGTTTTTTTTTTTTTTTTTTGAAGACATTTCACTTCTCATCCAAAAAGCTTCTTCAGCTCTGACTGGAGGGAGGGAATGGGAGACCATCCAGTCAGAGCTGAAGAAGCTTCCTGGATGAGAAGCGAATCGTCTTCAAAGAAAAACAAGGGACTCCACTTGCCTCCTGAAAAAGCACCTTTGGGACAACCATGACCTGGGTGGTGGAGAATCTCCACTGGGTATTCACTCTCTAAGCCTGATCTTCACAAGCAAGCTACGTTGAAGTGTGTCATGGCTTGAACAAAGATTTCGGAGGATTTCCGAAAAACAGTTGTTGATGCTGAGCAGGCAAGCAAGAGCTCTACTTCCAAAGAGTTTGGACAGTCTGCTGTCAGGCAAACCGTGTACAAATGAAGGCAACCCAACCCCAGGAGTGGCTGACTAACTGGGATCACACCCAGAGCAAGGCCCTACTCAGGAGTCTCCAAGAGCCCAGATGCAACCTTCAAGGGATGCCAGGCCTCTTTTGCATTGATGAAAGTCCATGTGGGTGAGGCCACCATTGAAACACTGAAAACAATGGGGTGTGTGGGGCAGGGTTGCAAGGGGAGAGCCCCTTAGCTCCAAAAGGACACTGCTGCCCGTCTACAGTTTGCGAAGGGCCATGTGAGTGAGCCAGAAGGCTATGAAGGGAGACTCCTGTGGATGCAGCAAGACAATGACCGGAACACACCAGTCCGAAGAATGTTTAAAGTTAATGTTTGGGAGTGGCCAAGCCAAACACCCCATAGAAATGTGAGAGGGCCTAACTCAGGCGGTTCATGCCAGGCACCTCACTGGCAGCTCCCCAGTTCAATCTCTTCTGTAAGGATTGGGGGGGGGGGGGGGGAGAACACCAAAATCCCTCCGAGCTAAAGGGCAGGGACTAATGGTCCCTGGAAAGTTAGTTGCAGTTACTGCTGCTGGGAAGAGAGGGTGGGGTGGACGACCTGCACACCAGTTCCTAAAAAGAAAGGTTCACATTTGAAATAAGTAGCTTTAGATTGCTTTTCTCAATGAAGAAATGACCAAATATTATGTTTTTTGTTCACTTGTTTTAACTGAATGATCTTATCTAGTTTTAGGACTTATGGGAAATCACATTTTCGGTCATCTTTGTGCAGAAATATTGGAAATCCAGAAGGTTCACAAACGTTTAAGCATTACTATTCAACTGCCAAACGATGCTTTAATTAGCCAAAATTTCAGCAATGCTCAGGAGATGAATGAATTCCAAAAGAGAAATTAGGCTTGAAGGATTTAAAATAGTTTTTTCTTTTAGATACTAATTCAGTGGCTGAAGACAATTATTTACATTAATCCATTCCAATTATTGTTTTTCTCAGGTAACAACATAGACACAATTCTCTGTAACAGAATGAAGTTTGAAAATAAGATCAGAAACTAGACAAAAGTCTGCACTAACATTTTTGTGCAATGGCTCAAGACCCCCCCCCCCGTACCCATTTCTCACATTTTGAAATTACACTGTAAGAAAGGTTTTCTATACATTTTAGAACCAATGGCCAAACCGAGAATCAATTGCAACTCTAAAAAACAAAAATGAGGGGCTCTCCAGAGAATACCAGTCTCCATATGCAGCTGGAAGAACTTCGGAGAGGTGATATGCTTATAAGGGCCTAGCACTACATCCTTAGTACGGGGGTCATTCAATCAAAGTAAAGGTATTGATTGGCACATCAGAGGGAACCGGCTGCTTGGAACACAGAATTCAAAGCCTAACGTAAAAGCAGCTCAGTAAGATTTATGCTGACTAAAAACCCCAAAACTGGCCTGTGTTTTCTGCAGAGTACAGAGTTGGGTTTCTTCCCACTTTCCCCATCCCTTTCATAAAAAATGAAGCAGTTTGCAGAATCCTCCCAAAAACAATTTATTGGCTTTTAAATACTTGGCCAAATTCAGACTGTGCAGATCTTAATAATAAGCCCATTTGGGGTGGGGAGGTGTGTGGGGGGGGGTGCTTGGTGTGCTTAAGCCCCGACAGTTCCTTTGCATGCCTGCTGAAGAGGGAGCTCTTTTCCTCATCTGTGAACTGCACGCCCAAAAGGACTCTCTGGGGCTGCGGCTGCTTCTTCTGCCAGAAAACCCCAGCGGGGAAAGAAGTGTCTTGTATTCCACTCCCTACCCAGCCCGAGCTGCCTAGAGTTACGCACAGGGATATGTTCCTATTCCGCTATGCTGTATGCCCTGAGGTCATAGGGGAGGCCGGACCTGCCGGGGCTACTCACCATCACCCTGCATGTCTGAAGTCCATAGTGTCAGGTTATCACGTAACAACTGCATGATAAGTGTAGAATCCTTATAACTTTCTTCGCTCAGCGTATCCAGTTCTGCAATTGCGTCATCGAAAGCGGCTTTCGCCAACCTATAAGCAGAGGATGACTACGGTAGCAAAGCATGTCAAGGGAACCAACTGCTCCTGCTGGTGAAAACATCAAGCTTGGCGATAACACCCCCCCTCCTCCCGGGGACTCTTAGTTTTACAGCAACCTCCCTTTTCAGAGCCAGCTTGGTCCCCTAACAATCCCTATGGGGGGGGGGGAACACCTTTGGGGGAACTGACATTTCCTTCCTCCTCCTCTGTTGGTATTCCAGACTGATCCAAGGGCAGCAACAGTCTGGAGTTCCCTGAGGCGCTCATTCACGGAGGGCTCTAAGGGATGATACTTCCTAGTAACTCACTTACCTGCAGGCACGATCAGGAGAATTAAGAATTTCATAGTAGAAAACAGAGAAGTTGAGGGCAAGTCCTAAGCGGATGGGATGTGTTGGAGGAAGTTCTGTCATTGCAATATCACTAGCAGCTTTATAAGCTACCAAGCTGTTCTCGGCAGCTTCCTTTCGGTCATTTCCTGTAGCAAACTCGGCGAGATACCTGTGGTAGTCCCCTTTCCTGGATAAGGGAATAAAAAGCAATCAAGAGCAAGGCCAGGCCTTGGATGCGCAAGAAGATTTATTGCTGAAGTGGGTTTCAATCTCTTTGGACTGCTGTTATTTCTAACTAATGGGATAAAAGTTGAATTTTAATGTTTTAAATATGCCCACTTGCTCCCCAAGATTTATGCAACCCCCCCCCCCCCCGGCCTAGTGGTGTTTCAAAAGCCCCCAAGATCTTCGCTGAAGCCTTTGGCAAACGTGATTCACTGGGAGTCAGGAGGCACATTAATTTAATGAATTGTTATGATTATGTTAACCAGTTATATTTGCATGGCACAATGTGAGATTCTTATGAATTGTGATTTCCGAAGAATGAAATCAGTCCCCCTCATATGACTACTGCACTCTCGATTTTTCTGTGTAAAACCTATTGCCGAGTTTAAAATGGTCTTTCTGCATAAAAAGAACCAATCTAATCAGTTCTCAAAATAAGAATAGTTATATTACCGTGTTTCCCTGAAAATAAGACAGGGTCTTATTTTCTTTTGACCCCCCCCCCCAAAAATAAGTATTTGGCCTTATTTTCAGGGAGGTCTTATTATTTCTGAGGTGCAGGAGGCAGCGAGCGTGGTCACCTCATGGCTGCTACTGTGTTGCAATATTTTCAGGGGGGGGGGGCTTATTTTAGTACATGCACTCAAAAGCCCAATTGGGCTTATTATCCGGGGAGGTCTTATTTTCAGGGAAACAGGGTACTCCTAGTACACGCTTCATCTTCACCAGATGAAAATGAATGGCTCGAACCTGTCCAGCAACTACCAGATTCTGCTTCAAGCCACTCATCATGGCTGTTTCCTGTTTCTTTCTTTCTTTCTTTCTTTCTTTCTGGTACAGATGGCCAGGCTAGAATAAAGATTTAATACTGGAAAGGAGGAAAATGACAAACTTATCCAAGGCACAAATTCTTCCAACTGTGGCTGAAAGGACCCTATATATGGAAGTACTGTTTCTAATTTTAAAATAATGTGTGGTCATATTTGCAAGAGTTACTAAAACTTAAGTTCCATACTCAAATATTTGATTACAAGACCACCTTTTTAGTTTAAGACTACAATATAATCTAATACAGAGTACTTATACAAAACTATCTTAATTACTGCTTCCCTTAATTACTGCTTCCCTTTACATTATAAGCCATCTAATTGGTATAGTGCCATGATTGCAAAGTTCCTAAAAGATAAGTTGGGAGCAGACCCAGGACACCCTGAGGGCTAAAAAAAGAGCATGAACACCACAAAGATACAGCAACACCCCCCCTCCTCAACAGGGTGCATTTAAAACCTGAGTGGCTTATATGGGTTGAAAAACAGATACATGATGTAAATAATGCAAGAACAGTTCCTTTATTCTTTGTCTTTTGCTTCTCCATCCTGCTTGTTTTCCTGCCCAGCCAGATGCAAGCTCTGCCCATTTTCTTAGCTCCACGGGTGTTCAAGGTCTCCATCATGGTAGAAAAAAATTACTTTCCATCATTCAGATTTGTTTCTTAGGATAGAAAGGATTTCCACAAATAAGTAGTTTAGTTAAGGCGCACACACTCTTTTCCACACACTATGCCTGCAATCTGGTACCTACATTTTATAATAGAAAACCTTCGATTCACCAGTGTTGGCTGCTGGAATGAGGTGTTTGTCCAGTACATCCAGAATATCACAACAGATTAGTTTCAATTCAGTCTCAACCTTGGAAGGGGAAAAAAAAAAAGGTTTTCAGAGGGTCTAGCGTTTAATCAAAGCATTTGAACCTGAATTCAAACAATGTATGAGAAAGAGAAAAAGAACCGCCAGTCAAATTATGCCCAATGCTGCCCTGCCTCTCAGAGGGGTAGCTTTGCAATAATAATAACAACACCCAGTCCCATTACACCAGTGACTGGTGTGTTTGGAAAAGGATGCTCCCTCCACTCCCCCCCCCCTGCTGCCAGCTGGTGGCTCCAGCATTAGGTAGCTGACCCGAACAACAGTGCTTCCCCCCCACTCCAGCAGCACCTACAGGAGAGGGTGGCGAAACTAGATGGCGACATCTTTCCTCTATACGCTATTAAAACTCCCAGTTCTGTAACTTTAACTGCGTGAAATGGCATATCGTAGGGCAGCAATTTTTGAACCAAAATATCTCAAATGGGCCAATTTACAGAATGCATTCAAAACCTGGGACCCATGACTTCTGTGGAACTGAAATTTGGCAAACTTTACAAAATATTATGACATAAAATGATCGTAAAACAATTTATGATATAATACAAAATGTCATAAAAATTTCCTGTATTATTCAGTTCAACATAGCTATTTTCATGGCAGATCCATCTCTGAGCGTGTCCTATCTTTTCAAGCGAAGGCAGTACATTGTGTCATTGTGGTAAGCGTTGCGGAATCTGGTAAGGAAATATCTCTGAAAGGATGAGCCAACGGGTCACGGGTTGTCTTAATCTTTCCATTTTGGCCCTGCTGCCGTGACACCCCATTCTCTACAATGGAAAATAGGGGTACTTCATGACCAACTGGTTCTTCTTGTACCAAAGCCAGGGCTCTGAGAAATCAATGGTTGGATTTATTCCTGTGCACCAATTTCATCAGATGGCATATTGATCCCAACATGTAACGGTGCCACAAACTCTGGTAAAGTCTTCCCAGCTAATCTTCCCTATACCCTGAGCAGAAGAGCAGGTAGCCCTAACATAGACCTCTGCATTCCTTTCAGAGAAAGACACCTCAGATTTTGCCTTTAAAAAATCAAGTCCACTGGATTCCAAACCCAAGAGGCCTTGACTGTAACCCCACAAAGGTGTGTACATACAGGCACACAAGCTTGAATGGACTCTGCAAAGCCTAAGTGATCGTGGCAGCCTCCAGTGCAGACCAGTTTCCCTAGGCTGAACCGCCTCAATACGGAAAGCTGCATTATTTAGGACAATTAAAGAACAACTAAGGAAAATACTCCCAATGTTGTTAGTGTCCAAACTGAGGGTTAAATTATATGACTAAAAATGCAGATATATTTGTGAAGTTTAATAGTTTCTCAATAGCATGCTTAGAGGCATTCTTGTGAAAAAGACCAAGGACCGGCAAGGAAGCAGAGAACAAGAGCTATAATGTGCATTTCAGTTTTGAGTTTGCTGGAATCATTTATCTACTCTCTGCTCCAAAGCAAGAACTGATACTAATGGATCAATTTGATTTGACCCCGCAAATGGGGTACAATTGTTTGGAATCTTGCCTTCAGTGCCATATAATTTTTTTTAGCATTAGGAGAACTTAAGTATAGTTCACACAGAGGAAAGGTACAAAGAATCTATCAATAGTCTGAGAAACTATATAGTTCTAAGTATCTCAGATTTCTATTTAAGGCTCTCAAAACTTCAAATTTATTGAGAATCTTGTCTTACAATAACGAAGACATCCTATTTCCTGAATCTATTTTAAGAATCTGGGAGTGCCTTCTTCCCCAAGGTTTAATGGTTGCCTCTGCTAAGCCAACCCAGTATCTGAAATTGAATTTAAATTCAATTTATAAACAAGCAAAACCTATGAAATAATGTTACAATGTGAAATGCTCTTATTCCCTTCCACCTCTGAACCTTCCTCAACAGCTATTCGGTAGTCAGTAAATGTGTTCAAGTAAAGTGAATAATTCAGTTTTATCCACTCACAGAGCCATGCTCGAAGGACTCAAGCCTCTAGTAAGTAATCTGTCTTTTGGCAACTCAGTGCAGTTTACTAGGCCACTGAAAAGAGGATACATGTTGGAGGACACACTCCAAAGCCTCCACACAGACTCGCACCTCCTTTCCATACCAATCCATGCCTGTCTTCAGAAATAGAGCTGTTCAACCCATTGGGGAGAGGAAGAGAAAAGAAGAGCTGGGCCAGAATGCCACAAGAACTACAAATGCTGTGATGCACACACCCAGGACAGTGGAAGGAAAAGGGATAAAAAGGTAGCTCCACTCTGCCCAGATGTCACTGCTACACAAACCTTGCAAAACTTAACACAGCCACTTCCAAGCACAATTCGGGGGACTGAGGAGGTACAACCGTAGCACTCACCATTTGCCGATACTCCCGGATCATCTTCAATTTGTCTTCCCCACCTTTGTTCTCTTCCTTCTGCTCAATGCTACTGATTATTCTCCAGGAGGCTCTTCTGGCACCAATCACATTTTTATATGCAACAGAGAGCAAGTTTCTTTCCTCGACTGTCAGCTCCACATCCATTCCAGCCACTTTCTTCATTGATTCAACCATTTCTAAAATACATATACACAACACACCAACTTACATGTCAGGCGTCTCATGCCAAATATGGGAATAAACTTTATATAGTCCTTCATCAAAAATGAAACCAACGCTGACAGTTCAGACCCAGAAATTTATCCTGAGCAACTGGGGTGGGGTGTGTCTATGACTGTCAGACAAACCAGGCTGCAACACCAAAAGCACCAGGCCCCCGTGGGAGCAAATGTAAATGCACACAGCAAAACTGTTTATGACACAAGCTTTCCGAAGCATCAGTGCCGCAGCAATGCCGAGCAGCCCTGAAAGCAAAGCTGCAGCCGTGGCAACTGGAGCCCCAAATGGCTGAGATTCCAAATACAGCCAGCTCCACCGATTGCTTCTTGCAATCACCTGAAGACCGTCTCCCCTGTACAGTAGCATGAAGAAATGGGGTTAAAATACCGGTATGCTATGGGAAAGTATGGAGGACACGGAAGGGAACCTCCCATCACAAGAGGAGGACTGCTTAGCAAATGAAATTCAGACACCCTCAGCCATGAGCCTTTCACTTGTCCCTTCCACTAGAGGAATGTGGCCCTCTGGGAGAGAGCAAGCCTTCAAAGCTTCTATTCTAAGAGGACCAGTCCAGATGATCACCCACAGCTGTGCTCTCTAGCAATTCTACATCCCATACTTCATGGGCACAAATCAAGTCAATATTTTAAAATCATTATTAGTTTATTATCCTGCCTTTTCCATATTTAATTCAAAGCAGTGAAAATACCTAATACATAACAACATGGTGTGGAGATCTGGCTTGGAAGTAGGACAACTGAAAGGGATTTGGGTATCTTTATTCATCACAAGTTACCTACAAGCCAGCAATGGGATGCATTAGCTGAGCAGGTTCCAGATTATGGACAGTAACCTTTCCCCTCTACTCTGCCCTGGACAGACCCCACCTGGGGTCCTGGGTCTAGTTCTATGAACCATGGTTCAAAAAGGATAGCAAGAAAATAAAGAGTTTGGAGGATGACAATCAAGGTAAGTGAATGGTGGAAGACCAAACCCCATGAAGAACAGTTACAAATTCTGGTTGTTTAGCCCATAGAAGCGAAAACTGAAGGGAGACATAATAGCAGTTGCGCAACATCTGAGGGACTGCCACACAGATGCCGTGGAGTGATTCTTTGTTGCCCCAGAAAGCAGGAACAGAAGCAATGGATTCAATTTAAAGGAAATAGGTTCAGGCTAGATGTTAGCAGAAACTTCTGGGCTGCATGAACTATGTCAGTCAGTGGAACAGACTGCCACATGAAGCGACGAGTTCTCATTCAGTTGATGTCTTTGAGAGGATGACTGGTCACCATCTGCCTTGGTGGGTCTCATGCTGAGCAAGGGGCTGGATTTGATGCGTCTAAGATCCCTCAACAAGTCCATGACCATGACCATCTCTGCCAATATTTTGATATTTTACGTTGTGAGAATCCATTCATGACATGCCCTCTTCTAGGAACCTAACCCAACACAGAAAGTGTTCTGCACCAGGTAAAGCCATTCCACATCTCCCATGTATTGCAGAATTTAAATCATAAGGTAAGCTCTTCTGATATCTACAGTCACTTTAGCATCTGAGTGATGCAAAATACCCAGGTTTAGGTGTATATAAAGGATTCTGATTTGTCCATTAAAACGTGTTTTCAAAATATGTCTTTAATCCCATTTTACAACACTGCCAACACTTTACAATTTATCAATATTTTAGATGGGAAGCACATGCAAACCATAACAGTGTTCGGTATTTAGTATTTTGGGGTTCCAAAATCCATAAAGGATTCTGACCCTTTCCTGGCTTAGGTCCAACATATCGGAATGACTGTTTCCAATTTCAAACTTTATTGCTGTGTTTACTATTAGTACTGTTGATTTTATTATATTCTTTTTAAGGTCTATGCCCAGAAAATATGTGCACCATGTGGACCCGTCATACCCTTGGGGAACTTGAAGGGAGCGGCCAGGAGCAGGAGTGTTGTTCCCTTATGAGAAGGCCATCAACCTCCTGCCAGGCAGCTTCCTGGCCTGCTCACCCACAGGCTTTTGCTGATAGACACAATAAAAACAAACAACCAGGGTTCAGTCTATCAAATGGGTTTGTCTCTTGTTCCACCCTACAACGTGGCTTGGCTTTTTCCTGCTTTCCCAGATCCTGACCTGCTAGGCAGGGAGCCACCCCGGACAGGGAGATGATGGGGAACAGCATATTAATAGCGATTGCGCGCGCGTGCGTTTCCTATTTGGGAGAAAAGGTGCAGTTTCAACGCTGGAGTCGGAGAAGGGAAAGAAGGCAAGCGGCGGCCGCGGGAGAAGGCAGGCGGGGATCGGCCGAGGCGCTGGGCTCTGCCTGGAGCAGCCCGGCATGCGAGCCGAGCAGGGCCGTCGGGCTCCTGCATGTACTCGGCGCTTCCGGGCTTGGCCCTTCGATACCCCCCCCGTCCCGAAGAGGGGGCCGCGCCCCAGCCTCGGCGGCCCTCCTCCGCCCCCCTCCCTTCCCCCGAAGGGGCCCCGACGGTCAGAGGGGCCCCGAGCGAGTGATGGGGGCTCCTCTAATTCCCTCCCCCGCCCTGCCTAGGGCACCCTTCTTCCGCCTCCTCCCCCCCCGCCGCCTGAGCGCGCGGCCGCCATTTTGTCTGCGCCCCCCGCCCGGCGCTCCCGCCCTGCTCCCTCCGCCTCCCTCACCGCCCGCGCCGCCATTTTGTCGCCGCTGCCCCACCGCCCGGCTCCGGTCCGCCGCCGGCCGCCTCTCTTTGCCCCGGCCCGGCGGCCGCAGCCTCGCCCGCACCTGACGCCCTGCCCTGCCCGCCCCTCCCTGCTCGTCTCCCGCCGCCGCTCCGCGCACCATCGTAGCGCTCGGCCTGCTCGGCCAGCTTAGCCTGGTAGACGAGGTCCTCCCGGTCGTCCATGTCCGTGGGGCGAGGGCGAGGGCGGCGACGCGGGGCGGATGGAGACCGATGGTCCGGCGGCGGGGGGGCTCAGCCACGATCAGCTCTCGCTGCTCTCCGGGCAAAGATGGCGGCGGCGCCTCCTCCCGCTACATCCGGGCAGTGCGAGCGCCGCGCGCAGGCGCCGCCACGCCCCCTTGCCCTCCCTAGCAACGGCCGGCCCTTGGCAACCGCCGGGCGGACGCGGGCGGCGTCGCTACTTCACGCCGAGACCGGCGCTCTGCATGCCCTTAGAGAAACGGGGGTGGGGGGCGGAGCCGGGCTGTCCGAAGAAGCGTCGGTGGCCTCCCCTTCTCCGGGGCGCCTTCCCCGAGGGAGCGGCGTCTCCTGGCGGGGCGACTCCTGCGCTGAGCGGGCCGGGCCCTCGACCCCCACCCGGCGGGGTCCCGCGTGGACGGCACAACTCGGTGCCCTCCAGGCCGCCCGTCCGCGGCAGAGCCAGACGCTGCTGCTCCGCTTCAGCCTCGGCCAGGCTTCTCCCCTCTGTTCTCTTCTCCGGCCAACTTTCTAAGCCGCTTTGGGCCCCTTTCTCTGACGGGGACCTGGCACAGCCAGGCGGCGCTTCTCCGGCAGCTGCAGGGGAGCCCCTGGTGGCCCCTTTTCCCTTTAGGAAGAGGAGGAGGGGACTTTCAGGTAGCATTTGGCCAATTAATGAGGAATGATAAGGCTAAGCCTGGCCCAATCCTGTTAACTGGAGCAGGCTAGCCCGATGCTCCTAAATGCCTGTCTTTCCGAGGACTTTGTCCAGGACGGACATTACACGGGCAATGCAGGTCTTCCTCCTTCCCCTTTTGGAAGAATCTGGCTCTTCCACCAATCTTCTGGAACCTCTTCATTCCTCCTGGAGTTCTCGGAGACTACTACTACTATCATCTTTGCTACAAGTAGTCCTAACTTAACAACGGCAGTTGAGATGCTTTGCAATAGAAATTAGCAAGGGCTTCATGTGGTCACCATTTGCAACCTCCTGCCAGCTTCCCCATTGACATGACCTGGGGTTGGCTGCAGATTCTGTGGGATGGAGGAGGATGGTTAGGGAGATGGGATGGGCTACACGTGCTTCCGACATGTTCCAGCCCTTTGCTCTCAACTCTCCGTCCTGCTTAGCAGCCCTTGGGCACTCTGGTTTTGATGGCTGTTGCCTGGTCTGTGATAAAGCTGTCCTCGTCCTTGATCTAATCATGAGAGGGCCAATCTGGTATATATTACCAAAACTTAACTGAGCTTTGAGGCCTGTGTTCACATCTCCCCACTCTAAAATCCAGCTTTAAACACCGTAAAACTCAGGGGGAAAGGTAGAAAAAATGAAACACAAAATTCCTCTTTTTAAAAATGAATTCTTCCAATAATCAAAACAATATTATCCACAAATTAAATCCCTTTTTACACTGCTAACAGTCCCAGTCCAGTCTCTTCATTTTAAAGCTTCAAAATCCTCCCTTAATTGTTTTACTTTTAGGTCTGTGATTTTTCTCCATGTAATAAATTTAGTCAGCCAGGACTAAAACCACAAACAGTACAAAAAGCCATACAACGGGCTCATTAAGACCTGCGTTAACGCCAGACCTGGGAACTTGGTCGCTTTTTCTCTTGATATTCAACTTGGTATTCAACTGAGAGAGTGTTAATACCACTTTACCACTTGGTAAGGCCATACTTGGAATACTGCATCCAGTTTTGATCGCCATGTTGTAAAAAAGGTGTTGAGACACTAGAAAGAGTGCAGAAAAGGGAAACAAAGATAATTAGGGGACTGGAGGCTAAAACATAAAGAATAGTTGCTGGAATTGGGTGTCTGTTTTGATGAAAAGAAGGACTCGGGGTGACATGAATGCATCTTCCAATATTTGAGGGACTATCAGAGATGAGGGGGGGTCAACCGATTTTCCAAAGCCCCCGAAGGCAGCACAAGAAACAACAGATGGAAACTAATGAAGGGGAGAAGCAAGCTGGAATTAAGGAGAAATTTCCAGAGTGAGAACAATTAGCCAGTGAAATGACTTCCCTCCAGGTGAATACTCCAACAATGCATGTTTTCGAGATTGGACAATCATTTGTCTGAAATGGTATAGTTTCCTGCCTGAGCACGGGTTGGACTAGACCTCCAAGGTCCCTTCCAACTCTGTCATTCTGCAGCAACTGATCTTGTCATTCACTATCACTCAAATTTATAGTTGCATTAGATAGCTATATAGAATTGTCACTATTTACTATTAAAATATTTTTATTGTATTTCACTTTTTAAAAAAGCATTTCTTCTTTGATAATGTATTTGTCTTTGTGTTTTGTTCTTTCATTTCTTTTTGTCACTATTCTAAAAACAAAAGAATTTTTAAAATGTTTCTGTGAACAATATAGTGCATTTTTAGAATCAGCCCACCCACTGCCCATCCATGCACTTACATTGTTAAGGCAATGAAACACAAATTCCACTTTTGCTATTTTTATTTACGCCACATATTATACACATGTTGATTACAGGCTACAAAAAATAACTGTCAAGAAAGTGTGTAGTGTTATATAATACAGGGCACATTTTATATATGCTTTTGCTTTAGTTTGTGTACAGAATTTTTCACTCTGACAGCATGTTATTAAAATGATTAAAATACTTGCAGTTATAATAGATTAACAAGCTTTGATCACATCAGGTTTTATTATGAAATGCTGGGCTTGACTAAAATACTAGCTAGGAAAAAAACCCATTTAACCTGAGTAGTGTAATACTATGCAAAAATGCATCTCAAAATAAAAATAGTAACCAGTGGTGCTTTTTTAGCAGGTCACTCTAATTCAGGGGAAAGTTAACTACCCAAAATGGACTGGCTAGGAGGCCTTCAAGCAAAGCAGTTGCTTCACTCAAGAAGTAAATCATGAAATGCCTCTGATACCAGATGAAGTGTGATAATATTGCAACCATACTTTTAAAATTGAAATAAAGTGGTTGAAATATGAATATTGCAATAATACATTTGCTATTCTGTAGTTGATTTGCTGAATTTGCTGAACTCCAGTGGGATAATTCACACATTAATCCAAAAGCAAAGCATAATACATGAACATATTGAATAGTTTTACATACTATACTGTCATGGTTTAGTGAATGAAACAAAGTTGATTAGTTTTATAATATACAGGCAATATGGTTTATAAATCACAATAGCTGGTCAAAATTCAACAAACCACAGGGTCTATCATTTCAGAAATTCTGAAAGATCAACATTGCAGAATTGGTCACAGGGAATTTCCAACATTACTTACAATAAAAACATTGCCCTCATGTTTCTAATGCTGCCAACTTGGCAGAGCCTAAGCAGAAATGTATTATAATAAACTATGTTTCTACTTAAATGCAGCGTATTCTGTTAAATAAAACTTCTGTATATCTCTTTAAGAGGTACTTCCTGCGAGAGTACAGAAAATCATCCAACCTCAATTGGAGAGTTTCTGCGGTGTCCAAGAATACTTTAGGATCTGTTTCGGAAAAATCATTTTCAGGGAAACAAATCTTACAATCTCAACTGAATTTCCCATAAAACAAATTCCCACAGCAAGCCATAAAAGGCAACTGGTGGCACTGCTGCCTTTCCTAAAACCTTGAGAAGTATAGTTGAGGCGTGCCAAGCACTTGGTTTCAGAAAAAATCTAACCTCCCAGCCTCAATGACCCAGTGGGCAGCAGTCCTTTGCATAGTGACACCAATGGGTAACCATTTTACTAGGGAATGGACCATTCCCATCTCTGGATCCATAGAAATTGGGATCAACAAACTCTCATCATGTTGAAAATCTGACTTAACCACTAAGGATGATTGGGTAGTACATTCCATAATCCACAGCCAACTCCCCTGCAAAATACACTTCAGCCCAGCCCTTTATGGGTAATGCAACTATGTGTAAATATAAGGATTGACCTGTGCACTGCTCTGTTCATATTCTAATTGATTGTTGGGCTGTGTGTGTGCATGGGACTTCCATGAGAGACAAGCGGGATCCAGTCATTTCAATATTCTTAAAGCAAGAACAGAATGGCACTATTGCGTAAGCGCTAAAGGGCATTTTCCTCCTTTGTTAATGGGATATGAGATGGCGTATTACACACCTGCAGTTAATTCTTGGGAAGAGTATCAAGGCAGGCACATTTTGATAAGTAAAGGAATTTTTTTTTGTTCAAGGTTATTCTTTTTCTAGCAATATTAAGTCAAAAGGAAACTTGGCAACAAGCAGTCTGGGAAACGTTAGTAGAAAAAATGGTTTCTTCAAGTCTTGAATAGTGGAAAGACATTGTGTGTGCAAACTATTTTTGTTTTAGAATCAATCCAAAAGCATTTTAGTATTTTTATTAGTTTATTAAAAAATAAGTTCTTCATGAAACCACCATCGGAATGCTTTGCAGATGGAACCATAGTTTGAAAGGAACCATTTATAGAAGAAAGTATTTGGCATTTTCATTTATCATGGCAATATTTGCCTTGCTATATGGAGTAAATAGGAAGTACTAAAAGGAAATTTTCAGGCACTCATCTCTTTCTATAATTGGCTAATGCTTTGGAGTGTAGTGCTCAGATAAGTCAGCAATTTAAAAAGTACAATGAACACAGTTCTCTGCCCTTTAAGGGAAGCTTAACATTCCACCAATATTTAATTTCCATTAACACCTACCTCTGAAATTAAGTCAGCTACTTGCTATGTCTGTACTAAAGACAAATTTTTAGAACTCACAATAATGAGCAGACTTCGCCCTAACGCATCCAAAATATAATCATTAAGCTCCAGCTATCCCAGTATCAAAATACACTTAGAAAATAGACCAGGGCGATGCATAGTGTACTCATTTTGCAACAAGCAGTTATGAGACAGAAATTACAATATATATATCAGATCCAAAGAGAGGAATATTTAGGCTAGCAAGCCGTGAGTTTACCAAGCCACTCGGGTTATAAGCCATGCAACTGACAAAGCCTGAGCTCCACAGCCCTGGGTAGCATTCTCGTCCTACTCGGGGGGGGGGGGGGGGAATGTAATGTCTTTGACCTACCTCTTGGCACAGAAGCCGTACCCTGAAAACACAAGCACCTTATGAGTGTTGTGTCCCAGGGACAGTTCATCTTCAATACCAGAATGCTGGCAGAAACCACCCTACTTTTGACTTCTCAAGAAACAGTCTCCATTGCTGCAGCAATGAAACGCCGTGTGCTTGCTCCCATCCGTAAGCAGAACAGTGGGGTCCTTTTCAGCTGAAGTCCTCTTCAGGATTCTGTTGATCCAGCATCCGGACATGTGTGAATGGGAAATGGCCGCGCCTGCCATTGCACTCTCCTTCCCACTGGCCACTCATGTTAATCTTGGTGACCTTGACTAGTTCACCAACCTGCAAACCAAGAAACACATCACCGTCAACTCTGTGAATGACTCCACAATTCCTTGGGCAGGTATCCAAACAGGCATATTCTGTTTCTGGGAAAGCCCCCTGGCTAACAGTAACATGTTCAATGGAAAGCAATATGGTTAAAGAAGGAAGCGGTGGTAGCAGCTGCTCCTAGCCTGGTCCTTTGACAGCAAGAACTGCAGCTTTCCTCCTTTTCCACCAAGGGGGAAATACGGCATGCTTTCTGAATCTCAGGTTTTGTTCCAAAGGGAGGCAGGGCTGTGCAGTGAAGTTCCTTTTATTCCAGAAAGCAATGAATTTGCCTTCGTTACTCAATGAACTTTCAACACAAATTGTGATCTAACTCATCCAAACGCCTATAGAAAAAACTCAAACACCAAAGCAGGGTGGATAAAATAGATTAAAAATAAATTTAAAAATCAGATTTTAAAAAAATGTAAATTGATTTTTTTTTAAATCAAATTTATTTTAATAAAATGCTTTTGGAGTAAAAATCTATCTGTCAGTGAGTCAACAGCAGGTCAGAGGAGGAGCCGCTGGGGGACGGAGATAACAGTTGCTCTTTAAAATTTTTGATTTAAATCACAATTTAAATCAACTTGATTAAAATCAAATCCACCCTGCACCAAAGGTTAAGAATAACTATAATTCTGCACAATCAGCACTATTGTTTATATTATTTTATTTATCTCTGGAGCCACATCTCCAAGCCTGCCATGTTGAAAAGTCAGAGCTCTGTTGTCATGCCTCATCATTCTGGCAGTTCTGCTTAACGGTAGTGACTTCGGAAGCAATTACAGAACAATCCCAGCTTGAGAACAGAGTAATATTTTGGGAACAAGGGTGTGTTATCCTTTAAATATAAAAGCCAAGATTGTCACAATTAGTGTTCCTCAATAGCCCATTGTGGGATTCCTCCCAAGGCAAGGCAGAGCTACTACCGATAATAGGCAGTCACGGTGTTCCATGTAAGTATGGAAGCAGTTCAAGCATCACAATCTAGCTAACTAGAGGTAGTCCTTCACTTACAACAGATTGTTTAGTTACCGTTTGAAGTTACAACGGCACTGAAAAAAGTGACCTATGACCATTTTTCACATTTATGAGTTGTAGCATCCACATGTCACGTGATTTACATTTGGATGCTTGACAACTCAGGCACATTTATGCCGGTTGCAGTGTCCCCGAGCTATGTGATCCCCTTTTGCAACTTTCTGACAAGCAAAGTCAATGGGGAAACCAGATTCACTTAACAACTGTGATACTAATTTAACAACTGTAGCGATTCACTTAACAAATGTGGCAAGAAGAGTTGTAAAATGGGGCAAAACTCCACAAATTTCAGTTCCCAAGTGAAGTAACACCCCAACCCCTTTCCCGTGCCATTTCTTGCCTTATTCTGCTGCTTTAGAAGAAATCAAGCTGGGATACATTTAGCTGACACCAGAGAAAAGTTAATGTGTACCAAACCTCTAAGCAGTATAACCCAGGACCTTCGGCATCAAAGGCCAAATTAGATTTTTTTACTATAACAACTTTTCCTCTGGAAAATGCTTCAGACAGAACTTAAGTAATCAGTGTGCTTCTCACAGGAGAGGCAAATACAAACAGACAGCACTCACAACACAGAAATACTATCCATTTCAAGAAGATCATGCTAGTCTTTCTGCATGCTACATTTGTGGGGAACATCAGCATCAGTGGCTTGGAAGCCTTGCTGCTCGCTGGGTTCCCGTTCTTTTTGAAACAGAAGAATCTGAGTGAGAATTCTCTCTGCATTGCGCCACTACCTACCTCCAAGGCCAAGGCTGTCTTGTCATAAGCATTAGGGACTCGCTTCTGGATGACCCGGGCAAGTATTGGCCCATTCTGAAGATTGGGAAGTGGCGTATTGATGCTAGGCTGGGCATAGGGACCTGGTTCTGGCCCACCCAATGCTTGTGGGACCGTACTATCCTGGTTACTTCCAATCGGAGCGGAGACTGCAGCAGAGGCAGGCTTATACTTCTCGACGTAAGGAACCGGTATCATGCCTCGCCTGCCGCCACCGTCCTCTGCATTCCACCACTGCTCTTCGGGTTTTTCCCAGATCCTCAGTATGTCTCCTTTCTTAAATGGGAGGTCTTCCTCATCATTGCCACTAAAGTCAAAAAGAGCACGTACATATTCAACTTCTTCCTGCCTGAGCTGCGCATCATTGTTATGCTTTGATTTTGAAACAGGTTCTATCAATGTTGTAGTGTCCAAGTAGTGTATTTTGTAGAACTCCAACAAAGCTGGTAAAGAATCAAACTCTTGATCACCTATCCGAAACTTAGGAGACAACCCTGCAAGCGGGGAAACAAAAAGGAGATAATTAAACAAAATAGGAAATACCAAAAGTAGCATTCAACCAATAACCCATTTTGTTTCTTAAAAACGAAAAACTAAATAAATAATATCCATTACTTTACAGTACCATTATTGAATCTGTACGTAACTTATGCACAAATTCACTTTGTAAGCAGCAAAATTAAGCAGAAGCTCTTCAGAGGCAATACACAAACTCAAAAGAAGATATCAGCCCCTTGAACTAAAGGGAACAACTGCAAACCTAAATGTAAATTACACATGACTTGACCTGCCTTTTTTAAGAAAGAAGGGGCCTGCCTTGAGGAATCCCAAAGCATTTTATTCAACTACACGGAAGTGGCGGCAGCAACAGGCGACACCGGCTCATTTCAAACAACACAAGCATCCGGCCCTGCTGAGTGCGTGGATGGGAGGCCACGAGGGGATTTTAGGGATGGGTAAGTCCAAAAGCGATTCCACCAGAGTTGCAGCCAGGACGCCCGCGCGGCCGCATCCCGAGGACACCCGAGCGAAGGAGAGACCTCCCAGCCGCTTCCTCGCCTGGGCTCGGGCGGCGGGGCAGAGGCCGGAAAGGGGGGGGGGAACCTACCGGGCGCCGTGGGGGCCGCCCCCGCACCGCCCCCGCCCTGGCTGTTGACGATGTAGTGCGAGACGCGCGAGCTCTCGGAGACGGAGAGGACGAAGTCGCCCAGGATGCTGCCCGAGTCCCGCACCAGGAAGGTGCCGTGGCGCTGCCCCTGCAGGAGGTCCACCGCCTCCGCCCGGCTCAACCGTCCCCAGTACCAGCTCGCCTGGTCCTCCGCGTCGAACTGCCCGGCCATGGCCGGCGGGGGAGAGCGGCAGCGTCGCCGCCGATCGCGCGCGCCCACCCGGCCGCCGCCTCCCGCAGCCGCCCAAGATGGCGGCCGCCGCGCCTCACTCTCCGGAAGTGACGGCGCTCCGCCGGAAGCCGCTGTTGCGGCCTCCGCGGTGGTGTCATCGGAGTGCGCCTGGGGAAGGTGGCCGGGCCTGGAGGCGGGGCCGGAGGCTGCCGCGCCTGTGCTCTGCGCTGCGCTCGAGATCTGTCTCGCAGCTTCTCCCGGTGGGCAGCGGAAGGTTTTTCTTGCCTCGGCCCTGCCTGTTGGCAGTTGGGACAGCGGGGGCTTCCGCTAAAAATGATAGTTTGGCGCTTGACGGCCGCTCTTATTACGTATGTGTAAACGCGATTCTCCCCCTCTGAGGCCCCGTGTGGAACGGCCCAGCCCCACCCGGAACGAGGGCAGTGAATCCCCGGGACCAGCAGGCCGGGGGCGGCAAGCGATGGTTTTCCGCGAAGCAGGGGCGGGGAGAGACCCGCGTTGGACCCTTCGGAAGAAGGGCCGAGGACCCCTGGCCGGCATCACAACGTGGATGCAGGAGAAGGGTCAGCAAAAGGCAGCGCTGCCCCCTCCAGAGCCCCGACCAAAGGATACCCTGGTGGGGAAGGTGCTGAAGACTGAAGGGCCAAGAAGGATGAGGGTTCCCATGCACAACTGGCCCTGTTTCAATTCCAGGCCCGAAGCTTCCCGAAACGGGTCCAGATAATCATCTTCAGGATCCTTCCAGGCTGTTGTGCACCCACAAGATCCTGCTCTGAAAAGAGAAGGTTGGATACAGTGCGGAAATGATCTAGTATGGTTTGGTCTAGAGACAGTTACAATACAATACAATACAATGGCAATTGGAAGGGACCTTGGAGGTCTTCTAGTCCAACCCCCTGCCTAGGCATGAAACCCTATACCATTTCAGACAAATGGCTATCCAACATCTTCTTACCTGTTACTTGAGAAGGGGATGAGTCAGCACCTCAAGTGGCAGAGGAACAGCCCCGTCTCTTAAAGATTTACACATCATCTCCTGGAAGGCTGGAAACGAGCCTGTTTCCGGCCTCTGAAGCTTGGGGAGGCCGCTTTCACCCTTTGGAGGCTCGAGGAAAGCCTACGGAGCCCAGGGAGGGCAAAAACTCCCTCCCCCCCCCCCCCGCCATAGTGCAATAGGCTGACTAGGCCACGCTCACCCAGCAATCAGGAAGAGAACCCCTTGCTAAAAATTTTGAGCCCACCTCTGCAGGAAACCCTGCACCACTTCATACAAATGGTTATCCAACCTCATCTTAAGAATGTCCAGTGTTGGGGCATTCACAACTTCTGGAGGCAAGCTGTTCCACTGTTTAATTGTTCCAACTGCCAGGAAATTTCTCCTCAGTTCTAAGTTGCTTCTCTCCTTGATTAGTTTCCACCCATTGCTTCTTGTCCTGCCCTCAGGTATTTTGGGGAATAGCTTGACTACCTCTTCTTTGTGGCAGCCCCTGAGATACTGGAACATTGCTATCATGTTTCCCCTAGTGCTTTTCATTAAACTAGACATACCCAGTTCCTGCAACCATTCTTCATATGTCTTAAGCTTCAGTCCCCTAATTCTCTTGGTTGCTTTTCTCTGCACTCTTTCTAGAGTCTCAACATCTCTCTTACATCATAATGACCAAAACTGAATGCAGTATTCCAAGTGTGGCCTTACCAAAGCATTATACAGTGGTATTAACCCTTCATGTGATCTTGATTCTATCCCTCTGTTTATGGAGCCTAGAACTGTGTTGGCTTTTTTGGCAGCTGCTGCACACTGCTGGCTCATATTTAAATGGTTGTCCACTAGGACTCCAAGATCCCTCTCACAGTTACTACTACTGTGTTTCCCTGAAAATAAGACAGGGTCTTATTTTCTTTTGACCCCTGAAATAAGCGCTTGGGCTTATTTTCAGGGAGGTGGTATTATTATTATTATTATTATTATTATTATTATTATTATTATTATTATTATTTTAAATAAATTTTTTATTTATTTATTTTTCTTTTAAAAAAAACAAGACAACACATACAGAACAAAAGCAAGGAGAAGAAACAACTTTCCTCAATTTCACCAGACATGTCGTTTGGTTACAAGTTTTTGTGCAACAGTTTTTACAATTAAAAATAAAGTCACTGGTTATCCATTAAACATAACTAAATATTACATTGAGTATTATGTGTTCAAATTACCATTAATATTCTTTCATTTGTGGCAGCCCTTATTTCCTTGAATCCATAATTATCTATTAGGTAACAATAAGTCTATATAGAATTATAATATCGCCTATCTCTAGAGAGTAAAAACAAAGATTAAAACAAAAGATTCCCATTAATTCATATTGCATATTTATACTTTCAGTTAACAATAATGTCATCAATCATCCACAACTCCAAATATAATTTTCCATTGTTAATTATCAATCCATATAGTCATTAAGTATCAGGTTCTCTGGTTATACTCGATTTTCCTTGAATCTCCAGTTTTAGGATGTCCTCTTTATAATAAAGAAAAAACTTTAAGTAGTCTCACCAAAAACGGCATGCTTCTTTCTCTCCTGCTCTTGCTTTGCGGAGCTGTCAGCAGCTTCGGCAGCCTTGAGGCTGGCTCTTGATCGCCGGCAAAAGGGGTTTTCCCCTGGGTCTTCAGAGACTTTGTGGGTGTCTCTGGATCCTCCGGGTTTTCCCCTACCTCCCACCATCTCTTCGGGTCGGCTTGGGTCCCATTGGACCGTCCAAACGATCCAGATTCTGCGGCTAATCCGGAGTGACCAGAAAAAGCCGGGTATCGCTGCGACGTGTAGCTCCTCCAGGAAGATATTATTTTTGAGGTGCAGGAGGCGACGAGCGTGGTCACCTCATGGCTGTGGTTTTGTTTCAATATTTTCGGGGAGGGCTTATTTTCAGGGAAACAGGGTATTGGCAAGGTACCACATATATTATACCTGTGCATTTTGTTTTTCTTGCCTAAATGTAGAATGTTACTTTTTTCACCATTGAATTTCATTTTGTTAGATAGTGCCCAATGTTCAAGTCTGTCAAGATCCTTCTGTATCTTAAGACTATCTTCTGGAGTGTTGGCTATTCCTGCCAGCTTGGTGTCATCTGCAAATTTGATGAGTTCCCTGTCTATCCCCTCATCCAAATATATTCATAACCCCAGCGAGTTGTCTTACATATTGGTACAAGGTCAGTTCGCCCACCAATGGGATGGACCTCTCCTCTGCCTTTAGGGAAGGATGTGGTCATCTAAAAAGGGCCTCAAAGAGGCTCAAGCCTATTAGTTTCGAAGAGCAATGTGAAGCCCCAACAACGTGAGTGGCAAAGTTTGTGGCGAGGACAGGTGAGCCTCCTGACTTAGCTTAGCTAGCTGTTGTTTTTGTAAATCATTACAATTTTTCCATAGAACTAATTGCCAAGTGGTAGGTTGAGTAAAGCTTCCAAGTGAGGTTTAACTGTTCACACAAACTTAGCTATGAAATATGGGTCACAATCAAATTACATACTATTTGGCAGCCCAAACCTAGAAATAATTTCTTCCAGTAGGATGTTTACTACTTCATGATCTTTATTAGTCCTGCAAGCAAAAGCCTCAGGCCATCCTGTGAAGATACATTCTAGTCCCAAAACATACTTAAAATCTTGCTTTCTAGTGTTGGAAGAAATGTCCTTCTGGGTTCGGCTCCAAGTGGGGAAAAAGACACTGGAGACATGGAGGCTGCTTGGAAAGATGGTTTTAATGGTGGGCAGGACCACATGGCTTGAGTCCTGAACAGAAAAGGTGATCACATGCTTCAATGTTGGGGAGAAGAAGAGAAGGAAGTACTGAGATGCTGAGTCCCTGGTTTTATGCCCTCTCTGGCCTTTGATCTTGATCTTGTCTTCTGATTGGTTGTCAGACTCCATGGAGCCATGCAGGGGCCACTCTAGGCTGTGTTTTGAATCCAGGTTTGGTTGAGTTCTCAGATGCCATATGACGAGTTGGGTAAAGGGCCAATATTATCATGCCTTAATCCCATCCTCCTGGAGCTGAAGTGGAGTGTAATGATTGTATGTTTTATGTTATATTTTAAGTGCAATTGGTGTGCCTATCTCTTTAAGGAGGCTAGGAAACAGTTAACCTTTTTAATGATGACATCTAGGGCAGAAGTCAGTTTTAAGATGGCTGCCGCTGAATAAAGACTAGCCTCTAGTTCAAGCTCCTTGCTCTCTGCCTTTATTTTATGCCAAAAGTCATCACATGGTACCAGAAGTGGGGTGAGAAAAGTTATGGCAGCAAATAGCAACACAAAGAATACTCCTTCCCTGGATTTGGAATCAGGGAACATATCTGGCATAGGACCTAGTTACTTGCGGGATCGCATCCTGCCCCATACATCCCTACGACCAATCCGCTCACACAGAGAGGGACTTCTCCGGGTGCCATCCACTAAACAGTGTCGGGGGGCGACGCCCAGGAGCAGGGCCTTCTCTGTGATGGGCCCAGCCCTGTGGAATGACCTCCCCCTTGACATCAGGATTACTTCCGATCTCCGCTCCTTCCGTGTAAAGCTCAATACCCACCTTTTTCAATTATCTGGCCTGGCTCAACCGTAGTTTATCCTATTCCTCCTGACAGTCCTTTTTAAATTGTATTATTACTATGGGGTATTTTTAATGGCTAATTTTTTATTATTATTAATGTGTTGTATATTTAATTATTACCTCCTCCGTGTATGTATATGTATGTATATGTGTGTATCTGTATGTTTATATGTATGTATGTATGTTTTTATTGTACGCCGCCCCGAGTCCCTTGCGGAGAGGGAGCGGCTAACAAATTAAATTATTATTATTATTATTATTATTATTATTATTATTATTATTATTATTATTATCTGAAAACTGGTTAAGGTGGAGGGAACAGATAGAGCTCGTGTTTGCAGGACCTGATGCAGACAAATGGACTAATCAGCAGAAAGCAGCACACTTTCTAATATGTGTGGCACAGAAAGGACGTGATGTGTGCAGAGCCTGGCAAGCAAGTGGAGAGATTACTGCAGAGGACAAAAAGAAAACAGAGGTACTGTTTGCAAAATTTGAAGCATACTGTAACCCGAGAAAAAACTCCACAGTGCAGAGAAAACTGTTTTATGAGAGAAACCAGTGTGGAGGTGAATCTGTGGATGATTGGGTGACCCAGCTGTGCTTCCTTGCCAAAGACTGTGCTTTTTATGATGCTGGAGATATGATTAATGACCGTATTTTGATGGGTAGTAAGTCTAAGGAAGTTGAGGAAAAACTGCTGCAGGAAGAAGACTTAAATCTTGAGAAAGCCATAAGGATTTCTAGAGCATATGAAATATCAAGAAAAGACATGCAGATACTGGAAGGAACACAGCACCAGATTAATGCTATAGAAACTCAAAGCAGTAGATATGGTCAAGAAAGGGCACACAAAGGAACAAAAGGCACCTATGGCACTGGAACAAGTAACAGAGAAGCAGCTTGTGGATATTGTGGAAATATGCACCATAAAAACAGTGTCTGTCCTGCAAGGGGGCAAACATGCAACAAATGCAGGAAAAGAGGACACTTTGCCAGGGTGTGTAGACTGTCTTTGCAAACCGGAAGGCCACAAACACGGGCTGTATATGCCATAGAGGACAATGATGACGATGCAGGGTCAAACTCGGACTGCTCCCCGATATATCTTGCAGCGATACAGAAAGCACATCAGTCTGCAGATGAAGCCAATGTAACATTACAGATAGGGTTCAATAAAACTCCAGTCACATTCAAAATAGATACTGGAGCACAAGTAAATTATGTGCCCAGCCACATATATCTGGAACACCTCAGGAATGAATCCCCTTTAGAGACTCTGAATTTACCAAATTTAATGGGATATGGTGGTGAAAAGCTGAAAGTAATGGGTCGCTGTCAGGTACAATGTGCCTATAAGGGATCGGAAAGGGCTTTACAATTGTTTGTGATAGAAACGCAAGCCCCAGCTGTGCTAGGTCTCAAAACAAGTAAAGAGATTGGACTTGTGAAGATCATAATGACTGTGGATGGTGGGCATAGAGGTCTGACGGAAGTTGACATTAAACATGAGTACTGTTATCTATTCAAGGGCCACATCCCAGGCATAAGCCACATACGTATAAAGAAGGGTGCACAGCCTGTCATCCATGTGCCAAGGAAAATACCTCTAACTCTTGTGAATAAAGTTAGACAGGAACTCACTAGGATGGAGAAGTTGGGAGTAGTAAAGAAGGTCACTGAACCATCGGAATGGGTCAGTTCTATGGTTGTGGTGGAGAAGAAGAACACAGGTGCCATTCGCATATGCATTGACCCACATGACTTGAACAAAGTAATAATGAGAGAACACTACAAACTCCCTACCATAGAGGACATAGCACACAAGCTAGTAGGAGCAACAGTGTTCAGTGTATTATATGCCCAGTCTGGTTACTGGCAATTGCATCTTGACGAAGCTAGCAGCTACGTCACTACTTTCAACTCCCCTGCGGGTCGATGGCGCTTCACAAGGGTGCCTTTCAACATAGCATCGGCACAGGAGATATTTCAAAAGAAATCACATGAACTAATTGCTGATCTACAGGGTGTTGAAGTAATAGTTGATGATTTGTTGGTCTATGGAAAGGATCAAGTAGAGCATGACAGAAACCTTACTGCTTTGCTAAATTGATGTCGTGAAAGAAATCTTAAACTCAACCCAAATAAAATGCAAATTGGGGTAGGAGAAGTGACATATTTGGGACATCTACTAACCAAAGAGGGCTTGAAGCCTGATCCAAAGAAGATCACAGCAGTTCTTAACATGAAGGTCCCGGCCTCCAGAAAGGATCTGGAGACATCACTGGGCATTTTCAATTATCTATTGAAATTCTCTAAGGGCCTCGCACAACAGACACGTGCCTTGCTGCAGAAGGATGCCATTTGGTGTTGGGATGCAAACATGGAAAGGACTTTTGACAAAGTGAAGAAACTGATCACTAAATATCCAGGGCCAATACTGAAATACTTTGACGTAAATGCTGACACTGTGCTTCAAGTGGATGCACCCCAGTTTGGGTTAGGTGCTGTACTGACTCAACAAGGACATCCGGTGGCTTATGCTTCAAGTGCACTGACCACTACACAAGCTAATTATGCTCAAATTGAGAAAGAGATGTTGGCCATTGTGAATAGATGTGAGAAGTTTCACCAGTACATATATGGCCGTCCAGTAGTTGTAGAAACCGATCACAAGCCGTTGGAGTACATACTACAAAAACCACTAGCTTCTACACCTCCACGCTTGCAACGAATGGTTATGAAATTATAGCAGTATGATCTCACAGTGAAGTATAAGCCTGGGAAGGAAATTCCAATGGCAGATTGCCTGTCAAGAGTGTTTCCAGAAGGACATGAAGCCAGGGATGAACCTGAATTAGAAGAGCAGGTACATACAATACTAGTGAATATGCCAATATCAGATGTACGGCTGGAGAAAATAAGACAAGACACCAAACAGGATAGAGTACTAGAGAAACTAATTTCTCTAGTTTGTGTCATGTGCACAAGTTTGTGTTTGTGTCATGTGCAATGGCTGGCCAGAAAAACGCAAGAAGCTGTGTCCCGAGCTGCAGGAATTCGGGCCTGTGAAAGATGAACTATCCATTCATGAGGATATCATACTAATGGGTGACCGTATTCTTATACCTAAGTCACAGCGGGCAGAAGTAATGGAACAAATTCATCAGGGACATTTGGGCATTACTCTGTGTAAGCGCAGAGCACGGGAGGTGGTCTACTGGCCTCAGTTGGACTCTGACATTGAAACTCTTGTAAAGAAGTGTGATACCTGCCAGACATGTCAAAAAAACAATGCGAAAGAACTTCTTACACCATGGAATGCTCCTTCAAGGACATGGCAGAGATTGGCTACGGATGTTTTTGGAGACATCCACTATCTGATAATAGTAGACTACTACTACAGAAAATACTTTGAACTAGTGCAGCTGGGAAGTCTAAAAGCGGCAACAGTCATATGGGCCTTCAAGACAATACTCTCAAGACATGGAGTGTGTAAAGAACTAGTGTCTGAAAATGAGCCACAATTCTCATGTGCTGAATTCCAGTGCTTCCTGCGTGAATGGGGAATCAAGCACAAACCTACAAGCCCTTATCACCCACAGGCCAATGGCCTAGCAGAGAAGTATGTTGGCATAGCCAAATCCATTATACAGAAAGCACAAACATCAGGGCAGGATGTGTATTTGGGCCTACTAAACTATCGTGCAACACCCATTGAAGATTTATGCTCACCAGCTCAGCTGTTAATGGGAAGAACAAGGAGGACTACAGTGCCTACTGCTCCGCATAAATTGCAGCCTCTTTCCATCGCACATGAGTGGGTAATAGCTCAGAGGAACACAAACATGAGAAAGCCAAAACTGTATTTTGATAAATCTACCAAGCTTCTTCGTCCACTGTGTGCCGGGCAAGCCGTGAGACAGAGAATCACTGGGAAAACATGGGAACCTGCTCGAATTGTCAGAGAGGGCAATTCACCAAAATCATATGTAGTTGAAACCAAGTGTGGACAGCAATTGAGAAGAAACAGGTGTCATCTGCATCCAGACACGGCTGCCGATACTGCGTTGGAAGAAGAAAACAACAAGGAAAGTGAAGCGCAAGCACATGATGGCACAAAACTCCTGAACATGAATATACAGCCTACCGAGAACGCTAAGGACAATGTAAGCATATCAGCATGTGACAATGCTGGGACCGACTCACAACCTGACAGTAATTTTACTGATGATCAGACAGCGGTAACTTTTCTCACTATGGTCGAGCTATTAAACACAAAATATGGAAAGATTTTGTATCATATTAGATGTTTTATACTTAAGAAGGGAGATGTAATGATGTGTATGTTATATGTTATATTTTAAGTGCAATTGGTGTGCCTAGCTCTTTAAGGAGGCTAGGAGACAGTTAACCTTTTTAATGATGACATCTAGGGCAGAAGTCAGTTTTAAGATGGCTGCCGCTGAATAAAGACTAGCCTCTAGTTCAAGCTCCTTGCTCTCTGCCTTTATTTTATACCAAAAGTCATCAAAGGGAGAACTCTTTATTATTTAAAGGGACTGGCTTGGCCACCTTAATGGCCCATTGACAAAGTGGGTGGAGGCAGGAAGCTACAAGGAGCTATTCTCCCTTTAAACATGTTTCTTCCTTTTCACATCCAGGGAAATGTAATATTCTGCCTTTTCAATATTTCCTAGGATATTTCATTTTTCTGGGAGAATGCTGGGTGATAACTTTCCACACTAGGTAATTCGGTGAAGTCTATTTCTCAAATTGTCCCTGGGTAGTTGCCGTTAAGTTGGGCTCACAGGGGTAGGTGCCTGTCTACTTTTGGATTACATAGAGACCCTTGCCTACTATACAGCATGTCATAAAATCTACCAGTGCTTTTGACCCCCAATGTGTACCAGCATGTATTTGTTATAAAAGAATCCTTAGAGGTGTATCTGGTAGAATAAATTTGTTCTCTACCCTCAACCACCCATCATTCCCCTCCATGCCTCCGATAAACTTGGCCCATGCCCTATCCCCGGGTGTATAAGAGGGTGGGGAAGTGGGTATGGATGGAGACATCGGAATTAGGCAAACTGCTCATTCTGAGTGTCATAGGGCAGCTTCCTTAGCAGCCCTATCTGCAGCCCGGTTCCCTTTCGTGTAAAGGGTGTCTTCCTTAGAATGCCCCTTGACATGTATGACTGTTACTTATTTTGGCTGCCAGACTGCTTCCAATAATTCTAAAATTTGTGGACCATACTTAATAGTTGACCCCTTTGCATTTAATAATCCTCTTTCCTTCCAAAAAGCTCCATGGGTGTGCAAGATTCCAAAGGCATATTTGCTATCTGTGTAACTATTTACTGTTAGTCCTACAGCCAGCTGTAAGGCTCTAGTTAGACCTACCAGCTCAGGCAGTTAAGCAGAAGTGTTTACTGGTAGTGATTTGGCTTCTATAACTTCCCACGGTGTGACCACTGCATGCCCTGCCTTTCTCAGACCTTCCACCATAAAGGTACTACCATCTGTAAACCATTCACAGTCAGCATTTGGGAGAGGCTGATCACTAAGATCGAGTCAACTGGCATATACAGAATCCACCACCCCTACGCAATCATGATGCAATTCAGTATCCACCTGGGGCAAGAGTGTAGCTGGATTAAGAGTATCGTATACCTCTAATTGTGTGGTTGAGGAGTCAAGCAGGATAGTCTGATACTTGGCTTGGCGGCCCCCAGTCATCCAAAATGCTCCCTTCACTTCAATAATCTCCTGAACCCCGTGTGGGACTTTGACTATTAGATGTTGTCCCAGTGTTAACTTTTGGGCTTCCTCAACTAGCAGGGCAGTTGCTGCCACAGCTCTCAGACATCCAGGCCATCCCAATGCCATCCCATCCATTTGCTTAGTAAAATATGCCTTTGCCATGAGCCTAGTTTCTGGGTGAGAACTCCTGCTGCAATGCTTTTCCACTCATGTACAAAGAGGGTAAAAGGTCTAGTGGGGTCCGGAAGCCCAAGTGCCAGTGTTCTCATAAGCTCACTCTTTGTGTGAATGCTTGTTGGCATTCTCTAGTCCATTCAAATATTTTCCCACGCCCCTTTAACTGCTTCATAAAGGGGTTTGACAATAAATAAAAAATTAAGAATCCAAATTCTACAAAAACCAGCCATCCCCAAGAATTCCAATTGTTTTCAATTAACAGAGGGCTTTAATAGATTGCTTCCCGCTTTAGGCTAACAGTCTCTGCTGTCCTGTACAGAAGCCATGCCCTAAGTTTTCACCTCCTGCTGTGCAATTTGGGCTTTTGTTGTTTCAGGCTCATTATAGCCTTTTGTTGGTATAGCCTTACCAACAAAAGCTATCTCCTAAAGGAGCAATAAGTCTGTTAAAAACAGACATACTGGCTCCTGTATCGGTTAACATCTTATGTTTAGATCCCCCAATTGGGACTTCCACAGAGGTGGGTTGGGGGAGCAACAGTTCTCTGCCCCAGACCTCTTCACCCTTCTTTTTCTGCTCACATGGCTATAGCCACCAGGTATCCACTCTTCCAATATCCTTCTTTTCTGCATCTAGCACAGTGGTAAGGTCCCAAGGGGACCTTTCCTCTTCCATGCCCATACTACTTTCAGATTCCCTAAACTCCCACTCCTTGCCACCTCTTCCGCTTTGTCCCCCTTCCTCCCACCTTTTCTTGCCTAAGGGCATCTGCTAGGAAGATAGCATTTCAGCGAGCCTTCTGAATTTCTATCTCATTTCTTCTTACCCTCCAGTAAGCTATCTCAACCAAGTCTGAAATATCTTTCCACAGACCTCCTTCTACTTTCTGTAACTTTCTTCTAATGTCCTCTGCTGACTTCCCTATAAAAATCATGTTTATCATTTCCTGATTAACTGAGGCTTCATGATCTAAATCAGTGTATTACCTAAAATCCTGGTATATCCTTTCAAGAAAAGTCCTCAGGACTCTCATTTTCTTTTGCCTTATTTCATATACTTTTACAAGTGTCTTAATTTAGGGAACTCCATTTTTGGATTCCATATAATATTGAGAATTCTGTAGCCTCATATTGTCCCCATCATCAACCAGATCCCATTCTGGCTCTGTGAGGGGGGCATTCCCAGCGGCTGACATTCTCATTCTCCTCCTTTTTTTTTTAACTGTCGCTCCACTGCCTCCCCCTCTCCCCCACCAGTCTCTGTTTCTCTGGTATTAAAAGGACATCCGTCAATGCCTGAATGACTACCCAAGTGGGGCTATGCGTCCTTATAATAGATAAGAACAGAATGCATTTTCCCTGGGTCATCCCTATAACTGGGATTTTGTTGCTTCTAGTTATAAAGGTCAGAAGTAGAAAATGGTGTGTAAACTAGCCCTCGGCAGAATCTATTTCCTTCTCCTACCACTATATTTTCTCTGAGTGACCCTGCATCTCTGGTTTTAGTTTTCAATGCGATTGGATGTCACAAGTGTCACTCGCTGTTTGATTACATTGTTCCTCAGCCTTCCCCCTTCTCTGGGATCTCCGTGTCTGGGCTGTCCCATTCCATTAGTAAGTAGTGGGTGGTAGACCAGTCTCAGAGTCCTCCAGTTTAACTGGAGGAGCACTGGGTTTCTTTGTAAGAAAGGGAATCAAAATAATTAACTCCTTTCACAGTCTGGGGATAGGGAGTCAACACACACAAACATTTACACATCGGCGTACTTACAGATTTATCCCCCATTCAAATTGCTTGCATAAAAATCCACATACAAATATTTCCTTTCATACTTTCTCCAGGCAAACCAATCATTATTATCATTATTTTAGTGAGCTTTCACAAGCCAATGAGCTCCATTTCCCCCAAAATCCTTTTTTTAAAGTAAAATAATAAATAATAATAAGGTCTTACTCCTCTCCCAAGTCTTGGAAATGATACAACATAGAAACACATATACACTACCTCCATACTCCTCTAACAGAAATGGACTATTAAAAATTTTCATGAATAAACTCAAATATTCGATCTCTCTCTGACTCTTGTTTCTGCAATATTGTTTTTAGTTGCTCAATAAGTCCCATATTATGAGGTCCCTGAAATGGCCAAAAATCACCTGGATTGTCCAAGGGAAGTTGAGGCCAGACAGACATACAATAATGAGAAAAAGGCTGTCTTTGATCCCTTATATCTAATCCTCCTAATATCTCAGATTGAGGCAATATACAACCCACGGGCAAATTTTGGGGCAGCTTCCCTTTTGGCAACTCTGTCGCTCCTGGACTGGATGCCTTTTTGCTACCAGTTTCCCATTTCAAAGCCGGATTTCAGATGGATTCCTGAAATCCCCTGGGATGTCTCCTGTCCAGTCCTTGCCTTTGTTTGCCTTTTACCTTGGGCTGGATCTCAAGCGGATACCCCTTATCCCCTGAGACGTCTCCTGTCCAGTCCTTACCTTCCCTCCACATTTTGCCTCTTTCTGTTTCATCACCGGTTCCTGCTCTTTGCTTTCTTCAGGGTTTTAGCCTTTGAATTAAGAAGTCACCAAGGATCTTACTGAGGCTGACGTTCATTTAGACCAGTGGTTCCCAAAGTGGGCGCTACCGCCCCCTAGGGGGCGGTGAGATGGCTTAGGGCAGTGGTGGGCAACCTTTTTTTTCAACTGAGCCAAATCTCGCCAAAACCACGATTGAAATTTATTTTGAGAGCCACATTTTTAAAACCGAAAATACATAGGATGGTACACTGTTTTTAGTTTCAATAAACTCTGGCATTTGAAGCACGCAAGTCTTAAAGCTGTCAAGTTACAAGATCCTTGCATCCCTAACCCTTTAGAAAAAATACCCCAAGGGGTCTTCA
The DNA here is from genome assembly GCF_964273705.1 of Natrix helvetica. Lineage (NCBI taxonomy): Eukaryota > Metazoa > Chordata > Lepidosauria > Squamata > Natricidae > Natrix > Natrix helvetica. Next base: position 298,851,663 of record NC_138552.1, read on the forward strand.
AACCTGACAGCTTGAAGACTTGTGGACTTCAACTCCCAGAATTCTGAGAATTGAAGTCCACCAAAGGCATCAATCATATTAGCCCAGAGATCTGCAAAATTGGCTCTTAAGACTGGTGGACTTCAACTCCCAGAATTCTGAGAATTGAAGTCCACCAGTCTTAAAACAGCCAATTTTGCAGACCTCTGTGTTAGCCGAAAGCCTGGCGCTGGGCGGGCCTTGCTCCCCCATTGGTGGAGCCCCAGGAAGCGAGGAGGGAGAAAAAGAGACGGAGGCCAAGGAGCTTCTCCCCCCCCCCCCGCAAAAATCTTATCAGGGAGCCGGCGGGCAGTAGCAAATTAGCTGATCACGTCGCGTGATCGGCTAATTTGCTACTGCCCGCCCGGCTCCCCGGTTAGATTTTTGCTGGGAGGAGGCGGGGGGGAAGCTCCTTAGCCTCCGTTTCTTTTTCTGCCTCCTCGCTTCTCATCCCCGCCTGACTTCAGGATCCTCCCTAATCATTGTGGGTCGAAAAGAAAAAAGGGAAAGAGGCGCTTGTTTTGAAGTGCCCGAGAGGAGGGAGGGGAGCGGGTGCCCGGCACACAGAAGAGCCACATTAAAGTGTGTAAAGAGCCGCATGTGGCTCGCGAGCCGCGGCTTGCCGACCACTGGCTTAGGGGGGCGGTAAGAGGCCAGGGGGGCGGCAAAGGAGTGCTGGAGGTGGCCTCCTCTAGCGAGCTATTCAGAACAAGTTTGCTCACTCACCCCCGCCCATCCAGAAGTTGCTCGATTGCTTGCTTCCCCCGCCCACCTGCACTATGCTAGCCCTGCCCACTCACTGATTGGCTGGCTCACCAATCACCCCGCCCGCCTCTAAGAGCCCTATCTAAATCCAGTTAACTTTTTGTCTGCTTGGCTTTCTATAGATAGGGCTCTTAGAGGTGGGTGGGACAATTGGTGAGCCAGCCAATCAGTGAGAGCAGGGCTAGCATAGCCCCCCCCCCACACACACACAGCAAAAGTGTCTGGTTTTGAATATAATCCTCCCTAGTGCTTGGGGAAAAAATAAGAGGAACATTTGGATATACATTTTGAATTAACTTGGAAAGAAAATTGCTAAAATCACTTTTAGTTGTGTTCTGCATTAAGAATTCATGCAGTAGCATTTCTTGTTGAATTAGCAGAGTAATATTTACAACAGCCAGCTAAGATAGTTTTATCTGTCCTATAATGTGCGTGGGTAGAGGACTTAGGCATAAGTGCAATGTTTGCCTGTGATTATATAATAAATTTACAGCTTATACATTTGAATTAGATGTTATTCAATTCATGTTTAACCTATACTTGATATACTTGTATTCAATACATAAGGTGTTAATTATGTCAATAGAAGAGATAGGAAACTGCATTAGTGACATATATGTCAATGCGTTGATTTGTACTAAAAATGTTTAGTTTAAAGAAGTTATAAGGAATCACAAATATGAGTGTGGAAAATGTAATGTAGTTGTGGATGATCCTTTGCGTTTGAGTTTGAGTTTTATTAAATTTATATACCGCCCCCTCTCCCCGCAGGGACTCGGGACGGTGTACAGACAGTACAAATAAAACCACAAAGCAAGAACAACAATACATTAGACACCCGACATAAACATACAGTCTGTGACATACCCAAACTCATTTCAAGTTAAAAACAGTCTAAAACCAAATTAAAACCCCAAAATTTACAATATTAAAAAGCCATCCAGGAAGGGCAGTAATAGATTGTACTTAAGATTCCGATTAGGCTAGGCCTGCTAGCCGGAACAGGTGGGTCTTGAGTTTCTTACGGAAGGAGCGGAGATCAACAGTAGTTCTAATGTCAGGGGGGAGTTCGTTCCAGAGGGTTGGGCCCATCACAGAGAAGGCCCTACTCCTGGGCACTGCCCGCCCGCATTGTCTAGCGGAGGGTACCCGGAGGAGACCCTCCCTGTGTGAGCGGATTGGTCGTAGGGATGTATGGGGTTGTAGAGAGTGTGGTAGCTTATCAGTTTCCACGACATCTGGAGGAAAATTATTATCTAGACCCGCGCCAGTCTGGTTTCCGCCCCGGACACAGCACGGAGACGGCCTTGGTCGCGTTGGTGGATGATCTCTGGAGGGCCAGAGATAGGGGTTGTTCCTCTATCCTGGTCCTATTAGACCTCTCGGCGGCTTTTTTTTTTTTTTATTAAAAGAGTTTTGTACAAACAATTTTCCCCTTTTTCACCCCCCCCGCCATACAATATAAATCTCATACAAATGCTATACCCCCCCAACCCCCCCACAAAAATTCACTTTCAAATATTATACCAAATACTTTGCCCCCTCCTCTCCCCCCATCTTAAAATAGATTACTCATAACCCCTCTCCTCCCAACAAACACAATATAAATTTCTCTTAGATTAATAATAACACATTGATCCCATTTTCTACGCTAATTTAACATCTATCACTCTTAATATAAATTTCTCCTAGCATAACAATGTTTCATTAATCCCATCTTCTAATTTATTCATACATATATATTACCCCACCCTCCACCCTAACCCTCCCCCACCTCCCACACAAACCCACCCCCCTGACTTCCGCTGTATACCACTCTAACAATTCCAAACATCCCATATACTATTTACTCTGATCATCTATCGGTCTAAACATTCTTACCTAAAGGCTACATAATAACTCCTAGTCTGGTATTTATTCTGTATATAATCAATCCATTTTGCCCATTCCTGTGTGTAATCCTCCTGTTTCTGAGCTTTTAAGAAAGCTGAAATTTTTGCCATTTCAGCGAACCCCGCCACCTTCTGAATCCATTGATCAATTGTCGGTAAAAAATCTTTTTTCCAATGTTGCGCAATCAACAACCTAGCTGCTGTGACCATATACAAGGCCAATTTTGTTTCCCCTTTGGTAAAATCCTTAGCTATACCCAATAAAAACATTTGCGGAGTGAATTGTATTCTTTTCTTAAATACATTCTGCATAACCCACCATATTTTTATCCAAAAAGCTTTAACCTTGTTACAAGTCCACCATACATGAAAAAAGGTAGCATCTAGACACCCGCATCTCCAACATTTTGGTTGAACATTTGGGTACATGCATGATAATTTTTTAGGATCTAAATACCATCTGTAAAACATTTTATAAAAATTCTCCCTTAAATTCTGTGACTGTGTAAATTTAACATTCTGAACCCATATTTTTTCCCACGTTTCCAACATAACCACTTCACCAAAATTCTGAGCCCATTTAATCATACAATCCTTAACCAATTCACTTTCTGAGTCTCTTTCTAACAATACATTATATATTCTTTTAACTTGTTTTGGACCAGTCTCTTTTATCTGCTTAATCAGTTCCACTTCTTTATCCATAAAACCGACCCTGCGATCTTCTTCCCATCTCTTCCGAAGCTGTATGTAAATTTAAAGTAATTCCTTCTTCCAACAGCTGTTCCAAAGTTTTTAACTTCCATTCGCCCCCATCAGCAATAAGCACATCTTTATATAAACAACCCCCGAGTGACTTAATATTCATAATCCCCATAGTGTCTGCAAGATCCAACCAAAGCGGTATTTTATAATCCCAATTGGGCCGGTGCTTCTTCCATATTCTCATCAAGGCACTTCGGAGAACATGGTTGTTAAACACTTTATCCACCCTGTCTTCATAAAAAAGATATGCATGCCATCCCAGAACAAGATCATGGCCTTCTATATTCAGCAATTCCATTTTTGTTTTCCCAAACCAATCTGCTACATGCGTTAATACCGCAGCTTCATAATATAATCGAAGGTTTGGGAGTCTGAGGCCGCCTCTTTCACGTGTATCTTGCATAATCTTCATCTTTACTCTCGGTTTTTTCTCCTTCCAAACAAATTTATTTAATGTTGTTTGCCAATTTAACAAGGTTTTATCTGACTTAAGCACCGGAATCATCTGGAATAGAAAGATAAATCTAGGTAGAATGTTCATTTTAATTGCTGAGATCCTTCCAAGCAAAGACAATTGTAACTTTTTCCACACTTCAAGATCTTTCTGTATCTTTTGCCACAACACTTCATAGTTATTTGAGAAAAGTTTTGTGTTTGATTCTGAAATTTGTATTCCTAAATATTTAACTTTAGAAACTATTTCAAAACCTGCTAAACTTACAAGTCTCTTTCTTTGAGTCTCTGTCATGTTTTTAACCATCATTTTCGTTTTGTTTTGATTTAGTCTAAACCCAGACACCATGGCAAATTCTATTATGATATTTTTCATCTGGATTATTGATTTCAAAGGATGTGAAAGGGTAACAATCAGATCATCGGCGAATTGATTTCAAAGGATGTGAAAGGGTAACAACCAGATCATTTGGCCGCTCTTTTGATACCATCGACCATGGTATCCTGTTGCACCGACTGGAGGGGTTGGAGGTTCGGGGCACCGTTTTGCGGTGGTTCGGCTCCTACCTTTCCGGCCGGACGCAACGTGTGTTGGCAGGGGAGCAGAGGTCGACCCTAAGCCCCCTCATCTGTGGGGTGCCACAGGGGTCGGTCCTCTCGCCGCTCCTGTTCAACACATATATGAAGCCGTTGGGTGAGATCATTCGTGGTTTTGGGGTGGGATATCATCTGTACGCTGATGATACTCAGCTGTACATTTCTACCCCGAACAGGTGCGCAATTTGGGCGTCCTCCATGGATGACCATGTGACAGCCGTGGCAAAGGGGGCGTTCCACCAGGTTCGCCTGGTGCGCCAATTGTGCCCCCTATTGGACCGGGATGCCTTACGCACAGTCACTCATGCGCTGGTGACGTCTCGCCTCGACTACTGCAATGCTCTCTACATGGGGCTTCCCTTGAGATGCACTTGGAGACTTCAGTTGGTCCAGAATGCGGCCGCGCGGGTGATTATGGGGAGTACAAGGTACTCCCATGTGACACCTCTCCTGCGCGAGCTGCACTGGCTTCCTGTGGTCTATCGGGTGCGTTTCAAGGTTTTGATAACGATCTTCAAAGCGCTCCATGGCTCAGGACCTAGTTACTTGCGGGATCGTATCCTGCCCCATACATCCCTGCGACCAATTCGCTCACACAGAGAGGGACTTCTCTAGGTGCCGTCCACCAGACAGTGTCGGGGGGCGACGCCTAGGAGCAGAGCCTTCTCTGTGATGGGCCCAGCCCTGTGGAATGACCTCCCCCCTGATATCAGGACCACCTCTGACCTCCGCTCCTTCCGCGTAAAGCTCAAGACCTACCTCTTCCAAGTAGCTGGCCTGGCTCAACCATAGTTTTATCATATCGCTCCTGACGGGTTTTTTAATTGTGTATTTTGTATTGTAATTGAGGGATTTTAAATTGAAATTTTAATGCTATTTTATTCATTTGTTTACCTCCTCCATGCACATGCATATGTATATGTTTATGTATTGTTTATATTTGTATATTTTTATGTGTTTTAATTGTACGCCGCCCCGAGTCCTTCTGGAGAGGGTGCGGCTAATCAAATAAAATTTGATTTGATTTGATTTTGATTTGAGTTAGTTCATATTCGTGGGGAGAATTGTGCAGCAAGATGTTGGGAGAATTTGAAGAAGATACATGTATGAGACACTGTAGGTGCACATATACATCTTACCCGCAAACTGTTTAGGGCACGTCTTCTGAAGGGTGGAGATATGTTAGCTCATTTAAACTTTGTGAAAGGAGTTTTCCAAGAGCTACATGAAAAGGAACTTATTTTCTCAGAGTTACATCAAATTTACACCATTCTGTCATCACTGGATGAGAGTTATGATGATTTTGTATTGTCCCTTGAGGTCCTAACCCAAAATGAACTAACATTGACTGCACGCCTGTTGGAAGAGTCCAGAAGAAGTTTGGAAAGAGAGCAACTGAGAGAGAAACCACCACAACATGAAAAGTCACCTTCAACTGCCTATACTGTTAGAAAATGTTTTTCTTGTGGGGCTAAGGGGCATATAGCTAGATTCTGTAAACATGCAAAACAACAGAATACTAGAAAGATTAAGAAACATGATAATGTCAACTTAGGTATGACTAATTTGACTAGAAATGCACCAATAAGCCATAATTCATGGGTTGTTGATAGTGGAGCATCACAGTGCATTACTAGAAATAAGAATTGTTTTATAAAAATGTCTGTCAGCAAGCAACATGTATTTTTGGCAAATGGATGGAGGGTGAAAGCATCTGGTGAAGGTATGGCAAGGTGTTCATTTGTAAATGAGCATTTATCCATGTTGTATATACCTAAACTGAAATTTAATTTATTATCAGTAAGAGCTCTAGTTAAGATTGGCTATGTAGTAACCTTTAGGGGAGATAAATGTTTCATAGAGAAAGCAGGTAAAATGGTTACTGGCATCCTGGGAGGTTACGCGCGACTGGCTCCTGGGCCTAGTGAACGCCTCGTTGGGTGAGGGGTCTCTACCGGCCGCCTTGAAAGAGGCGGTGGTGAGGCCCCTGCTCAAGAAGCCTTCCCTGGACCCAACGGACCTAGTCAATTATCGTCCTGTCTCCAACCTTCCTTTTTTAGCGAAGGTTGTAGAGAGTGTGGTGGTACAGCAGTTCCCACGTCACCTGGAGGAAAATGTTTATCTAGACCCGCGCCAGTCCGGCTTCCGACCCGGGCACAGCACGGAGACGGCCTTGGTCGCATTGGTTGATGATCTCTGGAGGGCCAGAGATAGGGGTTGTTCCTCTATCCTGGTCCTATTAGATCTCTCGGCGGCGTTCGATACCATCGACCATGGTATCCTGTTGCACCGGCTAGAGGGGCTGGGAGTCAGGGGCACCGTCTTACGGTGGTTTGGCTCCTACCTCTCTGACCGGACGCAACGTGTGTTGGCAGGGGAGCAGAGTTCGACCTGGAGGTCACTCACATGTGGAGTGCCACAGGGATCGGTGCTCTCGCCTCTCCTGTTCAACACATACATGAAACCGCTGGGCGAGATCATCCGTGGTTTTGGGGTGGGATATCATCTGTATGCTGATGATACTCAGCTATACATTTCCACCCCGAACCACCCCAATGAGGCCGTCGAAATGATGTCCCGGTGTTTGGAGGCCGTACGGGTCTGGATGGATGGCAACCGACTAAAACTCAACCCTTCCAAGACGGAGTGGCTGTGGCTTCCGGCCCCCCGGTTCAACCAGGTGCTTCCATCTCTGGCCATTGGGGGCGTGCAACTAGCCCCCATGGAACAGGTGCGCAATTTGGGCGTCCTCCTAGATGCCCAGCTGTCCATGGATGACCATGTAACAGCCGTGGCAAGGGGGGCGTTCCATCAGGTCCGCCTGATGCGCCAATTGCGCCCCTTATTGGACCAGGATGCCCTACGCACAGTCACTCATGCGCTGGTGACGTCTCGCCTGGACTACTGCAATGCTCTCTACATGGGGCTTCCCTTGAGATGCACTCGGAGACTACAGTTGGTCCAGAACGCGGCCGCGCGGGTGATTATGGGGAGGACTAGATACTCCCCTGTAACACCTCTCCTGCGCGAGCTGCACTGGCTTCCTGTGGTCTACCGAGTGCATTTCAAGGTTTTGATTATGATCTTTAAAGCGCTTCATGGCATAGGACCTAGTTACATGCAGGATCGCATCCTGCCCCACACATCCCTTCGACCAATTCGCTCACACAGAGAGGGACTTCTCCGGGTGCCGTCCGCCAAACAGTGTCGGGGGGCAACACCCAGGAGCAGAGCCTTCTCTGTGATGGGCCCAGCCCTGTGGAACGACCTCCCCCGTGACATCAGGATTATTTCCGATCTCCGCTCCTTCCGTGTACAGTTGAAGACCCACCTCTTTCAATTATCTGGCCTGGCTCAACCGTAATTTTTTCATATTCCTCCTGACTGTCTTTTTTAAATTTTAAATTTTTATTGTATATTGGGTTTTTATTAAACGGGGTATGTTAATGGTTTTAATTGTCTAAATGTTGTAATCTATTACCTCCTCCGTGCATGTATGTCTTTGTATATAGGTATGTTTATATATGTCCTAGTGTACGCCGCCCCGAGTCCTGCCTGGAAAGGGAGCGGCTAATAAATTCAAATTTTTTATTATTATTATTATTATTATTATTATTATTATTATTATTATTATTATTATTATTATTATTATTACTGCTAATTTAAAAAATGGTTTGTATGTAATGTCTGATGAAAGTGTAGTTAATTCTGTGTATACAAATGCTAACCATTTGTATGATGAGTGTATACATCTGTTACATAGTCGTATGGGGCACATTAATTTCAAGACGCTGCAACAAACTGTAAAGTTGTCAGAGGGAGTGAAATTAAAACTTTGTACTAAGTATTTGAATTGTAGTAAATTGCAGTAAACAAAAGAGTAAGGCTAATTCTGCAAACAGGCTAGACGGCTTTAAGACTGAGAAACCTCTAGAAGTAGTATTTGTAGATTTGATAGGTCCCATGAAACCAAGTATCGGGGGTGGACGTTATGTGTTGAGTATTGTGGACCACTATTCCAGGTATGGGTTTTGTTACTTAATGAAAGACAAGACGGAAACTTTTCAACAATTTTTTTAACTGGCTGAGATTTGTGGAAAGAAAAATAAAAGCCAAGGTTATTACTGTAGTTACTGATAATGGGACAGAGTTTACAAATTATAAGTTCCAAATAATGTTTAAAACGGCTGGTATTGACCATAAACGTCCTGCTCCTTATAGACCTCAACATAATTCGTTTGTAGAACGAAGAGGGCAAACGTTACAAACTATGACTAGAACAGCGATGGCGAACCTTTTTTGGCTCGCGTGCCACAAGTGGGGGGAGCGCAGGGGGGTTGTGTGTGGGCGTGCCGCACCCATAATGCAATGCGCGACCCCCAATGCGCATGCGCACACAACAGGTGCGACTCCCCCATTTTTACATGTTTTTTCACCCTCCCCAGGCTCCAGAGGCTTTATAGGAGCCTGGGGAGGGCGAAAAGAGCTTCCCCCGCCCCCCCCCCGGAAGCTTCAGGGACCATCCAGAGGCTTCCCTGACGCATTTGGAGTGCTTAAAACAACCCTCCGAGCACTTCCGGAAGTCACTTTTACTGTTGGCATGGTAGGAAACCTGATTTGAGCTACTTGCACACGTTTGGAGTTCCTGCATGGAAGCATATTCCTGCACAGATTAGGTTAAAGGGACAAACTCGTGCAAGGCAGTTAATATTTGTAGGTTATGACTCAAATCATAGATCTTATAGGTTCTGGGAATGTGGGACAATTAAGATATATCACAGTGCTAATGCAAAGTTTTTAGAGCATGTTGGTTGGGATAAACTGGAAATAAATAATGATGAGGTAGTAATTGAAACCCGAGTAGACCAAAAGAATGAATCAGGAATACCAGAAATGTATGATGAAGGGAAGGAGTCTACTCAGGAGGAAGAAGTGAAAAGTCAGGATGAAGTGATAAAGCAGGAGAACGTTCAGGATTGTCCACCTATAAGCCCTGAATTACCCAGAAGGTCAACCTGTGTAATGCAGCCACTTGATAGGTATCAGGCATCTGTTGCATTCATTACGCTTCTCTGCATACTCGCTCTTCTAATGGAGAGCTTAATTACTTAACAGGTTCTATTTGTCTATAGCTGTCCCATTCCTAAGCCTGGGCTAATGAATGCTCCAGGAGTTATCTAATAGACATTTCATTTGCTGCAGACCATCTCCATTGCTAACTTTTGGTTGAGGTCTGCAAGTTGTCTAATCCTTGTTATTTTTATCAACTTTCTAACTACCCATAATTGCTACAAGCTTTACACATGCATATTTCCTGTTGATAAGTATTCTTTGTTCTTGCCAGACAGACACCCCGCCCCCCCAATTACAGTCTTCCTGAATTTACTTTCAAGTGTGTGCCATGACCTTGCTTTAGCAGCCAGCCCATCACAACGGCCCATTTTAAGGCTAGGCGTGGCTGTTCGCTGTTATTAGATTTTAGAATTTACTAGCCTGGCGTAACTTTGGCCATGGCATGGTTCTTAGAACCAGAAAACAGCTCAACGGCCCATTTTAAGGCTAGGCGTGGCTGTTGGCTTTTAGTAGATTTTAGAGTTTATTTGCCTGGCTTAACTTTGGCCATGGCATGGGACACAACCCTGACCTGGGTAACTGAGACTCTCCGGAGATGCTGAGCATTTGAAAGAGATGCCACTGCAAGGGCGCAACCCACCCACCCCCACCTCTCCCATCTGCGCTTCCTCATTCGAAGACTTTGTGCCTGGACGGTGCCGTAGCCTCTTCTGTCCTAAGGTAATTCTAGCGGAGACTTAGATGTTGTGTGGAATGTGGCACTAATAAATGGCCTATTCTAGGGTAGTAAGGATAGCATCTGTGGTAATTTTAATTCTTAATTTTTTTTTCTTAAGAGTAAAACTATGCTTAGGAGTTAAAAAAAGCAAAACATGTAGGAGACTAGCATCTTCAATAAACTAAAGGCAAAAGTTAATTAAGATTGCTTCAGGTCCAGGAACTGACCTAAGTTTCTTGCTGGATGGTAAACTCCCAAGGTCTGAGGCAACGTTAAGGATGTCTTCCTGTTCTTGGAGGGTAAGAGAAACTCCAGGGGCTGGAGGCCATATCTTTGGGAACAGTAGAAAAATGTGGTCTGAGGTATTCTCAAGGGCACAACATTCCAATTCATTGTATCTTGCTTTTTTCACCGATAGGATAAAGCACATAAAAGCTCCTTTGTCAAATTGTCGAATTAGTTTTCTAGTCTTTGAACACCAGGTGGACATTTGGTGATGTTAATTTTTTATTTATTTCAGAGGCATTCACCGAGTAAAATCAGTCAAAACTGAAGACATCAAAGGTAAGTCATTGGTTTCATTAATTATCCAGCACCACATTTAGCCAAGAAGCCTGACGGGTACTATTGGCAACATGAGGTTTATTATGACAAAAACCATATATGTATAAAAACAGGCACAAATTGGATATGTATCTAAAACATACATTTCTAACTGACCTCTCTACTTGTGGAGGTCATTCAGTCCATGAGATTCCAGTGTCTGACGCTCAGATGAACGAGCCTGGTAGTCGTCCGCTGTCTATCTCATTCAAACCCCTGAACACAGACACTGGGAGACTCACACCGAATGGCCTTTCTGGGGTTCCACCGGGTGACCCTTCCAAGTCACTGAGCGAGCAGTGAGGGCGAATCAGCCTGGCGGAGTCAAGAGCGCTCAACTGCAAAGCCTGCTCCAGTCCCTGAGGACCCGCTCAGTACTCCGACTGGAAGGGAATCCTTTTGGATCACCTTCACTCCCTTACAAAGAATGCCAATACCAGCCAGACTTCTTAGCGCTGAAAGTAAACCTAGCGATGCATTTTAATGCGATACCGTATACAATAGAGGACAGGATTTGTGGCTCAGGTTTGAAATGAGTTGTCTGTGGTGCTTTCAGCTTGGTTTTCTTGCAGATGTTTCATTAAAAACAAGCAAAGTCTTAGGAGGGAAAGAGTTTGCTCTCAACTTACGTTTTAGTGGCTTGTTGTTTCAGTGTCGGTGGAAGTAGCCTTGGAGGTTCTTTGGTTGAGCTATTAATTTATTGCGTGTTGATCTGATGTTACTTTTGGATCAATTTCTTTGCTTTTGGACTTGTTGATTGTGTCTTGTGGAAAGACTATGGACATTGTTTATGTCTATGTGTTGCGTGATGGCTACTTTGAAAGAGTTGCTGGACTTTTAGAATTTTCCTAACAACTTGGCATGGTGTATATGAGGCTGTGCGTTTCCAGATTGAAACTATGCTTAAGTCTGTCAATATCTTGTGAAAGTAGGGAGATTTCATGAGTTATTTGGATTGCTAGTTGGTCTTATCACATATATCTTTCTACATTTCATCCTAGGTTTAATGTTGTCCATGGTTCTTAGAACCAGAAAACAGCTCAACGGCCCATTTTAAGGCTAGGCAGGCTGTTGGCTGTGAGTAGATTTTAGAGTTTTCTTGCCTGGCGTAACCTTGGCCATGGCGTGGTTCTTAGAACCAGAAAACAAATTGACCTCGACTTAACTAAAAAAATTCCCGTTGCCAAATGAGACTGTTAAGTGAGTTTTCCCCCATTTTGCGACATTTCCTGTCACGGTTGTTAAGTGAATCACTCCAGCGGATAAGTTAGTAACCTGGTCCTTGAGTGAATCTGATTTCCCTGTTGCTTTTGCTCATCAGAAGGTTGCAAAAGGGGATCACGTGGCCCCCGTGAAACCACAACTGTCATAGATACATGCCAGTTGCCAAGTGTCTGAATTTGCATGGGGAGGCAGCAACGGTCATAAGTATGAAAAACGGTCATAAGTCGCTTTTTTCAGTGCTGTTGTAAGTTCAAATGGTCATAAAATGAACTCTTGTAAGTCAAGGGTTTGACCCAAATGGTCCTCTGAGAGCAATGGTCCACCCTACCTACCCCAGGTGGGTTTAGAGATTCCCCCCCCAAGGGATTGTGGGAGAAAGGTTTTGCCCCAACTAACCTGTTTTTTCAGATCTCTCTCGTTTTAATCCTTTGCAGGCCACGAGCAGAAAGAAAGAGAGGTGGAATTGCATCTGCCCACTCAGATCAACATCAGCCATAATCTCACCTTTGTTGCCAAGTTCACCGAACTGCAGGTGAGAGAAAGGTCCAGAAAGTCAGCCTAGGATAAAGTCACAAGGTGGACTTCATTTCCCAGAATTCTCAGCAGCAGGTGTACTTGTCCAGGGGATTCTGGGAATTGAAGTTCCATTTATTGATTTTTGTCAATCCCTCGCCACTAACAAAAGGGAAGAAAAGGGGGGGGGGGCGAGCGAGCTATGCGACCCGAGGCGGCCGTAGCCCCGCTGCGATCGGAGCACCCCAAGATGAGGACGGAGAGCAGCCCGCGGACCCTCGTGGAGCAAAGTATAATAATCGATTAGCAAGCTTCCTGTAATCTGCTGTTTTTGCCTGCTTTCTCACAAGACTTGCTCCACTACCCCACTAAGAGAGGCCAAGGAAGCAAAGGAGCTGCCGCTGCTCCTCACCTCGCGGGAGGGGCCGAAACCGCCACTTCGCCACACACGCAGCAAGCAAAGTCCCGAGCCGGTGGATGGGAGTGGCCTCGCAGGCGGCAGCAGCATCACCACCACCACTCACGGCTCCTCGGTTTTCCAGGTTCTTCTTCGGCTTGGTGGCTCAGCGAACAACAGACCGGTGGATTATTGCATGCTGGAAGAATAAGGGAGAGAAGAAGAGAGGGAAAGAAAAAAACAGCCAGCCATCCGCACCACAAGCCAACATCCTGCTGAGGTCCCTCTAGCTGGGTTAGAAAAGAAGAAATTAATCGAGGGGCCTTCCTGCTTTGCTTCTCCCGTGAAGTCCTTTCTCCTTTTTCTCTCTCCAACGGAAGGATTGTGATATATCATTTTTTCCTCCCCACCCTGCTCTGGCTGCTGTTTGCAGTGGGTGAAGAAGGGATGAGCTAAGACAGCAGTGTTGGAGGCCCAATAAAAGTTCTTTGGAGAGTCAACCATAAAAATAAAAAAAAACCCAGCATGTAAAAGTCCCCCTCTGACTGGACATGCGCCGTTTCCCGAGGTACCCCATTTTGTGGGATTGAATGACTGGCCCCATTTTGTGGGATTGAATGACTGGCGCCCGCCCGGCGCCCGCCTGGGAGCCCCCCGCTCGCACCATGTCCACCGCCGCCGCTGCCCCAGCGACGCCCCTCCAGCTCGCGCGGCTCTCGTGCCTACAGGAGAGGAGAGAGCTGCGGCACCTCAGTGACTGCCTGGCCCTCTACATCGAGCGGGTGCGCGTGATGGAGCTGGAGAACGACCGGCTGCTGCAGGGACTGAGAACTGTTTATATTCTAGGGCAGACCTGATTTTACTGCGGGAGTCCCCCCTCTCGCAGGTTTGGCCCTCCGCCCTTAAGAGGGCCCACCTCGATGAGGGATACATTAATCCAGAGAGGTGGGCGAGGTGCAACCTTAGGGGTTTTTTAGTTAAATGTCTGATTTGTTTTTTAGGGGGTTCCAGGGTGGGGGGAGGGGCTAGTCAGACTGAGGGAGGGACCAATGCCAAGCCGGCGGGTGGAGTTAATAAGGAAGTGAGCGGAGCCATTAAGGGGGGGGAGTAGTGATATTCCAGAAGAGGGTCTTTTCCTTTCCAACGGTCGTGGGGAGGCGCAGGTGCGAGGGTAGCCAGAGATCTCATCGCCGGTTGGGAGACCAGGGCCGTGGTCGTTGGGTACGGCCGGTCATATGTCCCAACCCCCGCAATCTAAGTGGTCAGGCCCTACAGAGCCAGGGCCTGAGACTGATGCTATCCAATGCCAGGTCCGTTGTCAACAAAGCCCCCCTCATTAACGACTTGGTGTCGGAGGGGGAGCCGGACCTGGCAGGAATCACGGAGACCTGGCTGGGCCACGAGGGAGGTCTCCCCCTCGTGGAAATGTGCCCGCCAGGTTACCGCGCATTTCATCAGTCATGGGCACTAGGCAGGGGTGGTGGGGTAGCGGTCATTGTGAGGGAAGGCCTTGAGCCGAGAGAGACCACTGTGCCACAGATAACCGGTTGTGAGTCCCTATGCGTGAAATGGGGCCCAGGGCTTGCTGATTGTATACCTGGGTCCTCGCTATGCATCAGCAGCCCTGCCCGAGCTTCTCGAGGTGATCGCCGAGATGGCAGTTGAGACCCCCAGGCTGTTGGTCATGGGGGACTTTAACTTGCCATCGGTAGGGGAGACATCCGAGGTAGCCCAGGAGGTCATGGCTTCCATGACAGCCATGGACCTGACCCAGGTAATTCAGGTCCCCATACACGAGGGAGGTCACACACTGGATCTTATCTTTGTCTCTGGCCAGTGGAGGAGTGATCTGGGAGTAGGGGATTTAGTTATTACACCCCTGTCATGGTCAGACCACTCACTTCTCCGGCTCGACGTCCCAGCCGCTACTCCCCATCGCGGGGAGGTGGAACCGGAATGTCCAAGATGGATCCGCCCCAGACGCCTGATGGAACCAAGTTCCAGATGGAGCTCGAGCCATTTCCTGTAGCCCTGACCCGCACCCGGATGGAGGACCTAGTGGCCGCATGGAACAGTGCGGCCACCGGGGCCTTGGACCGGGTTGCGCCTTTGCGGCCTCTCTCGCAGCAGCGAACCACCCAGGCCCCTTGGTTTAACGAGGAGCTGAGGGTGATGAAGCACCACAAGAGACGCCTAGAGAGCAGATGGAGATCGTCATGCTCTGAATCTGACCGATCACAGGTGAGAGCCCATTTACGGACTTACCTTGTGGTGTTAAGAGTGGCCAAGCGTCAGTATTGTGTCACCCTTATTGCGTCCACAGATAACTGCCCTGCCGCCCTGTTTGGGGTAACCCGCTCCCTCCTTCAACAGAGGCTGCGGGAAGCCCCTTTGCAGGGTAGAGCAGAGGAATTTGGGGAGTATCTGCAGGACAAAATCGCTCAGATTCGAAGCGAGTTGGTCCCCACTAGTGGTCTAGAGGGGACGTCGGAGGCGGGTCTTGAGGCTCCACTATGGGAGGAGTTTGACTCTGTTACTTCCAACGATATGGACAGGTTGCGTAGGCGACTGCGAGGCACCACATGTTTACTGGACCCGTGTCCCTCCTGGCTTGTAGTGGCATCCTGGGAGGTCACACGAGGCTGGCTCCAGGAGTTAGTTAACGCTTCTTTGAGTGAGGGGTTCTTGCCGTCCGTCCTGAACGAGGCGGTGGTGAGGCCCCTCCTCAAGAAGCCTTCCCTGGACCCAGCTGTGTTAGCCAACTACCGTCCCGTCTCCAACCTTTGCTTTCTGGCGAAGGTTGTAGAGAGTGAGGTGGCACAACAGTTTCCACGCCACCTGGAGGAAACTGATTATCTGGACCCGCGCCAGTCCGGTTTCCGGCCCGGCCACAGCACGGAGACGACATTGGTCGCGTTGGTGGATGATCTCTGGAGGGCCAGAGATGGGGGTTGCTCCTCCATCCTGGTCCTACTAGACCTCTCGGCGGCTTTCGATACCATCGACCACGGTATCCTATTGCATCGACTGGAGGGGCTGGGGGTGAGGGGCACCGTTCTGCAGTGGTTCTGCTCCTACCTCTCTGGCCGAGCGCAATTTGTATTGGCAGGGGGCAGAGGTCGACCTCGAGGCCGCTCACTTGTGGGGTGCCACAGGGGTCGGTCCTCTCGCCTCTTCTGTTCAATGCATATATGAAGCCGCTGGGCGAGATCATTCGTGGGTTCAGGGTAGATTACCATCTGTACGCGGACGACACCCAGCTGTACATCTCTACCCCGAACCACCCCAACGATGCCGTCAAAGTGATGTCCCGGTGTCTGGAAGCCGTACGGATCTGGATGGGAAGTAACAGACTCAAGCTCAACCCGTCCAAGACGGAGTGGCTGTGGCTACCGGCACCCCGGTTCAACCAGCTGATTCCATCACTGGCCATTGGGGGCGAACATCTGGTCCCCGTGGATCGGGTAGGCAATTTGGGCGTCCTCCTAGATGCCCGGCTGTCAATGGACGACCATGTGACAGCCGTGGCAAGGGGGGCGTTTCACCAGGTTCGCCTGGTGCGCCAATTGCGTCCCCTATTGGACCGGAACGCCCTCCGCACAGTCACCCATGCGCTTGTGACATCCCGGCTAGACTACTGTAACGCTCTCTACATGGGGCTCCCCTTGAGATGCACCCGAAGACTGCAGTTGGTTCAGAATGCGGCCGCGCGGGCAGTCTCGGGAGTCGTTAGATACTCCCACGTAACACCTCTCCTGCGCGGGCTGCACTGGCTACCTACCGTGCGTTTCAAGGTGCTGATTATCATCTTCAAAGCGCTCCATGGCACAGGGCCTAGTTATTTGCGGGATCGTATCCTGCCCCACACATCCCTTCGGCCGATTCGCTCACACAGAGAGGGACTCCTCCGGGTGCCGTCCACTAGGCTGTGCCAGCGGGCGGCGCCCAGGGGAAGGGCCTTCTCTGTGATGGGCCCGACCCTCTGGAATGACCTTCCCCCTGATATTAGAACAACCACGGACCTCCGCTCCTTCCGTAAGAAGCTCAAAACCCACCTGTTTAATCTAGCCGGCTTGGCCTAATTCCAGCTCTCCCACCTCAGTCTGTATTTTAAAATTTCACGGGTTGGTCTTAGGCTAAGTTTTTAATTTTTATAAATTTGTACAGGGGTTTAAAGTTTAATTCGATTTTAACTATATTTATGATTACTTGTATGGTTTTTAATTTGGTACCTGTACACCGCCCCGAGTCCCTTTGGGGAGAGGGGGCGGTCTAGAAATCAAATCAAATAAATAAATAAATAAATAAATACTTCCAATTTCCCATCACGTACACACACAGCTTTATCGCCCTTCCATCCTTTCCCTCCCTTCCAGCCCTTCACCAAGCTGAACCAGGCAAAGCGCCCCCCCCAAGCTACAGCCCCTAAAACACACCAGAACGTTAAGCGTGTCGAGTAAACGCTGCCAGCCGGTTTCACAACTTGTGGGTCGTAGACTTCCAGCGACATTTTGTATTAGGGGCGGCATCACTCGTAGCTTGCATCGATATCCGGAATTCCCAATTCTTGTGTTTTGTTCTAGCGGAAGATCCCTACTCTGAAAAATGAGGACACGGAACATAAATACAGCTCATCTCCCTTAGATCGGATCACCCCGGACACCAACATCGCTTACCGGTTCCATTCCAGCTCAGGGGTCATTTTACTGGATTTTTATGCGGACTTTAGAAATCACGTTTTGTGGAATACATGCGGGCAATCTCCTCCTTTGTCCCTGAGAGAATTTTAGCAGTCCATATCCTGCCGCCTTTTTAGGCGTACAGGCAAGTCCCCGATTAACAACCATAACCGAGCCCAAAATTTCTGCTGCTAAGCGAGGCATTTGCGAAACGAGCTTTACCTCATTTTGAGACCGCTACGCAAATCACTGCAGTCGTTGAGTTAGTAACACAGTCGTTAAAGCGAACCATGGATTTGGCTCGTCAGAAGGTCGCAAAACACAACTCAAAGCATCTTCTCAATCTTTCTCGGCCAGGCTCAAATTCACCTTCTGGGAAAACCTCGTCAGCTGGACATCAGCCAACGTAGCCACCATCGTCCATGTGGTTTTGTTCTTGGGGTACCTGCTCCGGCGGCGGTGAAATATCCGGGATATCCCTGAAGGTCTGGGACCTCCAACCCCATCTCGATCTTCTATCCAAGACCCCTTAATCGGGTCGGCCTAGACCTGTTGCAGAGGATTGAAGCCTTTGAGGTCTGTTTTTGCTGACAAAAAATTGGCTTTAATCCTGGAACGGACCCGGTGTCAGGGAAAAAAAAAAACGCCCTGTGGAAATCTGAGATCAATGGACCGGGCTGATTCCCTTCCGCATATCTTTTGAGATATTAAGAAAAATAAAAGTCTTTAAGAAGTATTCTAATTAATAAACAAACTTTAATAAAAGTAAATAAAAGTAAAATAAACTAATTGTTACATTTTGATAATGAAAGCTCCGTCTGCCAGCTCTGCTTGGCAGCCGGACAAAGAAGAAAGGAATTTTGGAATGTGTAACGCATGCGCAATAAATCACTTTCAGATAAGAACTTTTATGACCTGCGCAATAACTCTTTCTTAGTTTAACTCTTGAGTGTCAATTCATTCAGTTCAGGCCTAGCAAACTTTTTAACATCGTGACACCCGGGAAGTCTTCTAGTCCAGCCCCCTGCTCAGGCAGGAGAAGCTCTACTAATTTATTTCAGATTATCTCAGGTCAGGCCCATTGGGAGGTGAACTGCTGTGTGTGTGTATGTGCGTGTGTGTGTGTGTGTGTGTGTGCGCGCGCATGGACAATTGCATGAGTTGGTTGAGGGTGGGCGCCGTGTCCAGTTGGCTGTGTGGTTGATTTGGGTTCCGAGACGGGGTGGTGCGCAGGCCGGTTGTAGGCAGGGCTGTGATCCTATCGGCGTAGCAACCGGTTTGCTTTGCGTGCGCCCAGCTGAAAGTCAGAACAAAGCGGTTTGCTCCCAGCTGAGCTGATAGTTGAAGCTACCGGTTCACCTGAACCAGTCTGAACCGGTAGAATTCCACGCCTGGTGATAGATCAGTGCGTCTTTCGATGGACACACTGACTCTTGTGGAGTGCCAGGCTTCGATGAACTCTCTCGCATTCACTGCACCCATCCTGCCTGAAAGGTGGCGAAACGCCCCTAAGTTCATTTCTTGTTCTCCTTTCTGCCCGTCCTGGCATTTTGTCAGGCTGAGAAACCGACTTGCCTATTTCCCCATCCCGCTCCTCTGCAGAGACTCGGCAGCAGCGGCTCCCGGCCGGAGGGATCCGCGTGGGCGGATGGGCCACGAACTACCCGCCTTTCTTCTTGATGGAGAAGAACCTCTTCCTTTACCATTACCTGCCGGCTGTCACTTTTCAAATTCTTCCGATCCCCGTCGTTCCGCAGCACACCAGCGACTTCCTTTGCAGGAATCTCAGAGGTTAATTGAAAATCACTTAATAAACCACGTTACTAATTTAACAACAGCAGTAATTCAATTACCACCATTTTTCACAGTAAATGACCGTTGCAGCACTCCCACCCGGTCGTGATCAAAATCCAGAGGATTGGTCGCTGACTCAAATTTATGACGGTCGCAGTGGCTCCCGTGATCACATATTCCCCTTTTATGACATTACGACAAGCAAAGTCCATTGGGAAAACCAGATTCAGTTAACAACCCGAGTTCCCAATTTAAAAACTGCAGCGATTCACTTAACGGCCGTGGCAAGAAGAGTCGTAAAAGGGGGCAAAGCTCACTTAGCAAATTTCTCACTTGGCAACATACTCAATTGTGGCCGTACATCAATAACTCTCTGTAAATACAACGCTTCTTGTTTTGGAATTGAAATCCGGTGAGTTTTATCTGTTGGGGTGACACATCCAATTGTTTGAAGGGTTTGATGAGAAATATATATCTCTTTTTAAAATTTTTATTTTATTGCATTATTCCAGTTTTGATGAAGTTTACTACGGCCAGTTCCTCTCCTTGTACACGAAGCGGATATTTTTCATAGATGATAGCGGACCGCCATTCAGCCACATGCTTTTCGCTCTCGGAGGTATGGGAATTTTCAAATAATTCATCCCGCAATAACAAATAAAGGCACTTCTCCCTACTCTCTACTGTCGGGAATTGGAGTAATATTAGGCCACCTACAACCTACGCCCGGCCATTTTGGCGAAGGGGGCTGGGTTTCAGGAGGCCAAAAACGCTGTATTCGGTGTGTATAAGACACACCCGTATTTTCAGCCTCTTTTTTCTTTTTTTTAAAAGAATTTTATTAGTTCTTACAAACATTTACGGGAAGGGGTAAATAGGTATACAAAACTTTTTGACAGTTACATCGTGCGAAAGGTAGAAATCCCCCCAAATCTCACAACTTTTACAGAAGAAAAAACCAAAAAGTAAGAGATCAACATTGGCAGCATTTTGTTTTACATTGTATCAACCATATATTCAATCATCTCATATGTCACTTCCAACAATTACATTATATCAACAATTGCAATAATGTTTGAAATATACTTATTTTTGTGACCTGAGTCTTTTCAATATTACTTCCTCCCCGCTGTCTTCTGGCAGAGCCACGGCCCATCCCTCCTTCATATCTTGCGTACTGTCCCGTCAGATTTTCAGCCTCTTTTTTGAGGGAGAAAGGTGCGTCTTATACTCCGAAAAATACGGCAGTCAAAACTTGAGCCCCGAGGCCATGACATTCCTGCCCTTATTAAGGGTTTTATATAATGGAACTCCCATTGTTTCCTTCGGGGATATCTTCCTCTTCCCCTTTTTTGATAGTCATAATACCTGAATTTCATAATTTATGCATCCAGCTTTGTTCCCGGGCAGGAATTTAAGGTATTCTAATATTTTAGGACCCTTGGTTCAAACATTTTTATTATGAAGCGTTTGTGCAGTTTTACGTATTATCTATTTTCTACGTATTTTTATTTTTGTTGCGCACCACCCAAAATCCACGGCAGTGGAACATCGCGGCTATATGTCAATTCAAATAATAAAATATTTTAACCGATCACTGCGTTTGTCAAAGTTTACAAGATGTGTGTAGTATCTAAATGGAGAAGGGGGAGGGGCGGGAATCGATGTATCGCTGAAAAAAAATACGGATGCAGTCAGATCTTTAATTTAAGTTTTGACCATGGAAAATTTATTTTTCTCTTTCTTTTTCAGGTTATTTAGGGGGATTTCATGGAAATTTTCCGTGGAACAGGATAGGAGCAGGTAAAGCGGTTTATGATTCACCCTCCAGCTAAACTGTTTTCAAACTAGAGGGGGGGGGGAAATAAAGGAAACTATAACGCTAGGGACCCGGTGGCTCAGCGGCAAAGATGCTGAACTCGTTGATCATAAATGTTGGCAGTTTGGCGGCTCAAATCCCTAGTGCCACGTAACAGAGTGAGCTCCCGTGACTTGTCCCTGCTCCCAGCTTCTGCCAACCTAGCAGTTCGAAAGCACCTGAAGAAATGCAAGTTGAAAAATAGGAATCACCTTTGGTGGGAAGGTTCCATGCGCCTTTGGTGTTGAGTCATGCCGCCACATGACCACAGAGACGTCTTCGGACAGCGCCGGCTCTTTGGCTTTGGAACGGAGATAAGCATCGCCCCCTAGAGGTGGGAACAACCAGCACATATACGTGAGGGGAATCTTTACCTTTATAATGCTAAAGGCGAAACGGTCAGAGCGCGGTACTGCAGTCTACTTCTGCTGGCTGTCATCTGCCTGCAATTTGGCAGATCGAATCTCACCAGGCTCAAGGCTGACTCTGCCTTCCATCCTTCCGAGCTCGGTAAAACGAGGACCAGATCGTTGGGGGCAAAATTCTGACTCTGTAAACTGGTTAGAGAGGGTTGTTAAGCACCGTGGAGCGGTATATAAGGCTAAGTGCTATTGCTACGCCTGCATTTTCGGTTGGTACTGATTTTCCGCGATTCTATCCTAGAATACAGCTCCAATGTGCCAATCTGGGCTTTGTGGCTGCTACCAGCCACAGCCGGTGGCTTAAGCATCCCCTTGGCATACCAAATCCTGGTCGAGTTGCATTTCACCCATTTCTTCGCCCTGGGTGCTGCAGTCCTGATTTTACTTGGTAAATAAGATCTCGTTCCTTTCAATCCTCTGTTGATGCCATCCTTGCCATTTGTAGAGTCTCATCCTCCTTTTTTTACGCTTGTCTCTCTGTCGGACAGATCCAGGCTTTACAAGAGCACGCACAGCGCTTTGGTAGCGGCCCGGACGTCTTCCGTCTACCTGACGTACCACACCTTCCGCTCACTCACCTACGGAGAACCGGCACTCTCGAAATCCGAGTCGCAGGCTCCGCGTCGGAAGGATAGCTGGGATATTTTGATCCGCAAACGCCGACCAAGCCTGAGAGAAACGGACGGCGGAGACGACATCCGGGATCGGATGACCAAGAAAAAGAGAAAAGAATTCATATGAAAGATTTATTCCATTTTTGACCAGAAAGCCGTATTGTCCAATTGGAAATGCTTCCCCCCTCCCCCTGTTTTTTTCACAGATATAAAATTTATTCCAAAGCATAGCAACGTAGTTGGACAAGGGAAACAAGAGACCCTTTTGCTCACTCATGACAGAGAAAAAGGGCGCGGAAAGAGCGCAGAGGCCTGGCCGGCCAGAGACTCCTTCTACGGGTATAGGATTGTATTGTATTTGCGCATAACCTTCCCGGAGCCGAGGGCCTCCCACGGAAGAATAGCCGAGCAGGGGTGGGATCGGTTTAACAACCAGCTCACCGCTCGCACAATTCAGAGAATACTTACCTTTCGGAACGCCGCTTGGGAAGGAAAATAGCTGACGCACGGCAATCCACCGTGCCGCGGGACTCAGCTGAGAAAATACAGGTAGGCGGAGGGGAGGGGCAGGTCACGGTTCGAACCTGTCAAATTCCACCCCCCCTGCTTGCGAGGGTTAGAAGCACCAGCTTCAGGTACGGTAGGACGCATCCATCGGACCAGCAGGCAGTCCCCGGGAGGCCGGGAAGCCAGGCAGGGGGCAGGCTACCCCGGATTTGCTCGGCGTCAACCCCGAAGCAATTCTGGCGGAGACCACCTCGCAGGCTTCAGGGTGGCTACAGGGCAGAAAAACGGGCGGGGAGGGGTGGCAAATACATAGCTGGGTTTTTATAGTCAAAAGTGGAGTAAAAAAGCAGAGCGGAGCAAGCAAGCAGACACCCGGCACTTCGATGGGACCATGGGGGAAAAGCGGGGAAGTTTCACTCGACATTAGCTGAAAACGGCAGGAACTTTCAGAGCCGGTTTTCACCACTCGTACCAATTTTACGTATCCAATAAACCTTTCGAAGGATCTACCCATCTCGGAATTCCGCTTTCCACGGGTGCATTAATCGGAGCGTTGACACACGGGACAACGCAAGAACAAGCGGACTGGGTGTTTTGCACCAACGGGCAGCAATGTTCCCTCTAATTTTTTTTCAGTGTGAGCAGAAAAGTATAGTGTTTGAGCGGCACATTTTCATGCCTGAGCAGCACCTGAATTTTTTTCACAGGTGTCATGTAAGAAAACAACGAAATCTGTATTATTTGAAACTCAAAGGTTATGTTTATTCAAGGTACCCGCTTAATTAAAAGTGTTATATAGTATCACTTAACAACGCTCCTGCTTAGCAACCAAAATGTTGGGTCAGAAACTCTGTCATTTGAAGCACGTAAGTCTTAAAGCTGTCAAGTTGCAAGATCCTGGCACCACTAACCGTTTAGAGGAAAAAAAACCAGGGTCTTCAAACCCGACAGCTTGAAGACTTGTGGACTTCAACTCTTAGAATTCCTCCTCCAGTCCTGTTGGCTCAGGAACTCTGGCATTGAAGCACGTAAATCTTAAAGCTGTCAAGTTGCAAGATCCTGACACCACTAACCCTTTAGAAAAAAAAACCCCAGGGTCTTCAAACTTGACAGCTTGAAGACTTGTGGACTTCAACTCCCAGAATTCCTCCTCCAGTCATGTTTCGGCAACGTCATCTGCACGGATCTGCTCCATCTTTGGTTTTTTTCACAGGGGGCAGGGCTGCCGCTGAAGATGCTGATGAGCCCCTGCGGCCCTGCCCCACCAGAATAGACAAAAAATATTAATTCAACGGAAAAGTACTCATTTAAATAATAATTAACAGGCACGTAAGCATAATTACAATATAAAACGTTACAAATGTATTACGCATATATCATATTTTAGTGTATTATCGTTGCAACGAATAAAATATTTCTTTTATTTACGATATATTTTTTTCCAATTTATCCTCCTTTTCATTGTAAAAAACTCGGTCACCTTATTTAGGCGCCACGATCGAAATAATTCCTAAGGCGCGGCAGGACGGTTACCGTCCCATCACAGGTTTTTCAATTTGACCCTGAAAAAGTTCTGCCTCCAAAGCACCCATTTTTCCGACCGCAGGGTCAGGAATTTTCCTCCTCTCCTCCGGGCGCAAAAGGGTTGATTTTTAAAAAACACTAAGAAATACCATTTCGAAGCATGCCATTTCACCGCAAACGAATTCCTCTCACGGGTTTTTCAATTTTGAGCGCAAAAAACGTCGATCTCTAAAGCCCCCAGAAGCTTGATTTTTAAGAAGAGCAAGAACTAGAAAACGCAACACATCCCTACGATTTTTGCTAACAGAACAAGAAAATTCAATACAATACAATAGTAGAGTTGGAAGGGACTTTGGAGGTCTTCTAGTCCAATCCCCTGCCTAGGCAGGAAACCCTATACCGTTCCAGACAAATGGCTATCCAATATCTTCTTAAAGACTTCCAGCGTCGGGGCATTCACAACTTCTGGAGGCAAGCCGTTCCACTGATTAATTGTTCTAACTGTCAGGAAGTTTCTCCTCAGTTCTAAGTTGCTTCTCTCCTTGATTAGTTTCCACCCATTGCTTCTTGTTCTGTCCTCAGGTGCCTTGGAGAATAGCTTGACTCCCTCTTCTTTGTGGCAACCCAGGCACAACGCAACGGAAGAGGTTTATTCCTAAGGACAGGGGTGTGCACATTCTACCACATGCGGCGGACCTTCTCTCTTCTCTTTTTATACGTGTTAAGCTTTAACTACGAAACAGACTATCTACTTATACGATATAAGAATAATAAGGCATTTAACATATAAGAGCGAGTTGATTTAAATCGTTCGGTACGATTGTAGTCGGTAACTATCTTATAATATAAAATGGAATAAGGACGACGTAACGAATAAGGGATATAAATATAGACTGAAATAGTTAACGACTACACGGATTGACAAATAATAATGGAAAATTATATTCGGAGTCGAGGACGATTGGAAATTGTATGGCTAACGGAAAGTAGAAAAGTCTTTTATGAATTAATGAGTTGTTTTTTCTTTGACTCAATCCTTATTCTTATATTTTAGAGCAGTGTTTTTCAACCTTTTTTGGGCAAAGGCACACTTGTTTCATGAAAAAAATCACGAGGCACACCACCATTAGAAAATGTTAAAAAATTTAACTCTGTGCCTATATTGACTATATATAAAGTAATTCTCTTGAATAGGAATCAAATAAACACAAAGAAAGTATTTTATAATTACTTTATTACGAAATAGTAAGTAAAGAGAAATATGAAAAATTATAAAATACTTTATTCAGTGCGCAACCCGGGCCTGTTTGGCTGAACACAAAGCTGATATTCTGGCTGGAATCGAAGAAAGACACACACGTAGCTCTTCGTCAATAGCTCTCAGTCTTTCTCTGTATTTTGTTTTTATAGTCCACCAAGGGCATCAATCATATTAGCCCAGGCAGGGATCTGCAAAATTGGCTCTTAAGACTGGTGGACTTCAACTCCCAGAATTCTGAGAGTTGAAGTCCACCAAGGGCATCAATCATGTTAGCCCAGGCAGGGATCTGCAAAATTGGCTCTTAAGACTGGTGGACTTCAACTCCCAGAATTCTGAGAGTTGAAGTCCACCAAGGGCATCAATCATGTTAGCCCAGGCAGGGATTTGCAAAATTGGCTCTTAAGACTGGTGGACTTCAACTCCCAGAATTCTGAGACGTCTAGGGCGTCAATCATATTAGCCCAGGCAGGGATCTGCAAAATTGGCTCTTAAGAGTGGTGGACTTCAACTCCCAGAATTTTGAGAGTTGAAGTCTACCAGTCTTAAAACAGCCACCTTTGCAGACCTGTGTGTTAGCCCAAAGCCTGGCGCTGGGCGGGCCTTGCTCCCCCATTGGTGGAGCCCCAAGAAGCGAGGAGGGAGAAAAAGAGACGGAGGCAAGGAGCTTCTCCCCCCCCCCAAAAAAAAATCTTATCAGGGAGTCGGCGGGCAGTAGCAAATTACCTGATCACGCGGCGTGATCGGCTAATTTGCTACTGCCCGCCCGGCTCCCCGGTTAGATTTTTGCTGGGAGGAGGCGGGGGGGGGGGAAGCTCCTTAGCCTCCGTTTATTTTTCTGCCTCCTCGTTTCTCGTTCCCGCCAGGCGGATCTGATCGGAACGCCCGTGTGCAAGAGGCAAGCCCTTACTTTTATTATTACTTTTATATTTACTCCGTCTCCTCCTGCTCCGGTCCTCCTGGTTTTTTTTTTTTTTAATCTTTTGAATTTTTCAATTTTTCCCACGGCACACCAGGCAACATCTCGCGGCACACTAATGTGCCGCGGAACAGTGGTTGAAAAACACTGTTTTAGAGAACGGTGATATAATTTTATAAAGAGTTACAGTTACCTAGTATATAATTATGGATGTAAAGAAACAAGGGGGTTGTTACAAAAGAAAGAATACTAACGGTAATTTGAACACACAACGCGCAATGAAATATTTAACTACGTTTAATGGATAATTAGGGACCTTATCCTTAATAGTAAAAACCACCGCACAAAA